>NC_043703.1:96729378-96811375 GCF_006229205.1 Suricata suricatta
ATTTTAGCCACTTTGACTGGTGAGGTGGTATCTCAGTGTGGCTTTGATTTGTGTTTTCCTGATGATGAGTGATGTTGAGCATCGTTTCATGTGCCTGTAGGCCATCTGGATGTCCTCTTTGGAGAAGTGTCTGTTTATGTCTTCTGCCCATTTCTTCGTTGGGTTATTTGTTTTTTGGGTGTGGAGTTTGGTGAGTTCCTTGTAGAATTTGGATACTAGCCCTTTATCTGATCATTTGCAACTATCTTTTCCCATTCCATCAATTCCCTATTAGTTTTCTTGATTGTTTCCTTTGCAGTACAGAAGCTTTTTATCTTGATGAGGTCCCAGAGTTCAGTTTTGCTTTCATTTCCCTTGCCTTTGAGGATGTGTTGAGTAGGAAATTGCTGTGGTTGAGGTCAAGGAGGTTGTTTCCTACTTTCTTCTCGAGGGTTTTGATGGTTTCCTGTCTCACATACAGGTTCTTCAGCCATGTTGAATTTATTTTTGTGTATGGTGTAAGAAAGTGGTCTAGTTTCATTCTTCTGCATGTTGCTGTCCAGTTCTCCCATCACCACCTGCTAAAGAGGCAGTCTTTTTTTCCATCGGATACTCTTTCCTGCTTTGTCAAAAATTAATTGACCGTACATTTGTGGGCCCAGTTCTGGGTTCTCTATTCTATTCCATTGGTCTATGTGTCTGTTTTTGTGCCAATACCATACTGTCTGGATGATGACAGCTTTGTAGTAGAGGCTAAAGTCTGGGATTGTGATGCCTCCCGTTTTGGTTTTCTTCTTCAATATTACTTTGGCATACTTCTTGAATAAAAGTATAGAAGAAATCTATTAACAATGTATAGTGTCAATATTTTTTAATGGATAGAGCCCTTAATTTGGAATTAGGAGCCCTGGGTTCAATTCCCTACTTTGTGGTTAGTGCTACATACCCATGGGCAAGTATATGTAACTGAATCTGCATTTCCTTCAGTAAAATGACTATAGTCATGCTATCACACCACAGTTTCAGATTCCTTAAAAATGAGGATCTGTAATATAATGATTATGGAATTATTATCATTATCAACTATAAATGTATTCTTCCATAACCTCCCCTCATCCTATGCCTGTGTTGAAAGATAGTAAATCAATACCGTATAGCTCAGCACTTCTCATCCCAGGTTCCTCATTTGATTTGAGTACTATTTTCTCAATTGTCCCAACAATGTCATGAAACTAGCACCTTTCTAGATACATAGGAGATAAGTTAGCTCATTAAGTACAATGAATTCCTTAGGGCTTTCTTCTCTTTGCAACACCATCAGAGCTCTAGCCTAAGTGTAAATACACAGAATTTAGCAGAAAGATATTGGAAATAGCTCACAGAATACAGAAATAATTGAACCACAAATCTTGGAAACGAAGGAGCATAGGGAAGATATGAACTCCTCAGGGCAGAGTTCCTGGGGTTGTATTACTCACAAAACTCAGTAACAATGGACCTCAAACCCAAGTAACTTCCTTCAGGTTGTGAATTCCCCAAAGGTGATTAAATGTGATTACTTTGGCTTGTTTTAGTCAGAAGTCTTTGCTCCAGATCGGACTTCTATGATCGGAGTAGGGAAAATGGTCAGGTTATAAAAACATGGACATTGTAAGAGGACTCCTCTATTAGCACCTGACATTATCAACATGTTGGTATTTTTACCTAATATTAAAAGATGACCCCTCTGGAGTGGGTGATAAAGGTTTCCAGTTACAGAATAATTAAATCAAAGGTAAGGAGGGTATAGCACAGGGAATGCTATTAATAGTATTGTAACAGTATTGTATGGTGACAAATGGTAGCTACGCTTGTGGTGAGCACAGCATAATGTGTAGACTTGCCCATTCACTCTCTTGTATACCTGAAACTAATGTAACATTTTGTGTCAACTACATATATGCACTCCAATTTAAAAAAAGAACACCCTTTTTAGGAGGTAAATAATTAGTAGAATTTCCTTTTTAATTTTACCTGTGATGTAAAATTAGGTCTTAAAATCCAGTGTAAAAAAAAAGTAGACATTGGCTAATTTGTGACTAGCTTTATTTGAACTCTAAAACTTTATCAGAAATATCAGGGAATCACAGAATTGTAAACTTCATAGTTGAAAGGAGGAGATCCATAAAGGTTATGAAATTTTTCTCTAGTACATATAGCTAGGAATAGGTCAAGTTGGGATGAGAACCTGGGTTTCAACATCAGTCGATTCCAAACAGGACTGGTCATCAGAATCACCAGGGAAAGCCCTTTAAAAAACATATTTCTTGCCCAGATTCGCAGAAGTCCTACTTTGATAAGACTGGGTTGGTGTTTTTTAACATTTTATTATTATTATATACTTTCTAGTTACTTCCAGTAAACAATGTAACTTCAAACTTATTTTTTTGTAGAGCACCGGGCCTTCCCTCACCTTCCAGCCTTCCTTCACCTCTCATTTCCCAACAAACAGGGAGCACAAAATGTGTGACAAAATATTATCAATGCAACCAAAAAGCAAAGCACATTCTTACTTTTTAACATAGAAGTAATTTGATTGGTAAGAGAACATTCTGGCCAGACTGAATAATACCACCTCTTGAAACCTTAGTTATAAATCACAATGCATCCATTCACTTCTAACAGCGACCATTCTCTGGTCTTAAAGATAGGACACATTTCTGCATTCACAGGCTATGAATGCCTCCCCCCACCTTTCTACTTGTTGTAAGTGAACCAAATACGTTGTTAAAATAATTCTTTTCTGTCTTTATTTTTATTTATTTATTTATTTTTTAAAATAGTTTGTTGTCAAATTAGTTTCCATACAACACCCAGTGCTCTTCCCCATAAGTGCCCTCCTCCATCACCACCACCTCTTTCCCCCCTTCCCCCTTTCCCTTCAACCTTCAGTTCATTTTCAGCATTCAATAGTCTCTCAGATTTTGTGTCCCTCTCTCTCCCCAACTCTCTTTCCCTCTTCCCCTCCCCCTGGTCCTCCATTAGGTTTCTCTTATTTTCCTGTTAGACCTATGAGTGCAAACATATGGTTTCTGTCCTTCTCTGCCTGACTTATTTCTCTGAGCATGACACCCTCAAGGTCCATCCACTTTCCTACAAATGGCCATATTTCATTCTTTCTCATTGCCATGTAGTACTCCATTGAGTATATATACCACATCTTCATAGCAACAATGTCAACAATCGCCAAAACATGGAAAAGGCCTAAATGTCCATCACCTGAGGAGTGTCTTTCTTTTTAAATGTTTATTTATTTTGAGAGAGAGAGAGTAGGAAAAGGGTCGAGAGAGAGAAAAAAGAGAGAGAATCCCAAGCAGGACCCACATTGACATGGAACTTGATCCCATGAACTGTGCGATCATGACTTGAGCCAAGATTGAGAGTAGGATGCTTCACCAGCTGAGCTTCCTAAGCACCTCACAAGTGTTTTCTTTCTAAAGATCATTTTCTTTGATATTTTATAATAAGGATATATGATATATTTTATATCCCATGCTTGAAATAAGTTGCCTCTACCTCCATTCCCCATACTACTCACCTTTCTCATGAGTAATTTATAAAAGTACAAAACCAAAGAGATCTTCTCATTCAAGGGCTTTCCAAAATTGCACATACGATACACCAACTTTGCTACTTGTAATGTAATCTTATAGGTTTTACAGAAATAGTAATTGTTCTAATCACTCATCATCAGGGAAATACAAATCAAAACCACAATGAGATACCACCTCACACCTGTCAGAATGGCTAACATTAACAACTCAGGCAATAACACATGTTGGTGAGGATGTGGAGAAAGAGGATCTCTTTTGCACTGCTGGTGGGAATGCAAACTGGTGCAGCTATTCTGGAAAACAGTATGGTGGTTTCTAAAAAAATTAAAAATATAACTAATCTATGATGCAGTGAATGTACTATTTATCTAAGGGATACAGGAATGTTGTTTCAAAGGGGCACATGCACCCCGATGTTTATAGCTGCACTATCAACAAGAATCAAAGTATGGAAAGAGCCCAAATGTCCATCAATGGATGAATGGATAAAGAAGATGTGGTACATACATACACAACTGAGTATTACTCGGCAATCAAAAAGACTGAAGTCTTGCCATTTGCAACTAAGTGGACGGAACTACAGGGTATTATGCTAAGCAAAATTAGAGAAAGACAAACATCATATGACTTCATTCATATGAGTACTTTAAGATACAAAACAGATGAACATAAGGGAAGGGAAAAAAATGATATAAAAACAGGGAAGGGGACAAAACATAAGAGACTCTTAAATATAGAGAACAAACAGAGGGTTCCTGGGGGGGGAATGGGTTAAATGAACAAGGGGCATTAAGGTATCTACTCCTGAAATCATTGTTGTACTATATGCTAGGTATCTTGGATGTAAATTAAAAAAATAGTAATTGTTCTAAATTGATTTCATAATCTAATAACAGTTCACCACTTAACTTTGAAAAACACTGATTTAATTTAGTTATACATTTTACAAACAAGAGAACTAAGGCCCAGAGAATTTAAAAGACTTTGCAAAGAAACAAACAAAAACCTAAAGCAAACCAAACCAAAACAAATAAACAAAAGCACGTAGCTTGTGAACACCTTGGATTAGAATTTAGATTTTGACTGAATCTTGTGATGTTTCTAATACTATTTTGGATAGGTTTGAATGGACACCTTCATAGTTTCAGAGAAAAGAAAAATAATTTT
The DNA here is from genome assembly GCF_006229205.1 of Suricata suricatta. Taxonomy (NCBI): domain Eukaryota; kingdom Metazoa; phylum Chordata; class Mammalia; order Carnivora; family Herpestidae; genus Suricata; species Suricata suricatta. The sequence goes on from NC_043703.1 coordinate 96,734,118, forward strand.
GAAGAATATAGGCCAGGCTCTTTTGTTTTGCTTCCCTTGTGATGTATAATCCTAATTTAATCTTTCTTAGATAGCTAGATTTTATAACTTCTAGAAAAAGTTGACAAAATTAAAGCTTCATTGCTTTCATATCGCCAAATAATATTACCATTTTTCTCAGCTTGCCATTGAAAAGTGAAGTAATAATCTTAATTATTTCATTTCATCATATTTGCACTATGTTAAGCATCCCAACATCAAAATTTGAATTCTTCACTTTCTTTTGAAAACAGTATTATAACAGAAGGCTTTGATTCAAATGTTCAGATATTCTTATTCAAGACCAGACAATGCATCTTATTTTAAATTGATAGTATTGACCATGAAGTGGAAACAATCTATATCACTTTACAAAACAAAAACAAAACAAAAAACACCATAAATTTGATACATATAAGCATATTGACAAGGAGCTAATTACTGGGTCATTAGGTATACCAGGCTGAGGTGATATAATAAAATGTTTAATGTTCATAGTGGTTCTCAGCGTGGCATTACCATAAAATCACCTAAAAAGGCTTGAAAAAGACTGATGCCTGACACCCGGTTCCCGACCTCAAAACTCTCCTTTAATTGGTTCAGTGTGTGGCCCGGGCACAGAGATTTGCAGAAGTTTTCCAGGTGATTCTAATGTGTAGACATGATAGAGAATCAAGGGTTAAGAGAAATACGACCTTGGCATTTAATGTATAATAATCATGTCTCTGTAACTCATCTAATTTAGTTGCAATAATGTGCCAGAATTTTGCAGCTCTTTAAGCTATAATTTACACTTTAGATGTGACCATCTGTGTATAGTACGGATGTACATTTGCATATTGCTTGAGTAATTAATAAGTAGTTGGCATATTTTATCTTATAAAATGGGAATACAATAGCACCTCCCCTCTCCCTTTCAGGAATGTGATTAGAATGACCTTTGGAAGCATCTGACTTAAAGTCACCGTTTACTTTTTAAGATCCAATCATTATGTAAAATCACATGGATGAATGCTCTACTCATTTGATAGGATGGGAAACTAAAACCCATGCAGATATGACACATCTTCCTGAAAGAAACATCATCTAGGAAGCATTTTAAAGTTGTATCTTGCTACAAACTCAATCACGTTTGCCCCCCTCCTCCCTCAAAAAAAACCCCAATTAACTGAATTCAGTTGTTTTCAGTTTTGTTTTAGTTTTAAAATGTAGCCAATCTCCAAAAACTCTCATTATTAAGATATATAAGATTTAAGTATTTCAGTTAAAACCTACTGCAAGTATTCAAAGAAGGGAAATGTTCCAAGTCCTTAAAATCCTGTACTGAACAATGCTCTTTATTTACTGGTCAGAATAAAACCTGAAGCCAATGAATATATGGAAGCTAAATATCCTACTATGGACATTAAAAACAAGGGTATTCAGCTCTCAAGAGAAAGGCATGATAAGCATAAGAGCTAGCCCTGAAAGAGTTAAAGAGAAGGGCTGACACTGTCCTTGACAGCCTCATCTCTGTCTAACAAGTTGACATGTCTGTACTCCACAAACTGAAATTTTTGGTGTGTAAGTTCCTCTTCACTCTTCCAATAGACAAATGCACAAAGGAGTGATTTTTGCTTCCCTTGCTGCTGTGCCTTAATAAACAACTGGCTCAGGATTTTAACCAAGTCAAATGCTGACTAAAAGCCTCTTCACAAAAGCCTTTAATAAATTTCTGCTTGTGTTTTCTTTACATGTATTTCAATTGGAAGACAAAGGATTTCGTCCCCATTTCCCTCACTTGCAGTTGCTTGTTTAGCTAATTAAAAAGCATGCTACTTGAATGCTGAAAGGAGGGGAAAAAAAATGGAAGTCTAGGCAGATGGGTCAAGATGGAATGTCCCTGGCTCTGAGAGGTCTGTGATTCTCTTCACTAAAACAAATCCTTGATTCTTCTAGCTGAGATTCAAGGGAGACACAGAAGCAGCCCTCAGTCTTTCCTATGTCGGGTCAGTCCTTTTTATACTTGGTGTACAACCTAGATGCATCAGAATTCAGTACAAAATGGAAAGTTTTATGCTTCCAAGCAATTCAAGTGCATTCTGTGGTCCTCTTGTCCTGCAGGCTCCTTTGCAGATTTGAAGTATCTCTTAGGGCAAAGTGGTTTGAAAGCTTTGAGGTTTTCTTGGCGACTGGGAAGAATAATTTGACTTCACTTGGAATAAGATCATATTTAGCAGAAACGATCTGCTGTGCTCAAGGTCATGGACCTTGGCTCTGTGGATATTCAGTTATTCAGCAGAATAGCCACTCTGAGCCTTCAAAACATTTTTGGATGCCGCTGCAGGTGTTGCCTATGGAGACCTTCCTCCCTGACAGCCACTGGAGATCTTACATCCGCGTGTCCCCTTCTTGATGGTGTCTGTTCTGCTTCTGAAAACCACACTCCTTCTACATTATATATATGCGTGTGTTCAATTCCAAGGATTTTCAAAGAAATGCTTCCATGAGTCCACATCTGCACATACATATATAAATACTTAAAATTTCAAGAGGGGATTTTTTTTTGTCTTTGTTCTATATTTCAAAGCCTTTAATTTTAAGCATCGGTTTAGAGTGTGTTACCTGCAAAATAAGCCGTGGAAGTCCTGAGGAACTAATTACATCATTAAATAAAGACACATATTAAAGACCCACTATGTGTGAAGTTACACTGAAGTTAGTTACTTTGAAGAAAACAGTGATGGATGAGAGTTCTATTTTATAAGATATTCACAATTCATCCTGTATGATACAAGGCATATTAAAAAAAACAAGGAAATTCAAAAGAAGAGATTATTTTCAAAGTGTTGAGATATATTTCATAAAGAAGGTAAAACTTGGATAACATCTTACAGGATGACAGATTTGAAATTTAGGGGATTTAGGGAAAGGTACTCCAGGTGAAGAGATGAAGATGAGTGAAGGCTTTGAGGTAAGAAATCAAACAATTAATAAAATTTGACTCGAACTAAGATGGTATGATGAGGAACAATGGCAAATGTAATGAGAAAGTTTGTTCAGGCTGAAGCATAAAGACCTTGATAAAAGGAGGAGACATTCCTACTACTTTTATCAGGAATATCCATCTAAGAGTGACTGGCCAGTTGAGGGATTCATGACTGACTGGCATTAATTTAGGGACAATTACACCTCATATTTTTGTTATGAATATTATAGTTTTGAACAATGCATTTACCTAAATGAAGATAATGATTTCAATGTAAAAATAAGGAGAGTTAAGTTTGGGTTTACTTCAGGGAGAGACGGTCAGGAAAAATAGATGGATGGTCCTTTACTACATATTTTTATTATTAGTTCCTATCAAATAGACAAACAGTTGTGAAGAAAAACCCTTCATGTAGAAAGGGTTTACTTTGCACTATCTGCCAGTGAGGATGTTGGTCTAATGATATGAAGAAGTAAAGGAAAGTTATATTTTATTTAACTGTGAGATATAGTCTAGTAAGCTGTGTTAAATATGATTAAAGACTATTATGAAGAGCCTTTAGAGTCTTTAAAACTAAGAATGAACATATAAGAAATTATAGGGCAAAATACTCTTTAAAGAATATCCTATGTGAATGACAACTTTTCCTATGGAATAAATTTAAATGCAAATAATTACAGTGCTAGAATGCATTTTCTTTTCAGACTCTAGAATCACAGAAGACAAATCACCACTCCGTCACTTATCAGCTTTGTGATTGTGCTTAAACATTATAATTCTCCAATTCTTCCCCTCTAAAATGTGGGGGGAGAATTAATATTTACCTATAGGTTAATGAATGGATGTCTATAAAATTATTAGCTAGTGTCTGGCCAAAATTATCATCTAGTTATCAGGTACAGAATTTTTGTTTGTTTGTTTTTAATATTATAAAATCAACCCATCAATACTTCATGGCAAGATGTGTTTATTTCTTGATTAAGAACACATACCTTACCTCCAAAATTATAAAGATATCTTCCTCTCTTTAATTCTAGTATTTCTATAGTACTGCAATTTCTTTATTGTTTAATTACATGCATGGTATATGAGAGGAACCTAATTCTACATTTTTCCTACATATATAATCAGTTATGCCAACACCATCTATTAAATATTACACCCTTGCCTCACAGTTTTTAAACATCACATATCATATACTAAACTCCATATGTACTTGATCCATTTTGAGACTATTCTCCATATATCTGTTTGTCTGTTTTCTGTGCCAGCACCAGACTGTTTTAATTATAGTCATTTCATAGTACCTTTTAATATCATGTTGGTAACTGACTCAAATTATCATCTTTCTAAAAAAATAGCCTTTTATGCAAACTTACGTTTGCCTATTAACTCAAGAAATAACTTGTCAAGCCCCCAATCTTTTGTGAGTTAAATTGCCCTAAATCTATCATTTAATATAAAGCTTGAATCATCCTAACCAGGCACACATAGTTTGTTTTTCTATTTATTTAGGTCCTGGTTTCTATCATTCAGTAAAAGTTTCATTATTTTCTTTATATAAGTCTTGCACAAGGACAGTATTTTATAATTTTGAGAAAGCTTTCCATAGTCCTAAAAATCCTCATGCAGATAAAATACACTAATGACTTAAACATCTACATTAACTGGATAAACACAACGGTTTGACATAAAGTTCCATCAATTTTTTTGCCTTCCCACTTTTGCCTTCTATCCTGATTATGCTAAGTAACTGAATTGGTAAGAAAAAGGTTTATTTTTTGTATTAGTCTTTCAGATCTAAAAAAGGATATAAATTTTTTTTTTCACCAGACTTAGATATTCATGCCAATAGCTGGCAAACTGACCACTTTATAATTATATATGTGGAAAGGAACACTCCTATAAATTCCAGAAGACATTATCAAAAGAAAACAACAACAGTAAATAATTTAACTGCAAACAAACAAGCAGCCTCCAGGTAGATGGCTAATCTCCATGACCCTACTATCAGAAAGTAAGGATTAAACCATCCTGGTAGATGGCTATCAGTTTTAATATCATATGTTTATGAGATAGAATGAAATTCTCATCTACCAGCTCATGGGAAGACATATTTTTCCTCCAAATTGGATTTCTTCATTTAGGCTGTCCTCTAGGTTCAAGGAAAATAATTTCTTTGCTATTACTCACCAGTAATATAAAATTACACCAAAAGTATAAATAACCATATTTCTCCCTGAGTTTCACTACTGAGGTCCAACACTTTACCACACTAATCAAGGAAATAAAAATGTTCCAATTCAAGTCAATTCCAGATGCTGGGCAAAAGCTACAGGTTGGTTAAATATAAACTTTTCTTTTTAGAAGCATAGCTACATCAGTTTCTTGATTTTGAATTTGAAAATTAACATGTCAAATCCAGGTAGATTTCAAATGAGAACCAAAATAAACATTTAAACCGCATTCCAGAAACCAGTATTTTTATATAAGCTGTTTAGTAAAGTATCTCTGATTTTCATTTCTAAGAGAAAACAAATAATATGAAAATAAATTCAAAAAATAACTGCTGTCTTTGGCCTACCTGTATCTCTCTATCTCTTTAATGAGTTGTATTTTTCCTCTCTGTATGGCATTGATCATTACCTAAGGAATACAATAATTATTTATTTCCACATCTCCCACTAAAGTGTGAACTCGATGAGGGTAGGGGACTTTTAGCTGCTGTTGTCATGGTAATTGTCTACCACTGTATCCCAGGGACTGTGCCCAGCATCTAGGAGGCACTCAGTAACTATCTATTGATTACATTATTCATAGTAATTATGAATTAAAGTAATTTTAATTTATAAGTTGCCCATGGTCTAAAAACTGACCAAATAAACTATTTGGAAATACAAATAAAACTTTCTATTACTATTATCCAAGACCTTTTAAGACTTCACTGTGCTTAAAAGTAAAACTCAAATTTGATTGTGGAGCTAAAGGAAAGGTACTGCATGATCAGGAATGTTTTATTTACATGACTCCCTGTCTACGGAGGGAAAACAGAGAGTAATCACACATTAAACAGATCATTTCATTACATTTGTTCAAAGTGCCACCAAAGAAGGAAAACCAAAATGTGCCTTGAAGGCAGATACTCAACTGGCACCTGGGAAGGGATTCTCTAAAAAGGAACATTTCAGTTGCTGGAACCCATAGGAAGATTAAGAGTTAAGGCAGGTGGGAAGGACAAGGAGCATTCTAGGTATTGCTGGTGACATCTAGAAAGTTCTCAGGCCAGAAAGATCTTGGCAAATTCTAAAAACTGTCAGAATAAAGATATACTAGAAAAGAATCAGGACAAAACAGGTGGAAGGCAGCCATTATGGTGGTAGACTTTGTCTTCATGCTGAATTAGCCAGCTGGAATCCTTAGAACATTCCAGAACTTTCCTCCATCCAGCAGAACTCTATCCCGGCCAGATGCTTACATTAGTAAGAGGTAGAAATATGACACACTCTGAAACTGGCCAATTTGTTTAGTGACCAGAATGACTTCTAGCTGTTGGGAAAAGGTATTCTATATTCAGGAAGTTTGAAATACTTATGTGGCTTTCCAATTCCATAAGCACACTGTGATATGAGAGCTCAAACTGAGGAGAATCAGATCATTGGGTGTAGATCTGAGATCTTTCCATGGGAAAACAAAAGGGAGTCAAACCTCATCAATCTATTTCATACTAGTGACACAGATGGGTTCAATTATTCAACTATAAAAAAGTCACTTTTCTTAGGATTCTTCAAATGTCATAATTGTTCCTGAGTCTGTACTTTTATTGTATCATTTTCCTCTGACCTGGCCACTCACCACATATTTCTAGAATCACCTCAAGTCCCACTACCAGGATCCTTCCTTATTTAACCATCCCTCCCTGATTTCTTATTTTATATTCTTTATTACAATTTCTCCCTTGATCGCATACTATTCCTAAGGAGAAAAGGTGGAAGAACGCAGGAGAGAAGTGAGAAAGTAGAAAAACTACAGACGTGAATATATTTTCATCAAAAGGTAATTTTTTTAGGTTTATTTATTTGGGGGGACAGTAGAGAGAGAAAGACAGAGAGAGAATCTGAAGAAGGCCCTGCACTGTCAGCACAGACTGAAGCAGGGCTCAAACTCACAAACCCCAAGATCATGACCCAAGCTGAAACCAAGAGCGAGACACTTAACTGAGCGACCCAAGCGACCCAAAAGGTCATTTTTAATGTAGATATAAAATACCAATTCATGGTTAAGTATTACATTCTTTGGGAAAACACTATTCAATTTGGGAATCCTGTTTTAATATTTTTCTATAGAATCTCTGTGCAATAGGAGGGCCTATCGATCAAATAATTACTTGCCAAATAATCATACCTATCAAACACATCTCTACTTCAGACGCGTTTGCTTATTAGGTCATTCTCTGCAGACTGCCCTGATAGGAAAAATGTGGAAACAAAAGGGTAGTAGTACAAGTTAAAAATAGAAATTATTTATTTATTAGCCAGTTTTGAGGGCCTTTAGGTGTTCAAAATACACAGGTAAGGTATTGGTCCTCCAACAGAAAAACAGAGATGATAAAGAACATGAAAACATAATCCATGGAATTAAATAATCAATAAACATGAAAGTATATACAGCTTTACAGGTAGTCAAAGAAATGCAAAGAAAAATAAAACACAACTATTTTTGTGTTTAGCTTACAATATTCAACACTGGTTGGGTGTAGTAAGACAAGCCCTCCATACTCCAACTTGTAGAGACAAAAAGTGGTACAAACTATAGGGAATACAAATTGGCAAGTTGTTTAAAGACTCAAGGAAAAGTTCTACCTCTGTCCTAATAATTCCACTTTTAAATACCACAGCTAAGGGGAAAAATCAGGAATATGAAGAAAAATCTGTATACCAGCTACTCATTACAGCCCTAACATTCAGGAAAATTGTAAATAACTAAAATATTCAATTATTGAGAAACTGTTAAATAAAATTTATGAAACCTTAGGATGTAATATTTGCCACCATTAAAATCATACTTTCACATTCGGATCATGAAGGAAAACAATACTGCCCACATAAAGCTAAATGAGATAAAGCTTGGACATACCAATTGTATTATAAATTGTATGATTACAATTATATTGCATATACACACATACATAAACACACTTCTGGAAGAAAATACACCAGAGTGTTACCATTTCTGTGTCATACAGAAGTCTGGTGGTTTTTTTTTTTTTGCTTTGAATCTTTTTATATCTTTCAAATTTTCTCTAATGAACATTTTTTTATAATCAGGAAAAAGTTAATAATATTAAATTCTTAATTTAGACTCATTTTGCCTTGTGCATGAATTATTCTACACAAATAGCTCCCTTTTACAAGTCAAGCCAAAAAGATGCCATACCATATTGGGTTCTACAGAGACTCAACTGCCAACAATGACATAATACAAAACCTCCCACGGAGACCCTCTTCTCTTTCACACAACACTGCATTTTTTTTTTTTTAACAGTGCTTAACAGTTGGAAATGCTGAGAAGCTACAGATGAGATCATTAGTAGAAAGTATTTTCTATCATGCTTTTGTCAGGGAAAATCCCTTAGTAGATCTATTTCTGAATTAAGTTTCTACCTGGGCTGACAAAATTTAAAGCAATATATATAAAACATGGATTGGTGAATATCTTCCTCTACCAAATGGAATTCACTTTGCCTGTCACACTGATAAAGATCATTTGTCCTGGGCTTGTCCTCTGTGTGACCCTGTATTTGGAGGCTAAGAAAGATTGTAAGATGGCAAGTGGTCAGGGCCTCCAAAGACGACACATGAACAACCATTTTCCCTAAACTTCACCAGAAATACCAGAAAAAAATAGATTGTAACCTCTCTGGTCTATATTTCAAGTACTTTACTTGCATTCAACCCAGAGAATTAATGGATCAACAAAGTCATAAAAAACCCAAGTGGACATGGGTTCAGCCAACAGCCTGACCTCACAACTATTCATTTACACTGTAACCCATCATGGTGGAATGAAAGCCAAGGACATATTTAAACTAACCTATCCACTTTCCTTACAGAACCTTTGGCCTTCACCCTCATAAAGCACCTTTGTATTTGGTTTCTGAGACCATCTTCTCAGGGACTGCTCTCTCTTGTATAAATATATATCCACATAAATCCTCAAAAGTCATAGTCTCTGAGTTTCCCTTAGCAGTTAGTCTAAATGTCACCTCCCTCATATCCCTACACCTGTGCGCTGGTTCAGGTCTGCCCAGCAGTGAATTCACCTTATTTTAACACGTATTCTGCTTGAAAGTTTTTATTTTTTTCTTTATCAAGCTGTAGAAATAATGAATTATAGTTAGAAGTGTACTCACATTTGGATTTGAATACAATCTGATTACAATGTGGCTTCTTCTCCTTGCAGAGAATAGTCTACAACCCCTAAAACTAGGGAAGCAGGTGCAATTAAGAAGCCCTAGATTTGAAGATGGGAGAGTCCCATTAGAGACTTCTGTTTGCTCAAATGTACTATTCCTTTACTTGATAGATTGATTGGTTTTGTTGTTTTCTGTGTGTCAGTCTTTCCTTGTTGGGGGTGTAGGTAGGGTCTATTTCTGTTAATAAAATCGTGGCTCTAGCTAAGTTATTTCAATGTCTCTGGAATCATGTCAAAAGGAACTAGTAATACCTATTGCATTACATGATTCCTGGGAAGATTAAATGCTATCAGAGTAAACTGGCTTTATATATGACTTTCTGAAAATTCTTACACTGGAAGATAACTCCTTCAGGACAAGGAAGTTGTACTGACTCTCTAGCACTCTTCCTGGAGCAAAATGCAGATTTCACTGGTTAGGAGATAGATTTGTTTGATGGATTGGAATGTATCTTAGATGCCAGTGCTACCCTTACTCTATCTCTACAATGGGAAACAATGAAGCTGCTTTGGCCACCTCCAGTGTCACTAAGTGACCAGTGGCCACAGGTGGTCTACATCCAGATTAAAATGAAGTGGACCCTGGCGGCATTTGCATTTATCCTCCAGCTGTTTCTGTTTCCCAGTTTTGGCAATTCCACTCAGAAATGCTCTTATTCCTGATGAATATGAAGAACTGTCTCAATTGTCCCCTGTCCTCTGTGTATGTAGATGTAATATAAATGTCTGCTGCGATAATAATGTAGTGAGAACATCGTTTTTGTTTATGTTACTCTTGTAAGGTAGTTAGACAAGTGGTTCCCCTACAAGAAAAGATTCCCAAGGGTGTGGCCCCTGATTTGTGATGCCAGACCTCCTCCTCATTGCCTAGAAAGGCAATATATATACGATAAAAAATGATTTCAGTCAGAGCAAGCAGTGCATGGCTCCTGACATCGTGTGATAACACCGCACATTGTTTCTGGGGAGATGTCAGTGCAGTTCTCAAAGGATGATTCACCTTCCAGCACTCTCCTTTCTTCCTGTGGATTCTCATAAGAACCTGTTCTGAAATTTACACATTGAATAAGAATGGTTCCAAACAACTAATGTGACCGCGAACACACCAACAAACCTATGGGCGGCAGCCTAGTATTTTACATCCATCTTTAATGCCAGGTTGCTTTTTTATTCCAGAGGTCAGGAAAACAAACACTCTGTGAGCTCATTATGTGCATGCCCAAATAAGCAGAAAAATAGGCGCCTTTCCAAATGCCAGACAATGAAACCTAGAATTTTTCTTTGTATCTCACCGTAATTCATGTGATAAAATGCTTGCTAATACAAGCTATTAAAACCAACCAACAAATGGAAACCAGTCTCTCAGTCTATTTTAAAAATCCCTCACTGCGTTCTTAATTAACTTTTGACTTTTAAACCAAACATGTTAGTCAAGAGGTATAAAGTCTTCTTTGGCATTGTCTCACTTAAAATTTCAGGACGGCGAATTTTTGAAGATGGAAAAAAAGTATAAAAACAAGTTGTAGGCAATTCATTTTAACCAACATTTTGGAATTAATTTTAAGCGGCAGACAAGTATACAATAGGAATACATTTCTCTATGGTTTCTGGTATCTAATGAATTAGGTTGCAGTAAACTTCATTAGCTGGCACTCGAAATAGCTCCTAACCACCAACATCTTTCAATAGCTGGTAAGAAACTAGTTGGTATCCATAATAATGACCCTAAAACACTGTAAAGTCCTAGGAATTAGAATTAGATTGCGGTAAAAACAAGTAATTCCAAGTAGATTTATTATTAGGCTTATTTTTTTCTTTTTCTTTGTTTTGTTTTTCCCATCTTTTATTTTTGAGAGAGAGAGAGAGACAGAGAGACAGAGAGACAGAGAGTGAGCAGGGGAGGGGCAGAGAGAGAGGGAGACCCGAATATGAAGCAGGCTCCAGGCTCTGAGCTGTCAGCACAGCGGGGCTCCGACACACAAGCCGTGAGATCAAGATCCAAGCCAAAGTCAGATGCTTAACCAACTAAGCCACCCAGGTGCCCTTATTTTTATTTTCAGTTCATTCAAAATGAATGATCTATGTGTGGTGCATGCATACAGTAATTCTCTCCTGTGTAAAATGCCCTCTAAGTAAGTTGAAAAATAAAAGTTGACTCTTTATCCTTAGGCACTTTTCTAATGGAAAACTATCTCTATGAAGTCAAGAATGTGAACTTGCTGACAAGACATGTTTTCTTCCATTCCTCCTCAACCCCATCCCTTCTTTTTTTCATCACTCATAATGATAGGATTAGGACAACTTGTACTGGGGCTTTGGAATCATAATAAACAAGAACAATTTTCTGGTCCCAATCAACTCCTGTTAAAATAAGCACTTCACAATAATAGTCTACTCAGAGTTGCCCCGAAAACACAACAACAACAACAAACCCTAACGTTCTATGCATAATGAACAGTGTTCAAATGAACGGGTTATTGGAGGGTCTTTACGAACTACTCCATGGCAGGGAAGGCATTGCACCCTAAGTAATGGAGGGTTTTCCTACAGACGCTTGCAGGTCTATCCACAGAATGGTATCCCTGGCAAAATCCAAGAGTTAACGTTAATGTTTCATTACATTTATTTTTTAACTTTTCAAACATCTTTTCTGCAATCAACACAATTCATCACTCCCACCGTCTCTTGAAATGTTGCCCTCTGTGACCTCCAGGTTTCTATATTCATGGTTTTGACATACTTGCATTTCTAAAAAAAAGGTCTAGTATATTTTTGGAGGTATAGTTTTTCTATCATAAATTCACTCTTCTTAAGTGTACAATTCAATAAGCATTGGTAAATTTACGGTGTTGGGCAATCATCACCACATCTAATTTTACACTTCCATTACTCCAAAAAGAAATCTTGTGCCTGCAGTCATTCTCTGTTCCCATCCTCAGGCAGCCACTACTCTTTTTGTCACTATGAATTTGTCTTTCTTGACAGTTAATATCGAATCATACAGTCTGTGGTCTTCTGTGTCTGATTTCTTTCACTTAGTGTAATGTTTTTGAGGTTCATCCATGTGACAGCATGTAGTACATGGGTACAATAGTATCCCACTGAACGGATATGTTACATTTGGGCTATCCATCTACCTACTGACGGATATTTGAGTTGTTTCTGCTCTTGTTAGTACAAATAATGCTGCTATGCTATGAACACCTATGTCCAAGTTGTTGTGTGAACATGTTTTCATTTCTCTTGGGTAGATTCCTAGGAGTGGAAGTGTCGAGTCATATGTTAAATCTATGTTTAACATTTTAAGAAACTGGTAAAGGGTTTTCCCAAGTTTTACATTACCACCAGCAATGAATGAGGGTTCTAATTTTCCCTTCTACACAAGTTCTTGTTATTTACATGTCTTTTTGATTATACCTATCTCAGTGGGTATACCTCATCGTGGTTTTAATTTGCATTTCCCTAATGGTTTATAATGCTGACTATCTTTCATTTGAGTCTAAGTGTTGTTTTGCTTTTTTAAAATTCCTCTTTGATATTTTTGGCGCTCCTCTTCTTTTTAAACTCCATTCCTGGTCCACATGGGTCATGTTGATTCCCACTCATATGTAGTTAACTCCCATATCCAAATGCCTGCAGCTTCTGGCTCATTCTCAATCTATCTTCGCGATGTTGCTGAGGTCACATTTTTTTCTAGAAAAGAGGCAGGCAAGCTGAACTTTAAATGTATACATCAATGATGAAGAAAACGTTCAGGTTTATCTTGGTTTACATATAACAACTTGAAGTATTAGTATAGTACAATCATTTGGACTTTAAGTAAATATGTTGACCACATGATCAGGCTTCCCTGCTCTCCTCTTGCCTCATGCGTAGTGTAGGACTCACCTGGCTGGAAACACTTTCCATTTAGAACCCAGCTCTCATCACTGTCTTCTCTCCCTGCCTCTTTTCTTTTGTGCTCTTCTTTTTCTTTTGCGACATAACGGCTGTTATGTTGAAGCACACTATCTCCTCCTCCCTTTCTTCCCTTCTGGCTTTTTCATCTTTCTATCTAATCAGCAGCCAATAGGGTGATTCCATTCAAAGGTTCAAATGATGCTTAAACAAAAATTATTATCCATTTCACGCTGTGCAACCAAGTGAACAGCAAAGCAAGGAATAAAACAGCAGGAAAGGTCAAATTAATTTAAATCCTTTGCAACCTGGGGAAACATGTCAGATTTTGAGGTAAAATAGAAAGTTTGGGAAACTGGGATTGTTTGATGTGTGGTGTCTTGACCAGTTTAACTGAATATGACTAAATAGTAAAATGGACTGATCTGATTATTCATATTTTTCCTCTAGAAAGTAGCTATCATTGGAGGAAAGATAGAGTTCTTTTTTCCCCTCTACTTTTTCTTCTGTTTTTCTTCTCTTTTCCCTTTCAGAAAACAAAAACTATAAAAAACATTAACCTCTCTTTCATGCTTTAATAAAGGACCAGAAAGGACTTCATGTGATACATTTTTTAAGCCTTCAAACATCTCTTTCCATATTACAAAGCCATCGCTTCCTTAACCCAGATTTGTCCTAATCTATAATTCAGGGAGGAGAATATATGCTTTTCTATCAAGATGTGTTAAGAGAAATTCTGATAAATAAAATCTGAGCCAGTCCAGCTTGATAAGGATGCAATGCTCATTTGGATGAAAAATGACAATTAAACTGAAATGAAAAATATTTGCTAATAGCTAAAAAACTACAATAGTATGACTTAGTTTGAGAGTTACATTTTGGCATCTTGTTGAGAACAAAACACCTGTGAATGGGGAATTCTTGTTTTTGATTTAGGAGGGCAAAGAAGAGGACAGACAAGAAATAGAACTTTGGGGACTTTGAAAGCTAGGACACCATCTTTTACATACAAAAATATAGCTAATATAAGTAATTTTATCTTTCTGGTAGTATAAATTTATAAATTGACACTTCTTTTTAATATCAATGTTTATACAAGGAAAATATATTCAAGGAGGAGATAAAGAAGGAGAAGGAAGAAAAGCAATTCTTGGACCAGGGATTATTTAAGGATAAATTGACATATGATGGCATTAACTTAAACCACTTTTAAGTCTAATTACCAATACAAAGAATTGAGAAGCTACTGACCTCTAGGCTTCAAAAAGCTTAGGTTAAAACCACTACAAATCAGTTCTACCATCAGAATATATCCAGAATCTACTCATTTATCAACATTTCACTGCTGCCACCCTTGCCTGACTCACCAGCATCTCCCTTGAACTTTAGAAATATCTCTTAGATTGGTGTCACTGAGTCTGCTCTTCCCTGTCCCCACTCTCCCCCACTCCAAACCCCTCCCAACACAAGACATCAAAGTGATGCTTTTAAAACTTAAAATTGAATCACTCTTTGACCCAAATCCCACCCTTGAGAGAAAAAGCAGGCTTTCTGAGTTAGAAGCACAACAGGTGTCAATAAAAAGAGTAACATCCATATTCTCAAAAGCAGTTCAATCTGTATCAGCACAGTTGCAGCCAGAATCATGAAAATGATCTGACAGAGTCACAAGGATAAGGGCAAGATAAATCAGTGAATATTTAGAGAAACAGAATTTATGAAGTTCTAGGAGTATCCGTTTTTTCCACTGTATATAGTTTTTGGTCCATTTAAATATGTGCACTGAGGTTAGTAAGTGGAAAGTGAAGTGAATTTACCACCTAAGTAAATATTTATTTTGTTCACAAATGCATATTAAATATATTCAGTAGCCTATTCTTCTCTTAGCTATTCACAACTGACAAGATTTCTGTCTGTGCTATATTAATCATCATTATTATTACTTGAGGGACAATCCATCCAAAGTCTCCAGGTCCTTACCATTCCACCCAAGCTCAAAAGTGTACAAAGTAACAGCCAAAACAAATAAAGAAACAAACAAAAAATTTCTCTCATAAAGAACATTACCTCATTCACACTTGAGACAAAATAGCTTCATTATAAGAGATGACACCACTGAAATTAATTCATTGGTTCACTGGTTTAAAAAAAAAAAGCCAATCCTAGAGGATTCTTTGCAAAGAAATAAATTAAATGGAAGAGACATAAGCACTAACTATCCAAAAACAAATATTTTTAATATTTTCTATTCATTGTGTATCATGCTTTATCCACTAAACATGACATAGACACTTCCTTATGTCATTAAAAACTTTTCAGAAACAAAGAAAAAAAAAACTAGCTATCTCATAGCTTCCCATCTCTCTGAATAAAAGTCAAAATCTTTAGAATGTCCTGCACAGTCTTTCCCCACTCTTACATCTGTGAGCTCACCTCCCTATCACCGCAGGCTCCTCACTGGGCTCCAGGCACAGCCATCACCCCCTGAAGTGTTAACATGCCACACAGTTCCAGGATCACTGCCTTTCACTCGCTCTTTCCTCTGCCTGGTCCAGTCTGCCAGATATCGCATTGCCTGCTCCCTCACCTCCTTCAAATCTGCGTTCCAATACCACCCACACCTGCCCTTTCCTTGCCCTGCTTCATTTTTCTCCACTGACCTTCCATACTTTCTAATATGGCGTATAATTATTTATGTTTAATATTCATTGTCCATCTCCCATAACTGGAATGTTATGGCACTGGACAGGCACAGGACAGGATCTTCATTTTTGTTTATTCAGTAGCCTCTCCAGGGCCTACACTGATGCGATATTCATGACAGGCAGTTCTTAAATAATTATTGTTGTGCCTTGTGATAGGTCAGATGTGGAGCTGTGGAGCCCTTTCCTTCTGCTGGGGAATGGGAGGGTGTCTCTTCTTCCTACTGACTAGGGCTCAGTTGGAGCTGCAGGATAGACATGAGATAAGCGTTCTGCATTCTGCCCTCAAAAAGAACAAGGAAATTGAATGTCTTTTTAACTCTTTTACACTTGAAATTCTCATCGTCCTTTAAATCACTAGGATAATCTGTTGACCCTTACAACAGCTCCAAGCTATTATTATCCCCAATTGAGAGAGAAAGAAAGAGGTTATAGGGTTTATTGAGGCCCTAAGTGGCAGAACCAGGACTAGTAAACCACTCCAAGCTATTATTATCCCCAATTGAGAGAGAAAGAAAGAGGTTATAGGGTTTATTGAGGCCCTAAGTGGCAGAACCAGGACTAGTAAACCATGTTATTGGATTTCCTCTTCTATACAATCACAATGAACTGCAGCCACATGTCAGTTGACAGTAAATTAACAAGTCCACAGGAGGCTCCTTCTCCACCTCAAGAGAGACTTTGAGTCTATACAATTAGCTTCCAAATAAAGATACAAGAATGACTATCTCATTGTTAAGCTTGCAGCAGGTCTTAGCCTTTCTTTCATTGGCACTGTGTGTTGCCATTCTTTTGGTTCAATATGCAGGCACTTAGCCGGGATTTTCATTTTCCTTAATTTTATCCTATAATATAAACCCTATAGTAAGTTGCATTGTCCATCCCGGGGTCCAGAAAGCATCCACACCTGAATTAAGGTGTAAATATACTTGATTCAAGTTCAAAATGACCCTAGTTGAGGTAAGAGCAGGTGGGTGTTTCTTGGCTTCCCAAGGATGAATGATCTGCCCCCGTGACATAACTGGTAAGCCTGAAACCAAAGCATGAACACAGGTCTTTTTAAGTATAAACTCAAGGTTCTTATCCTACTGGAAATGCATTTGCTGTTTTTTTTTAATTTTATGTTTTGGAGGGTACAATGAGGTAATGGGAAGAGAAGTTATCTAAATTCTTCTTACTACAAATATTTTCTAGAAATTCATCACTTCTGCAGTCTACTTCTCTTCTTGGTGATTACTCTGTCAGCATCATTCACAAACCATCTCTATGGTCTCATAACCTTCCTGTTTCTGAGCCTTTGCTGCTGCTTCCTCTGGGTTGTCCTCAGTAATTTCAGTGGAATTCGGCAGATTCTAGGTCCAGACTTAACATCATGGGTTTGGCCACACGGGTAAAAGTGCTTCCTCCTATCCCTAACTATCCATATGCTGTCCACTTTTGGAAAACTTTCTTCCTCCATTTTAGAATTGTGTAAGCTTCCTGAGAACAGGCTGTATAATTTCATACTACTCAGAATACATATAGCATAGCACTTATAGCAGTGGGCAAGCAGTAGGTAACTGAAGAATGAACCATGAACTCAAAAAATAGCCCCAACTGGATTATTAGTGAGGATGGTGGTAGGAAGCATCTGCTCAGCCCTCTTCACCACTCAGCATCAGCACTCTTGGCCCTTCCCCAGGCCTCCATTTCCCTCACCACTCATATGTCACACACATAAAGGATGCCATGGGCTAGGAGTATCAGGTTCCATCCAGAAGGGCAAATGCTAAATGCATCAATAACACATTGCTTCAAGGTTCCATTGCACTGTAGATGGATATATAAGCAATTGTTCTTTCGCCAATGCACATTTTTGATGTGGGGAACTGTTTTTCATTTTCTTGGACATGTATTACAATATTTATTCCTTACAAAGGGCTTCATTATGTTTAATATATATAGTTTCTCCTGCACAGACAGCATGTTTATTTGATAGGTTCATTACCTGACCATTTTATTTGGATGTAGAGGATAATAAATGTCCTTCAAGAAAAACAGGAAGCTATTTTTGTTCCAAGCATCTTAAAAATAACTTGTTTTGGAATATGTAGCATACTGATATGTAGTCTGGGAGTAAGGTTGGTAAATGGAATATATCTATTTAAAAATCATTCTGTGACATAAAACACTGAGAATGCTATAATTTTAAAATACACAAATTATTTCATAATGAAGAACAAAAGATACCTCTATAAATGTCAATTTTACCTGGGGATATATATTTCCATATTAGGCTATATATGTCATATATATGTCATTTATGTGTTTCTAAAGAAAAATTGTTGGTTTATTCTTTAATCAATATGAATTGTGGTGCTCACTCTTTTTTTTTCCTTTCTGAATCTACAACTTTAGAAAGTCTTCAGTAGCACTTCCTTCTTGGAAAGTTAGTCAATGCTTTAATGAATATCTTAAAATAAATTATAACCATCACTTACATTTGATTTTGCTTTGACTTCACCCTAAATTAAGTTTCTATTTTAATTAGATTTGAGGTTTTGAAGACACAATGGAGTGTGTCTATGAAGTATACTTTTACTTTATATTAAGTAAGAGAATCATCACTAAAATTGCTCCAGCAGAACTAAATTTTTATCTGCTTTGTTCAGCAATTTATCCCAGCACCTAAAACAGTGCCTGATGTACAGGGGTGTGTTCACCAAATAAATCAACTGGATGAATGCCTCTGCACTCACCCCCTCGGAGAGTGCACAACTACTGCACTCACCCCCTTGTAGAGGTAGAAGGTCAGGAAAACCTAGGAAAGCCAGGTACTGTGCTAAGTTATTTGCACATCTCATATCCCTTCACTGTCACAAACCTTCTTTCCGGTAGGCTTCATTATCTTTAATTTACAGATGACAGAACAGAGGTATTAAAAAGAAAGACTACATCTGCTATCAAGATAACAGAGCTAATAAATTGTAGAGTTAGGAATAAAGCCTTAAAGTCTGTCTGCTAATTCTGGCCTCTTAATGACTTCCCATGTTGCCTTGCTTCACCCAGAAGAAATAACAAATACTTTTCCAGCTCAACATTGTGTAAGGATATTGAGACTGACTGAGGTGAAATGACTTGTTAATACCTTAGTAAGTCGGAGCTACAACTAAGTCATATCCTAGTCCTACTAAGTCGTCTGGGTTTTTAAGAGAGTGAGTTTTTCCCACCTATCTGGGAAGGAGAAGAGACCTACCAGCAGGGTAACTTGTATCCTGCAGTTAGAAGAGGCGAGAGCCTCGGCAATATGAACAGGACCCTTGGCTACTGGTTTACATCAGTGTGAAGTCTGGTAACTGGACTCCTCAGGGAGCAAGCTGATACAATGCATGTGGTTGGATGCTTCTGACTTGCAGTGAGGGTCTGTCCTCCAGTATACTGGACCAGGAACTCCCAGAACCTCAGGGAGTTCATTCATCAATATATCCTACAAAAATGTATGGTGTCTCAATTATGTGCTAGCCACTGGTCTGAAAGTTCGCTATATAGGGTTAAAGATATAAATTGGATAAGCTCTGGGGATCTAATGTGTAGCACAGTGACTACACTTAATAATATTGAATTATATACTTTTTAAAATTGTATTTATTTATTTTGAGAAAGACAAAGAGAGTACAAGCAGGGAAGGGGCAGAGAGAGAGAGAGAATCCCGAGCAGGCTTCTCACTGTCAGTTCTGAGCCGGATGTGGGGTTCCAACCCACAAAACTCTGAGATTATGATCTGAGCGGAAATCAAGAGTTGGATGCTTAACCAACCAAGCTACCCAGGCACCCCAATACTCTATTGCATGCTTGAAACTTGCTAAGAGAGTAGATGGTGAGTATTCCTAACACACACACACATACACACACACACACACACACACACACACACACACACACACAAAGTCACCAATGTGAGGTGATGGATATATTAATTAAATTGATTGTGGTAATCATTTTGCAATGTTTGCTATATATTATAGCAAACCAATACATTTCACACTCAATACATGAACTTTTATCTATCAATATACCTCAGTGAAACTGGTAAAAGCAATGTTTCTGACCTCAGAAAGTTCAAGATTATGTGCATATGTGTGTCCATGTTTATCAGAAAGTAACATCTGGAGGTTCTTTATGTAGTATGAAATCAAGATTATGAGTGTAATTATCAAGAGTTTAGTGCTCATTTTTGTCAATATATATATGGTATTACTTTCTACACCCATGTTACAGATAAAGAAATTGAGTTTTACAGACGTCAGGTGAATGGTATAGGCTTCCACAGCAAATGTGACAAATCCAGAACAGAGAAATCTCAGGACCCTTTGATAACAAAGGTAAAGTTCCTAACCCATCAGGGAAGCGGAGGTTCAGTTAAAGGTTTACAGAGGAACTAATGATGAGTTATGTTTTTCATCCTATTTCTGATTTGTATTTTTGCCCAGATTGTTTCCTCATCCCAGTTTCAGTTTAGCATGGACTGCCCAACTCTAAAAACAAATTAGGCACATGAATTTTTCTTTCATTTTTCAGGAACTAGTGTCCCTCCATTTAGCCAATGTAGATAGTATTTTGCTGTATCACATTGTTCAACTATAGTTTATTCTTAATAGCCTCTGTTTTTCCTTGCGTATGCCTTAAAGGTTCCCAGTAATTACTCATCGACTGTTTAGACACATAGCCCTAGAGGTTGGCATGGTCTTCCATTTGCCACATTAGGGAAATTCTATGGAATAGTAACATGAGTGACAGCACCCACATACCTTCATAAAATGATGAGATTATATACAGCAGGGTGTCCCCTACCTTCTGAAACAATTCTATTTTTTCATGCCAATTTATAACCCAAAGTGGCATCATTTCATTTTCCGATGCATCATCTGAAGACTATCCCAGATGCTTTTTATATTAATTAGAAACTAAAATGCTTGACATGCAAACACTATAGGAACTGCCTCTCTCCAGGCAGACCTGTTATTATATTCATAAAGTGTTTCCTGAAGGCTTCTTAGACTTGCAGAAATTGGGAAAGGAATTGTTTGGTCTGTCCATCACTGCAATTCCTCCTAATTGTTATTTGTATTATTCTGTAAGGCTTTCACTCCCTACAGATTCTGTGACAGTATTAATATTGTAATGTACATAGCATATATTTTCCAAGAGTCTGAGGGTGTCATGTATAAAGTCTATTTCAATTCCTTCCACAGACACTGAAATGCTACAAACTAAACAGAATGTCCTTACCACAGCTGGTATAAGTAAGAAAAGTATATCATTTGCAAGGAAAAACCACTGGTTCCATTTGCCTTCAGTATATTGAACACTACACCTACCCTGTTTTATTCATGGTTAAATCTTAGCACAGGCAGAGTTAGGGACACCTACACACTGTGTTTTGACACATACAGGAATGATCATCTTGTTACAAATATATCCCCATTAGGGGCCCAATGCTTCACTTTCCCATCTTCAAATTCTACCCAAGAAAACTGTGAATGGTTAAAATTGAGAAAGAGGAGATTGCCCATAGATAATTCCTACAAAATAAGCCTATTACTTCTCCAATTAATACATCAGAATGGCTTATAACATCAAATAGCAAATTCTGATCATATAGTTTATAAAGCAATGAAAAATTTGATCAAGGAAATGTCTATGTAGGAGAGTAAGATCCAATCTAATTTTGGCTAATAGGGAGCAAGATGAGAACACTAGCATGGAAGTTCTTGATACAAAAGTTCCCAACTTTAGAGAGGATACAACTCTTCTAGAGATATAAAATCACTGATTCTTAGACCATGCCTCAGTCATTCTCACTCAGAAGACATGGGTTGGCATGTGGTGGCATCGGTAAGCCTCATTTTTAAACAAACACCCAGGTGGTTCTGATAGATCATTTTGATTCACAAATTATTGAGTGATGCTCAAGGATAATAAGCCAAGACAAAGATAGACTAGAAGGAGAAGACATGTCTAAGATATCTTAATCTACTTCACAGTATTTCCGGTGGCTGGTCTTGTTAACGTTCTGATTTAAACTGTACGTCTTGTATTGTTCCTCAATGAAACACCAACCTCGCACCAACCATACATTTTTCCCGTCTCCAAAAGAAATCTTTTCCAGACAGTGACTTACTCTTTTTCAACTCTGCTGCTTATTCTCACACCTCTGTCTCTTAGATTGCTGGGTTTCGGGAGAATTTCTGGTTTGTGTGCTTATTTGTTTGTTTGTTTTTTCAGATAAATGAATCTTTGGTATCTCCTTTTTGCTTCTTAGATCTTGGCTTTTGTTGCTGTTGTTTGTTTTTTTTATCTCAGCTTTCTCTACTGTTTTTAGTGTATGAACTTCTGATCTGTGATCTGTGGAAAGAAACTGCCTATTCCAACTCTGACCGGATGGGGCCTTTAAAGTTCAGGGTGACAGAATTTAATCTAAAGATATATACATACAATGTTTTATATATTATATATAATGTTTCTTATATATATATATATATATATATATATATATATATATAATGCTACTCAGCCATAAAAAAGGATAAGACCTTGTCATTTACAATCACACACTTGGATCTAAAGGGTATTATGTTAAGTGAAAAAAGTCAGACAAAGACAAATACCATATGATTTCACTCATATGTGGAATCTAAAAAACAAAACAAAACAAATGCACAAACAAATAAAAGCAGGTCAGACCTATAAATACAGAAAACAAACAGATGATTGTCAGAGGGGGTCGGGGAATCTATACTGTAACAGTGTGCATTCTAGTAACCATTTTGTTCTTGTACTTGTATTTTCTATATCCCAGAATACAATTGTGAGTTTAAAGATTTAAAGATATTTGTTTTATTTTATTTTTTAACCTAATTTTTATTTAAATTATAGTTAGCAGACAATCCAATATTATTTTCAGGAGTAGAATTTCGTGATTCATCACTTAAATATAAATAATATTTGTATTATTTTAATTTTTCATATTTCAGCTTTCTGGAAATATCTAGGGCCTGTTTCCAAATAGCTGAAACCCTGCTTTCTGATTATATGTATCTAAAAATTTCAGTGGCAATGATCTCTGGGAAAAGCACTATTTAGATGGTGAAAAAGTATTTTGTTAATTAATTTCAGTAATTCGTTCTTTAATGAAGATGTATTTAAGGATATCTTATTATGAGTCCGTCATTGTGCTTAGAAGCTAGGAATACAAACTCTTATGGGAGAGAGATGACAGACACACAGCTACCTCAAGCAATTATCTATATAAATGGTAATGCTAAAGGATTCTTGAAATTCAGTGAAAACACCATTCTTATTTTATATTTTCAGATCAGAATACATGTCTCTTCTTTGCTCCCTCAGAAAAGAAAATGATTACAATACACATTAAAGAATGGCATGATTCCATCTTCAGAGAAAATTGTGTAAGGCATCTAGAAGAAAACATTTATCCAGAATCTCTAGCTTAGAGACTCTTGACAATTCAAAGCTTAAGAGATTCTATGATAAGGTTGTGTGGACGGAATAGATGGACAAACACTGGGCTTTTTTGTTTGCTTGTTTGTTTGTTTGTTTTCTTCACTGGTGGTAAAAACGTCCTTCTCCAGTCTTACTCCCAGGATTACCACATGGAACCAGAGGCAAAGCACTTGATGCTATTGGAAGATTTAAGAGGAAAGTGTCTGTAGTTAGTTTTGTTTTGTGCGATGTCCTCCAGTGTTTGGGCATTGAGAAGCTAGCCATCCTGTCTCAACCAGAAACTGTTTTGAGTCTTGAAACCAAATCGCATACTTCAATAGTCACTCTGAAGCTGAGCTAAAGCTTTAAAGTTCACATGACCAGAAAAAGAGCTGGTGTTCCTACAAAAGAACTGAAGCTCTACGATATATTTTAGTCTTGTTTTGTAAGAAAATTAGCCTAATGCTGTCACCTTTTGTGCAGAACAATACTTCTTAATGAAAAGTGAAGAGATATTTATCTTTCAGATAGAAACTTTTATGTACTTTTTGTTTTTTTCACATGTAAGTTTTTTGAAGAGAGAAAAGAAATAAATCATGTTAACCTTTACAGCATCAAAAAAGTGATAAACTGAAAGCATAATTAACTTTGTTCTTTTAACATAACATGCTTACTTTGATAGATCCCAGCTTACTAGCATCTCCACAGGCCACTTTCTTTCTCAGTATGCACAGATGAAGAAAGAGATTAAACAATTTTTGTGACCTACACTAAGGTCACACTTTAATTATTATGCTAATTTCATGTACTAGATTTAGTAGATTTACTATTTTCCTAGTAGTTAATAAAACAGCCTTTAATATCTGGGATATAAGGAGTGGACCCCTTCATGCCTTAAGATATTCTGTTTGAATAGATATGAAGGCCAGTGGAAATAATTTCTATCTTCTCCCTCCTCTCTCCCTCCCTCCCTCCCTCCCTCCCTCCCTCCCTCCCTTCCTTCCTTCCTTCCTTCCTTCCTTCCTTCCTTTCTCTCTTACAAGAGAAAGGGAGAGACAATGTGTGTGCACATGAGCAGGGTAGGTGCAGAGAGAGAAGGAGGGAGAGAGACAGTCTCAACAGGCTCCACACAGCCAGCTTGGAGCCTGATGTGAGGCTCAATCACAGGAACCCAACAGTGAGACCATGATCTGAGCCAAAATCAAGAGTCAGATGCTTAATCTACTGAGCCCCCAAGGCACCCCTTGATCCTCAAATGTCTAACTGATAAATCCCAATTAGAATTAACTTATTTGGTGCATTTTAGGTGTATCTTTTAGTAGTGAAGGAATTATTTTTGTGAGATCTTTCTACTATTCTGTCAAATCAAGTAACAAACCTACTGGCAATTTTCTATACTGATCAAATAGGCTAGCATAAATTAAAGAAACAAAAAATGAGAAACAGATTCTTTAGTCTCTTCACCTAATTCTACAAAAGATTTTGAATTCTTTATTGGTAAGGTCACAACCTATAACAACCCTGTATATAGGAAAGGGGGTGAGAGGTCTGTATAATTAAAGTGAGCTTCCTTTCTAATGGTATTTAAGAATTGAATCAACTCTAAGTCCATATTTGGCCAGATCATATAACTTAACATCAGGACCCTACAGTGTCCCCAATAGTGCAAAAGCACAGAGACCTGGATTCTGTTTTCGGTTCTTCTCATAATTAACTGAATGCCCTCCCTCTTTAAAAAACAAAACAAAACACCATCTTCCTGACATATAGTTGACATTCAGTAAACCAAACATACTTAAGATGTATAATTTCAAAAGTTTTGACATGTACACATTGATGAAACTATCAGTATAGTTAAGATAGTGAATATACCCATCACCCCTCAAGTTTTCTTCTGCCTCTTGCTAACCTATTCTACCCTTCCTCTTGGCACCAGGCAACCATTGATCTGCTTTCTGTCCCTATATATTAGTTTGTATTTTCTCAGATTTAATTGAGATAATATAGAATGTAATCTTTTTATTGTCTGGCTTGTGTCAATGTGATGGTTAATTTTATGTGTCAGCTTGACTGGGCTAAGGGATGCCTAGATAGCTGGTAAATTTTTATTCTTGGGTGTATGTGTGAGGATGTTCCCAGAAGGGATTAGCATTTGAAATAAACTGTGTGTGTGTGTGTGTGTGTGTGTGTGTGTGTGTGTCTGGGTAAATACTTTTAAATATATTCATTTGAAATAAACTGTATATATATGTAACTGTATTTATATATACGTATAAATATATTTATTTGAAATAAACTGGTGTGTGTGTGTGTGTGTGTGTGTGTGTGTGTGTGTGTATACTCATTTTCTTGGGCATTGTAATGTGAAAAAGGCTCTAAACCAAACAAGCTTTGAGAGAATAAGGATTGATCACCCTCCTTGTTTCAAGACAAGCCTATCCTTGGCCGCATGCTGTAGAATTATATCAGCATGAGAAAGGAATTTCAGGAGGGAATTTCATAATGAAGAGTTTTCTTTAGGGGTGAGAGGAAGGAAGAAGAAGGTAAATGGAAGAAAAGTCAAATAAAACATATTCAGAGTTGGGGGAATGACTCATATACCGATGTTCTTTCCCACAAATTAAAATAAAATTGGTTCAGTATGGGATCCCACAGTTGTTGGAAGGGAGGAAACATTAGGAAAGGAAAGGGTGGGCCCATGTGAGGATTGCTGACAGTCTTGTTGAGAGGCCAAAGTGACAGACCCAAGCCTGGATGTGCAAGCTAAGTTTGTCAGCATAGAAATGAAGAGATTGATGGGGCACCTGGGTGGCTCAGTCGGTTAAACGACTGGCTTCTGGCATCAGCTCCATGGTTCGTGGGTTCGAGCCTCGCATTGGGCTCTGTGCTGACAGCTCAGAGCCTGGAGCCTGCTTTGAATTCTATGTCTCCCTCTCTCTCTGACCCTCCCCTGCTCATGCTATCTCTCTCTGTCTCTCAAAAAATAAATATAAATAAAAATCATTTAAAAAACTAAGAAAAAATAAATGAAGAGATTATTGAGCACTGTGCTGGTCAGGGGATTCGGCACCTCTGGGTGACTGACTTTACGGGGTGCACAGAACTGGGGAGAAGGCTAAGTAGGAGAAATGGAATGACAGCATCAGGAAACACTGTGTCCAGCTAGTCACAAAACAGGGCTCACCCAGAGAAATATCAAGAAATAGGTGTGTGGAACTAAGCTGTGAGCTAAAAGAAAGGCCGAGTTTCACTTTTGTCCCCTGTGAGAGCAATTAGTTCTGGAACACAGTAGGGCTCAGATGTTTGTTAAATGGTATAGCAATGAGATAACTGAAAGTTGTTACAAGATGAGGGAGAGTGAGGTTTATGTTGCTCAAGGCTGATGAAGGGTGTTAAAAAATCCCTAAAAGTTTTCAGAGAAGACTTCTGTTTCCTGAAATAATTATTATAATAGAAATAAAGAGCAATATAAAAAATACAAACAAGAATATATCATCTTTTTGTATGATATTCTAAGCTCTACAAGATGCTCCCATAATTGCCATTTATTGTCCTCATTTGGAGATATAGTATAATTGTTAAAATAATCATTTAATTAGAGCTGAGAAACTGGACAATATAGCTATTGGAAGTTTCATGACAGTTATTGTGCATAACACTTAATGCTACTTGATTAAAATCTATATAATAAAATACTTCTCCTAACAATGATTTTTTAAAAAATTCCATGCCCTATCCATCACCAAACATGCCACCATGCTTCCCCAGAGTAGAACCCATGTAAACTAATTGAGCAACTTCAGTTTACAGGTAGAGACGCTGAAACACAAATAGTGATTTCACAGAAAAGTACATTGTCTTGCCCACTGTGACTAAAAATCACTGAATCAACCAGACTTCAGTTTAGAACCATCTCCCCAAAGGCTTGCTGCTAGCATAATTTTCTGAGCTATTTCAAAAGAAAAGATAATGTGAACTAGCAGAGCTAATTTTGTTCAGAACAAATTAAAGTTTTAACAACAACTTCATATATCTATGGTCAGCATTGTCTTACTGTATTCAATTATTATTTTTAAGTTTATCCTATCTTCATGAATTTATCAAAGGAAAACATTAGTTTTAAGAAGAACATAGCACAATACAGCTTAAGATCATTGCAGGTGTTTTCTCTTCCACCCAATTCCTACAGATTGTTTCAGGCTAAGAAAATATCAAGCATATTCCATAAGTTTTCTGTAAGATCATGTAGAAAGCTGTTCAAATTTGTATATTAATTGAGTAATAATTTCTTATTATTAAAAAAGTGAAAATTTACAAGTGCTCTTCAAAATCTTCCATGCTATTTTTTCATTATAATATATGTTAATGAGACTTGGTTATGAACTTTGTTTTCACCAAAGATGAACAACAGTATAAGAATAACTTGGATTTAAGGGCACCTGGGTAGCTCAGTCAGTTAAGCCTCCGACTCTTGGTTTTGGCTCAGGTCATGATCTCACGGTTTGTGATTTTGAGTCCTGCGTTGGGCTCTGTGCCGACAGTGAAGAACCTGCTTGAGATTCTCTCTCTCTCCTTCTCTCTGTGTCCCTCCACCACTCGTACTCTCTATCTCTCTCTCAAAATAAATAAATAAACTTAAAAAAAGAGAATAGTTTGGATTAAAAAATACTCGGAAATAATTTTAAACTTACAGAAGAACTGCAAAGATAATATAGAGAATTATTGTATGCTCTTCACTCAGTGTTCCCTCACATTAATGTCTTACAGTTTCCTAGGACAACTGTCAAAAGAAAGTAACCATGGTTTAATACTATTAACCAAATTACATATTTTACTTAGATTTTACTAGTTTTTCCTTATTCATACCCAGAATTCACTCCAGGATTCTACCTCACATCTAGTTGTTATGTCTCCTTAGTACCCTTGGAGGGATCAAGGACTTTCACACTTGAAGAGTACTGACCACTTATTTTGTAGAATGTTCTTCAGTTTGGGTTTGTCTGATGTCTTCTCGTGATTAAGGTGAGGTTATGCATGCTGGCAAGAATATTCCAGAAGTAATAAAATTCTCTTGGTACATTACATCTGAGAGTAAATTTTGTTGCCGTGTCTTATGACTGGTGATTTTAATTTGAATGATTTGGTTTGGTTCGTGTCTGCTGTGTTTCTGCACTATAAAAGTTATAATTTTTCCCTTTGTAGTTAATAAGGACCCTGGGGGAGACGCTTTGAGACTATGCAAATATTCTTTTTCTCTTAAACTTTTGCTCAGTAATTTTAGCATCCATCTGTGGATTTTGTCAGCTTTAATGGCATTTTTTTTGTAAGTCAGAATATATAACTCAACTATTTATAAAAAGACCTGATTGCTTACAGATCTAAAGATTTATTGTCTTTCTTCTTCCTTCTTTCCTCCCACCTTACCTCCCTCTCTTTCTTTTCTTTTCTTTTCTTTTCCTTTCTTTCCTTTTCTTTTCTTTTCCTTTGTCTTTCCTTTCTACCCTGAAAATGCAAACAAATGTCAGGGAATTTCTCTTGAGCAGATTTTCCACACTGCTCTAAAAACCAAGTAATGATATATAATATTAACAATACTTGATATTCTGCATATTGTATGAGAAACTTAATAGGTTCTTTTCATTTTTAATCAATTTGTCTATTTGTACAGAAAACAATACACCATTTTTCCCACTTTGATAGCTAAAACTTAGATTTTCCAGTTGCTGAATACAGTGAAATACCTTACCTGATACTCTTGACTTATATTATCAATCTTATTATTTTCAAATCATTTCTTTCTCTTGATGATAAATATTCATACACTAAATTTATTAAATATTCACTATGCCTCAAGTCATACAAATCAATTTTTGCTTATTGCATGCACATCTTGTAACTAAATATATGTTATCAATAGTGAGAACCTGGAGTATAATTTATTGTGGAGGAAAGCATGCTGGCCTTGGGAAAAAGCTTTTGTATTTCAATATGAGGTTGCATTTTAAGTACAAAAATCAAGAATTAATGGTAAAGCGGAGCTTTGCTAATTCAGCAGTATATTTTAACCATCAATATTTTTTGCCATTTTGTTAAAGTAACAGAATTTCAGCTGCCAGTAAGCACATGATAGCTATGGATGCAATAAAACTGGAGAAAAATGGGGATTTTTTTCATCCAATTTCATTATAGGAATAACCAAATTAAAAAAAAGACAACCAACATGCTCATTAGAATTTAGCACTATTTGTGTATCTTCTATTGTTCTTACATTTCATCTGATTCTTTTTTAGTTTTAAGTTCTCTATTTGAATTTTAAATATTCAACTTAGCTCCCAACCTAATGTATAAAATATATGTAGAAATCAATGAGAACAAATGCATTTATGACAATCTATCATAATTAATGATTGATAAATTTTCAAAACATTTCTAGTCGTAATTTGCTATAAGAGCCATTAACCTCCATTCATAGCATAATGTAGGGATTTAAATAATTTGACTTTTCAAACAGCAATTCAAAGATTTTTATTGCTCTTTTGGTCTATCAGCCATAGCTATACCGTCAATCATTAATGTTAAAGAAATATAGTTCAAAGTTAGTACATTAAAAATTTCTTATGAGTTATTTTTTAAAAGTGAAATGTAATTGCCCAAGTTAATCTAAAAACATGATTTCATTAAATAGTGGCTATACCTTTGTTCTTCTACAAAGAACAACCTCTTGGTCTTTAATTGCTGTGGCCAAGAGGAGTCATATGCTTGTTGAACTTGATATGCAATTTTAAATTGAACTCAACTCCCTAGAGAAGTACAGTATTCATTATAGAGGTCTTAAAACAACAAGTGTTGAAACTCAGGGTTATACTCATCCACTCTTAAGTTTTATTCCCCCTCTCATTTCAGTTTTCTTTTGAATAAAATGTGAATAAAAAAGTTTGCTTAATAGAGTTTTGAGAAAAGTCACTAAGTGCAGCTAAAATGGTATTCAGATGAATTTCCTAGTACTGCCATGGATAAAACCCTGTCCATTTTTCATGATATTTATTAGGAAACTGGTCTGGCTATTATCACTTAAATTTACTAAATACATTTCAGATGGCTACCTTTAGTGAACCTTTTTAATAGAGTCCTTTTTCATGAAAACCCATTGGAAAAATTATTTATTAAATCAAACATGTTTTTGCGAGGATCACTATGCATTTATAATTTAAAAATATCTTTATATTTGCAAAACAACACATTTAGATCACATCTAATATAATGTCACCATCATTTGGTTCTGATTTATTAAATTAGAAAATAAACTATTTAATCGGTATTTCTTTAACCTATACATATCTATCTATGTTACAAAGCAGATGGTAAGAGTACACAGTGTGACTCTTGAAAGAACACCAGATTGAGGAGAGGGACAATACTTAAAATTGAGAGTAGTTTAATAAACATGATAGCTCCTCGCTCTCGGATTTGCCTGCTTATCTCTGAGGTTAGATGCTCAAAAACGCATTTCTATTAGAGATCAGACTATCCAGATACGTTTTTAATTGCAATTTATTATTTTAAAAATGATGCTTTTGAAACTTCTTAAAACAGAATGATTGAAATTCATTTGTTTTTCTACCAATACTAGCAAAAGGGGTGCTCTTGTAAAATTATACATGTATTTGAATGGAAATAATATGAAGCCAATGCCTCCGTAGTTGTATCTTATAGCAATGCCCCCAATGTAGTGTTTATGGTGCTTAATTTTTCTCTTCAGGTGGAAATTAATGCAAAAACATATAGAGCTCCCTAATTTAATGCAGAATATAAAGGACAGGTAATATTCAATATTGCCCCCAGAAGATGTTTACATTGGGAAGTACAGGAATCATGGCTGGATAGGCAAGGTCATCAGGATGCTTCAGAGAGGTCTGGTCTGGCCTATATTGGTTTATTTTGCAGGAAAATTCATAACCAGCAAAACTGTTTTCTAAAAAAAGTGATTTGTTGGAAAATACCGCGTATGAAGATGAAATGGACCCATCTATTCAACACTAACAAAACATTATTAGTTATCAGCATGCACAGTGATCATAAAGACATAGAGCACCAACCTCAAAAGCTGTCAACTAGTAGAAAAGACAGATAGATAAGTAACTAATTATAATAATGTATAAATAAAAGCCTTAAGAAAGATGTGTACAAGATATAGTGGTACTTAGAGAAGACTTAGAAAATCTTGAAAATGTAGTCTGGAAAGAAAAAGGTAGAATGGACAGAGGTATTCCTTGGAGATCACACACCCTGAATGAAAGCATTGAGGCCTAAAACAGGAAGGCACTGGTGATGAACTGACAGGTCCTCCAGATGAGATGGCTGGAGCATGGGCTGGAGGCAGAGGTCTTAGGTAGGCTGAAGGCAAATCAAAATACGTTTGCTCTGCTCTGCCATGAAGGCAAGTCAGAGAGGTCAGTAGGGAGACCATTAAAATAGTTCAGGCAAGGAATGGTAAGTTGAGTCATAGTAGTGAAATGGGGAGAGACTTGAGAGTATTTTGAAGTGGAAAGAGCAGATTTTTGTGATCACTTATACTTGTAGATGAGAGAGAGGTAAAAGTTGGGAATGGTTTGCAGGTTTTTGGCTTGGATGAATGGTGGCCCAGTTAAACAGGGAGAAAATAAAGGAAGAGGGATATGTTTTGGAGCAAAGATAATGAGTTTAATTTTAGATGTGCTGAATTTGAAATGGAAAAGACGAGCTATGGAAGAAAGAAATAAAAGAGCCCAGCAATCCTGTAAACCACAAATGCTATTTCGGGAATCAATAGATTTTTAAAATTGATTGGCAATACCATTTGCTTCTAACAGACTGCTTGAGTAATTTGGGCTACTAGTCAATAATAGAAACAGAAAGATTTCCAGAATGACTTAATTTGTTGTATTAGACTACCACTCCTTTTGGAAAACATGGTTAAATTTATGCTGTATCAGGAAATCCACCAAATTTGGCTTGTCTACATAAATAAGCAGCACAATTAGAAGAAAATAAGCATTTGCATTTGGCCAGTGAAGTTATGAGAAACTCAAAGATCCCTTTTGGACAACAGTGAAATAAGTTAACTCAAGATATTCCAATGTGGTGCAAGTAAGTAATATTTATACATCATGTCAAAAATTCACTGATGAAACCATGAACCATTTTTGTCATATGGTTACTCCCGTTTAGAATTAACATGGCACAAATACACATTAGTTCTTGAACTCTGTCATACCACTCTTTGAAAAATCTGAATTTTAAGAACTATTGTCCGAACAACAATTAAATGAAAAGAAGTATATTAGCCAAGAATATCCATAATTAATAAATCAAGCATGTGTTAGTGACCTGTACTGTGGTTAAATCTATCAAGGAAACTGTGAAGGATAAAGACAGAATTAGGAAGCTTAAGATCTGATCAGGAAGACAAAATATACATTAAAAAATAATCAGAGGAAAGTCCCCACACAGAAGACAATACAGTATAGTGGTTAAAAATCTAAGTGTTGGAGTAGATGGTTGGGCTTGATTCTCCATTCTGCTAGTTACTATCTATGTGATATTGGGCAAAATACTCACTCTCTCTGAGCATCAATTTTCTCATCTTTACAGTGTGATGATATTTGTGTCTACTTCACTAGCTGTTTTGAGAATTAAGTGAGATAATAACATACAATGTGCTTCAGGCAGTGCTGTGCACAGGCTAACTACGTAGTGTTAGCGTTGATAATAATAGTACTTAGTATTACTATACCAATTGGTAAGGATGTGCAAGTGCTAAAGGGCTTCAAAAAAGGGAAGTTCAACTGGGCCGCTGCACTTAGGCTACATACTGAGGCTTTAAGAGAGATTAAGCTTTATGAGATAAAGAAGAAACAAGAAGCCATTATACATCTGTTACAATTCATTAATTCAATCATTCAACATTCATTAATTTAAAAATCATATGTAAAAACATTGAACCATTGTTGGATACCAGGTATTAAAAGCCATGAAGTGGCAAATGTGACTAAAAGAAGGGTTTGTTTTGGAGACCAGTGAGCTATAAATAAATGTGGGGCCATTCCTGAATAACAGGGCAGAGGGCAGACCATTATTCACCATTGTTTTCATTGCAGTGATCCTTTGCTACCCAATAAGCATGAACTGTATGTATAATAAGCCACAAAGGGGCATGAAAGCTTACGTATCTCCTTCAGCCTTCTCTTTTTGAAACACTCTTGTTAAAAGTCTATGTCGTTAGAAATAGTACATTCTAGGCAGGAAAAAGCACAGGGAACAGCTGGTTTGGGACATTCCCACACACTTTTTGTCTAGCTCTGTGAAGAATCTCATGGTCAGAATTTCAAAGAGTTTTCAACAGCCAATGTATAATTGACACTCTCTTCCAGAATTTATCTTTGGCAGTGTCTATGTGCAGGCTATTGAAAGACTCTGGAATAAGTTGTATTGTAACTTAAGGATACAAGTCTTAAATTGGCTTCCTATTTCCTGACACTCTCTAAGAAACTCTACTGTATTTCAATCTCTTTTGCCAACTCAAGGTTTTTGTGTTAGCACTCCGTTGCAAAGTCTACGGTTTTGACTAAATTTACTGGCCTAATTCAGTCACACAGTCAATCAATTTAGTTAATTCAATTGGTTTGGAGAACTCTCCACTGAATTAGTTGATTATTTTTTTTACCTCAACTGGCTGAATGACTAGACTGGACTTCTGAAAATGTATTTCCAAGCATGTACAAAAGACAATTGTTTCTTTGTTATATCCTGGTATCTAGGCCATGAAAATTTACATGGAAAAAAACCCAGACAAAGATAAAATTATAAATGGATATTCTCCTTCTCAGATCAAAATCTGGAAAAGCAGTTTCCCTCTCCCACACTTCCATTCTCAAGCCCATCTTTGGTTTGTGCACATGGAATAGACCATGAGAGGTTTATTATTAATGTTGTCTTTGGTATTTGGGCAAATCACCTTCTACTTTTTTTTATTATGAGAGAGAGAGAGAAAGAGATAGAGAAATACAGGGAGAGGGAGAGAGAGAATCCCAAGCAGACTGCGCTGAGACTGACAAGGGGTTCAGTCTCATGAACCCTGAGATCATGACCTGAGCCAAAATCAAGAGTCAGATGCTTAATGAACTGAGCCTCCTAGGCACAGACCCTCCCTTTTTAATGTCAATTCAGAATCATTTAGAATCGTGGCTAATAAGATGTATTCTCCAAATATTCTACATCCATATTTATGAATATTAACTTTCCTTTATGTGTTTTTACTCCTTAATTCTACCATTTCCTTTAACACCCAAAATACCTTCTTAAAAACTGTCAATTGAGTAGGGGTCTGAGATATGATCAGAATAATTTGTTTCTATCCTCCCAACTGCTAATGACATTTATTTAGAGCATCCTATTTTCTTTTCAGCCCAATGAATCTAATTTTATCAAGTCACCATTCTAAGCATTGCATCTGGTGTTTTCTTTGATAGGACAGATTTGTGGGGCAAGTTCAACAACACATTATGATCAAGCATTGTTTGTATTAATATAACATGAATGCACAAGCCTACATTCCATTTAAGTTTCATTTCACATGCAAAAGAAAGTTCTTTAAACAATTGAGATGAATTTTATGGTTTGTTACTGAAAATCTCTAGAAAGTATCCTATTATTCTAAATGACATCCTTGTAAAAATGCAGTGCAGCTTTCATGGAAAGTGCAAAAAATAAAATAAAAATAATTCCTTTATGAGTGATCATATCCTCATTTTACATGCTTTAACTAGAATTAACTATTATGAATCTGCCTCCAACCATTCACTGACTAGCGCTGGCAAATCTTGTTTTCAAGTTAACATCTTTTAAAATTTGAATCTTTGATGACTTGTTAACCCTAGAGCCTCTTTTCCCAGAAGACTTTTAAATTCTATATATTAATCCTCCCTGAGACATTTTTTATTGCTTGTTGCTAGTGCAGAGAATATTCTCTTCTCTTCCGCTGGCTCTACTCAGTACCATATGGTATGCATGAGATGACAAGGGTGATGATGATGATGACGATGACAACAGGAGAGAGAATCCTAGAGATGAAGCAGAGGGGAAGAGATCAAGCAGAATAATTGAGGAGAATGAATTGGAATCAATGAGGTTCATTTTACTGGTTTTAGCCCCTAAAAGGATAGCCTTTAGAGGGATTCAAAAGTGAGTATATCAGACTCTGGGCCACAGAGAGGAGCATCAGACATTTAAATAGTCAATGGAGGTTCACAGCTGGAGTAGAAGGAATTCTCTACTTATTACAAGATGTGGTGTCACTCTGGAGCCTGGAGGTTGGTAGCTCTTGGGGGATGTGTAGACACATACTTGTTATGAATTGGGACAGTGGCCACATTGATATTTTCTTCACAAAAATGCTTTACTGGCAGAAGACAATTATATGGGAAGATTCCCAAGAAGGAGTGAAATAACAGGTGGATACCACGCAGGGACTAAGATGATGGAACAGCTCTAGAGCATGAGGAGGCAAACCCTTGGGAGGGCTCCCTAAGTATGGGGCAGGGACTGAGGTCGTCTCTCACTCAGATGATCATGACCAAGCCAGCAGACAACTAGACTACATAGAACCAAAGAACAAGAAGTAATGTTTTCTATTTTTAGCATGAAGGAAAGAAGAGGAAATGTTTGCATTGTACAGGTAAGGAATAAAAGCTAAAAATCTTTTAGCTCTTCCAGAATAAAAATGTTAGTGCAGTTTCATTATTTTGAGATATCACAAACTCCCAAGTATACTAGAATAAAGCTCACACCACACATCAAAGTCACCTAGAGATGATTCAGTATTATTCTCCATTGACCATTGAGAATTGAAGGTAGTTAAGATACTGTGAAATAAATTCCTTTATTTGATGCACACGAGCCTCACCAAAATAAAGATGTTTAATAAAATTGCCCTCATTTTACTGATAAAGCAATACACATGAAGAACATCCATCTTTTAAGTTCAACTAACTTGTCCTAAGAAATATGGCTGGCAAATGTTAGAATCAGGACTTTTGTCTCCTGTTTAACATCCTACCCTATAAGCTATACAGCCTCCAAACATCATCTCATGAAATCCTTCAACTATTTTGTTTAAAATTTAACTTAGAAAATATTAATATAACATCCATTATTTTTTAAAATATACAAATAGTGCAATTAATACATAAAAATGAGGTACCTAATGCCTGGATAAGTTAAAAGAAAAAGAAGTACTTTCTAAACTGATTATGATTTTTCTTTTTTATCAAATACATTATCTAACCCATGCTAAGGCAATGTAGGGACCTATGAAGGATTCGATTCAGATATGACTTAGCTTTAAAATTTGAAAAAAAATTTAAAATATCAGGTCATATTATTTTTTGCAGTAAAGAAAGCAGACTCCATATAGCTAAGATGGAGTTCAAGTGAAACATCACTATGAGGTTGATATAAGGTCAAATATATGAATGAAAATCCAAAATTTCAGTCAAATGAATCTTTTCCTTTAAAAAATGTTTAATTTCTTTATCTTTGAGAGAGAGAAAGAGAGAATTGAGCAAGGAGGGGAGGGGCAGAGAGAGGCAAACAGAATCCCAAGCAGGTTCCACATTGTCAGAGCAGAGTTTGCGGGGCTGGAACCCACAAACCATGAGATCATGTCCTGAGCGGAAACCAAGAGTCAGTCACTTAACCAACTGAGACACCCAGGTGTCCCCTGTCAAATGGATCTTTCCAAGTGTCTCTCCTAAGCCAGGAAAGACACCGATTTTTTAAAAATGTATATTTATTTTTGAGAGACAGAGAAAGGCAGTAAGAGAAGGACACAAAAGATCCAAAGCAGGCTCTGCTCTGAGAGCAAAGCCTGATGTGGGACTTGAACCCACGAACCATTAAGATCATGACCCGAACAAAAGTTGGACATTTAATCAACTGAGCCACCCAGTAACCCCTCAATTTTGTTTTTATTTTTAAACCAATAACCTACACTATGTCACCAAGGATATTACATGGCCTTTGTGTAATGGAGATTATTTTAGCATAAGGCAGAAATGAGCAGATACCAAAATAGTTTGCCATAAAATAAATTTCCTTTTTTTTGGGTTGACTTTAGAAAAAGCTAAGTTAAAATATAAAAGAAAAACTAATCATGCAGTGGGAATAAAGGATAATCTTCTGGGATGTTTTCTAATTCTCAAACTGCTGGGCAGCATTTTGAATAAAATGACACTCTTAGCTATCTCCCACTAGAATATAGAGATCTGTGTTAGAATACAGGAGGTTCGGTACATCTTACAGCATTTAAATTTCTAATATGCAACAGTAGCATAATTTTTCCAAACAATTCCATTGTCTCTCTCTCTGTATTATATATATAGACATATATAATATCCTGCTTCTTTATCAGTGCCCTTACAAACCCAAAAGACTTACTCATTATACAGTGAAGATATGGAAAAACAGAGACTTTGGTCTCTTGGGCAATTGGTTTTTACATTATTCGCCACATTTTAAGTGCATGAAACCACCATCACCACCACCATGTGCAAAAACCATGTTGCTTCCCTCCCCCCATTTTTAAAATCAATATCTATCTTTCCAATGTCTATGAAGCATAGATAAATTGCTCAGGAGACTAGGCCAAGTGGAAATGGAAGTATCCTTGACTTCTTTTAAGAAAATAATCAAAACTGGGGTGCCCGGGTGGCTCCATCAGTTAAGCCTCTGACTTTGTCTCAGTTCATGATCTCAAGGTTTGTGAGTTTAAGCCCTGCGTCAGGCTCCCTGCTGTCAGTGTGGAGCCTGCCTCAGATCTTCTAGCTTTTCTCTCTCCACCCCTTCCCCTCTTGAGCTCTATTTGTCAAGGATAAATAAATGTTAAAAAAAAATCAGAACTAAATCTTCCAAGGAACAAAATCATTTGTGGTCTGTTGCCTCTATTTTAGGAGTCAGAACAGGTATAAGGCTAAACAACCCATCCTGCTCTGAAGGACAAGAGCAAATGAAACTGAAATAAAATAGTGTCGATGGGCACAAAAAAGCATCCTGGTGTCCCAAGCCATACAGAAGCAGTATGGAATGATGAACTTTGACTCTACTTAGGTACAAATGAACTAACAAGCTCACCATCAGATTTTTATGTTACAAAGATTCTAATAAATACTAGTTAATGAGTATTCTAGTAGGCAGTTTTAAGAAAAAATACTAAATAAAAATTAGTGAACACTAATCTAGATGGAATATTCTAGTATTAAGTAAATTTAACCCTTTTCTTTAGCTCACCAAGCACAAAGACTTGGAGGAAAAGAGGAATAGGAGCTTAGCTTTTTTGAACAATTTGGTGGCAATAAATATTGGTACGTGGCAGACAGGCCAATTTTTATAACTAATCAAAGTAAGTGATATGACGTTAAGTCAACAACGTTTATATAAATATTACTTACTGGATGTGGTCACATTTACCTTATGGCTGAAATCAGCCAATGATTAAAACTGTGTTCTGACAATTAGCTGTATGACTTTAAACACGGCAACCTACCTTTCTAAACCTCAAGCTGCCTCATCTATGAAGTGGGGGCTGATAACAGTATCAACTTGTAGAGTTTGGGGGAGGATCAAATAAGATGATATATAAAATATAAATCACAGTTCCTAACACAGGGCAAGAACCAGTAAATGGTAGCTGCTAGCCATTAAATAAATACAAGGCCTATTAATTTATAAGAGAACACAGTATCAAGGCCACAAGTTTGAATTCTCAACTAGATTAATTAATGCTTAAAATGCTTGTCCAATATAGTACGTCTACCAGTGAGCCAGGTGAGATCATGTATATGTCCCAGTAAATAACCCAATTGATGACAGTGACTAAGAAGCATCTTTCTATGAACAAAGAACTATAGGTTTTGTGGGAGTTTTTTTTCAAGAAAGTCTCCATAAGTATCCCAGTTACTTATAACACACAACAAACCATCTTTAAATTATTCTTGTTCACTTACACCATCCAATATTTTCCTACTTTTTAAAAGGTGAGAAATGACTTTCAACACAAAGTGCTGGTAACAGCCTCAAAATTATGGTGCTAAATATCTTTGGCTTATTAAAACTAAATCAAGAAGAAGGAGATTATGGATGGCATATGTAAGGGCACTAAAGGTACTAATTTTAATCATTTAACAATGTTAGAACTTGATGTCATTCCAAAGGCATAGAGATTAAAACAAAAGCAGGTCATTATTACATGCAACAGTGTTCTCTTTATCAGGACATGACACCATCCCACTAAACAGGAGGACATGGATTACAATTTTCAGCAGCTAATATATCCAAGGGTCTAGTAAGACACAATGAAATAGTACATGGCCTCTTCTAAGGTCTAGGAGAGGAACAAAAGTAATCTCAGTAATTCGGGAGTAACTTTAAAAGATAAAGCTTATATACAAATTTGATTCATTTAAGTATCTGTATTAATTATGGCATTTTTAGAGGGAGTGACCTCAATATTTTATAATGTAGCCTCATATACAGGAACATGTTTATACATAAGTTATATATGCATATATGTATATATTCAGATACAGTTATATAACTAAATACATACTGATCCACCAGCTGATGAAGGCCTACTAAGGACAGAATGCTTCAGTAATATAAAAGAGAAAGCTGTGAATTGTTCTGCGTACACAGATTATGCTAATCTTGAAAGCATTTATCCAGCAATCCTAACCTTCCAGGACACAGATAAGTATCAGAAAGAAAATAAAGTATCCAAAAGCTGCTACTACAAATTTCTTCACAGAAGTGTATTCACTATGCACATGGAAGGACTCTTTAGAATCTCCTTGGTAATCTATTAGTTTTGTCTTTGACACGATTCTAAATTTTGTGCTATTTAACATTCCAGCCTACAGCAACTCTGGCATGGAAGTGGCTTCGAGAGGCAGGCACACTGATGATAACAACAAGCAACTGCTCTCTTAATAAAGAAGGAGGATTTTTAAAAATGAATTACAAAAGATAGATACAGGAACTCAGAAAGCATAGCAGCTTAGCAGGAGGGCAAACAAGCTTTACACACCTCAGCAGCCCCAACGGAATTACTGTACTGGAGCACAGTACAGTGATTCATGTCCATAATGATGACCTTGAGTATTCAAAAAGAGGTTAACTTATGTTAGCAGGTTCCATTTAACAAGGTGGGGAACGTACATTACTTTCAAAATGGTAAAAATGAAAAAAAAAGCTTTACTGTATAAACTGGAAAGATTTGTTATCTGGAAAGCTCATTCTAATAAAACAATCTTCTTTAATGGTATCAGATGGTTATTACATGTATCCATGTATCCATTCATGTACTGAATTTCATCTTCCATTGGGTAACCACTGCTCCTACCACTGAAAATCTCATCAAACTTCAGAATACTATTTAAAGAAAATCACACTGATGGCTGAACTTTATAATTAATTATATTTTTAAACTAACTTTTAAATGTGAATGATAATTTTAGAATAATTCTGTAAAATTCTGTAAAGCTCAGAAAAATTGAGCAAGAAAATGCATAAGATTGAGAGGTTTCTGTTTTATTACTGTTGAGCTGTTTCCCAAGTATCTCTTTTGGCCTTCAAGGCAACCATGAATTGACACTTCTTGATAAGCCCTAACCTACTTCCCAGGTCACTTAATATATGTCAATATGCAGATTAAGACACACTCAGAGACGTGGTCTCTCTTCAGTTTATGTTCACACTAAATTGCTAAGGGAAAACCTTGAAATCCCACTTTGTTTCAAGTTTCCTCTGCATTATTTTAGATAATAAATTGATATGTTTATTTTTCTTAAAATTATACAATTCTTAACTTACATATTACATTTTTCTCAGAGAATGTTGGGAATTTTCCCTCAACCTTGTTGACAAATGTGAACAAAATATGAATTGGAGAATTTGGACTCTGGATCTTAGATGAGAACTAGACCATTAAATAATAAAAGCATTGAGGCATTTGGGTGGCTCAGACAGTTAAGCGTCTGACTTTAGCTCAGGTCATGATATCAGGGTTTGTGAGTTCAAGCCCCAGGTCAGGCTCTGTACTGACAGCTAAGAGGCCTGAAGCCTGCTTCAGATTCTGTGTCTCCCTCTCTCTCTGTCCCTCCCCAACTCGTGTTCTATTGCTGTCTTTCAAAAATAAATAAACTTCAAAAAATTTTAAAAAATAATAAAAGCATAAAAATGGGAAGACACTTTTTTGAAATATAATTTTAACAATTATTATACATTACACATTTTTTAATGAATGGCTTTAATTTTGGCTTGTTTCCTTCTTAAGGATGAGTGAAACCAGTTTTTATGTTCTGAAAATGAACACCTCACTTAAAAAGTTTATTATTATTAATATTTTAATTACTTTATTCTGCCTTAATTTTTAAGATGCTAGCTTCACTGTTTTCCTTGATATTCTTTTTCATTCTTTGCCCTTAACACTTCTTTCTAAGCATTAAGACTATTATCATTCTGTGGGGCTGAAATAGACACCTTGA
The DNA here is from genome assembly GCF_006229205.1 of Suricata suricatta. NCBI lineage: Eukaryota > Metazoa > Chordata > Mammalia > Carnivora > Herpestidae > Suricata > Suricata suricatta. The sequence continues at coordinate 96,776,231 of NC_043703.1, forward strand.
CAACGGCCCAATATCTCTTGTATACCACTATGCACTTTACATGGTCTTTTTGAATTTCTGTCTAGGTATTCTGCCCTATCCAACTTGATGGGACCAAAATTATAATCATTTACTGTCTCACAAACTTGTTTCTCCATACCAACATTGTCTCTATTGCTACAGTTTAGAAACTCTGAATCACTTGATTTTTTTTCATTCTTTATGTTCATTTGAGCATTTGTCACTTGAACATTACATTCATTTTTCACTTCCACGCCTTAACTTCCATTTCCAACCTCCTACAACTAGTATGAAACCCATTAAGATCAGGACTGAATTACCACAGCAGTCTTTATTCTCCCTCAACTCTATTTAAAATTAATATTCCTAAATTTGTTTTATTTTGTTAGCATCTTATTTAAAGTTTATTTATTTATTTTTGAGAGAGAGAGAGAGAGAGAGAGAGAGAGAGAGAGAGAGAGAGAGAGAGAGAGAGAGAACCAGCAGGGGAGGGACAGAGAGAAAGGGAATTCCAAGCAGGCCTCCCCACCTGTCAGCAGAGAGCCCAATGTGGGGCTCTAACCCAGGAACCATGAGATCATGACCTGACTCAAAACTAAGAGTCAGATGCTCAATGGACTAAGCCGCCCAGGCACCCCTGTATCTTATTTAAAATGCTAGTTGAACAACTTGTTATGTTTTCTTATTTCTGACCTAAAAGCAGCTGCAGAAAGAATAAAGCTTACGGTCTTTGTTTCAGTAAACACCAATGTTTCTTCTGCATTTGAAAAATGATAGCAGATTTGTTTTAGCATTTCTGTATTTGTAATGTCATCATAAGGGGCCCCACACCTAGAACTCTTCTGAGTTCTGTTTTTCTCCTATATTTAAGATAGACCAACCAAAAGATACAAATCTTGCTTCTAAAGATAGTCTTGTAAGTTCACAGGCTTTCTCTAAAGTATAATTTCAGAGGCTTGGAGGTACTTATGACTTCTCCTTCCCAAATTCCTTCCTCCTTTGTTTCTGATGCCTACAAATATACTATTTAAGATTTAAAGCTGAATCTTCATAACCTTCCACATCTCCTAGCAAACAAACAAGTTGCTGCCTGGTTTTATAAACGATAGTATAGGTGTTAAGTTTCAAATAAACAATTAGATTTCTGTTGTTTCTTAAAAAATTGAAACACCTAGTCTTCTTGGATATTCAGTCCTGTGTCATAGAAATTAGGGGGGTTACAAGGGCATGTTGGAGGGGGAATTTCCTTCTCTGATTCAGACATTCTCACATTCAGATTGCATCTGCCTGTCATCTCAAATCCCGTTGGCTTCACTCATATACATCACCTGCCAGGCATTTGATCCTGAGACCTTTCTTTATTGGTCATTTGCATCTTATAAGAATAATGTTTGAGCTAGTTTCCTCAGGGCTGAGTTTAATATGATCAAAATGGAGTATAAGATGGCTGGTATTTACATAAAAAGAAAAAAGAGAGAGAGGTGGAGAGTGAGTTAGAACAGACTGCCTTGGTATAACAAAGGCAAATATGATCCATTTCACTCTTTCATGAGGTCTTGGATCTACTTGCTTCTGCTATAGGAGCTATGCAGCCAATAGAACATTTTGGGGGAAAAAAATCTGTTTCCAAATCATGTTAGAAAGGAGCTAGATAGCTACTCGTCTGGAAATAACAAAGAATAATCAAAAAGGAACAGACAACTCCAGAATCCAGAACCTAAATTATACCAGCCAGAGTGATAGCAATTTAGATTTTCAATGTGAACTGAAACCACATATTCACTTCCACACCGGATTCCTGGAAGTGCAATAATGTTTGTTGGCAAGAGTCCACTGCACCACCTTAGTACCTGTAACTAGTTGATGCTAAACTGGAAATTGAAGTGAAGTCTTCTCACATCCTTGGGCCAAGAGGAGCTCCCTTAGGGGAAAATAACATTACTTTACACAAATGAAATGTAATTTTGTCACTATAAGACCATGTCAGCCTGACTCAGACAAAAATAAGTCCACTTGCTCCATGTCCTCTGTCCATTATCAAAAATACTGCTACTTGTCTTATTTAACAAATGGAAGCAATTAAAAAAAAACCACACACACAATCTATGAAATGCTACAAAAAAACGCACTAAAACTACAAGGAAAAATAGACATCCAACAATCATGCTTTCAAATCCAATTTCTTGGAAAGGCCTTATTTCTGCTATGTCCATCACCTCTCAGTTCCCTCTCCAGGGAGAGTATAATAGCATTAAAGGTCACTGGTAGGGACTCTTGCCAAGTCAATGAGACAAGGACTCTCTCTCTCTCTAGAGATGCATCAAAATGCACAGCGATGGGTTGGTTAGGTCAGGACATATTTTGTATTATGCATGTAAATGAGAATTAATGTCCACAGAGTGCCAGCAGCTATTTTGTTGAGTTTGGTAAAAATGAAACCGTGCACTTAACCGTCAATTCAATTCTCTTAAGTCTGTGTTGGGAGGAGGATGCAAGACTCTTAATATTTCCATAATTAGGTAGTTGGTATATGACTTATCAATTGCATCAACTTAGAACTCAAATACTTAGTGCTGAATGGAAAGAGAAAACATCTTTCATTAGAATTGTATTGGGTTTGTTTTGTCCTATAACAAGGTAGCTGCTGAAAACCAGTGAATAGTGAGACTATTTGTGGCCAAATTGAAGGAGAAAATCAGTAGGGTATTTAAAGAGGAGATTAGTAACACCTCATTTACCTGGGTATTTTCTGGGAAAGAGCAGTTCTGGAGAACTGAATTTTCCATGCACCTAAAGCTTATGCTCACTTAAAACCTAAATTTTAGATGGAAATCTTTATAACATATATTACCCACTGGCTTCCTGCCTTTCTGCATAGATATCTCTAAACATAATATTATCTTTTTCTTTTCCCCTTGACAACTCAGAGGTCATCTTGGTGAGCATTCATTATTGTACCATATGGTGATACAGTTCTATGCCTACTGTATCGTTTTTCTTTCTCCTCCCTCAATGTCAAGCTTTCAGCTGCCACTTCGGTTGTCATTGTGCCTCTTCGCAGCTTCTCCTTTGCTGTTTCTAATCTGTTGTGGGCTGAGAAACCAGATAACCAGGCTCATTAAGAATGGCATGCTGAATAAAAGTCAATATGGCTCAGAGAGAGGCATTAAGAAATAAAATGCATGTCTTTAATGTGGAGTGTTTGTGAAAGTTTGTGTATGCAGAAGCTTTTTTCACTTAATTCTACATTTCAGGCAACCCCTTTAGGATGGGGTTGCTTAAATTGGTAAAATATCTCTGCATATTATTTCAAAGTATTGCTCTATAGGAGAGGATGATAATGTTGCCAAAATACAGGCAAGAGAAGCTGAGAAGATCCTCCAGAAGCAAAGGAATTGAATGTAACAACACTCAAGGACTCTCATCTAAATCTTCAGGAAATTGTGGAGACCAAAGTCTCCCTTTGATCACTAGATGTCCTATTCTTCTTTACATAAAGATGGAGGGCAATGTTTAGAAGAATTAAAATTGAGAATAACAGGTAAAATATATGATTTCTTGTTAGAATGTCTTAGAATTGTGCCTTTACCTCTTGTAACAGACTGTTTGCCAGGTGAGAAGGAAATGATCTTGGGAAAATGTGGGATTTTGCCCAGAACTAACTATTTTCACATGTATTCAGCTATCTACTTCATTTGCATCTCTTTCTAGATAACACTCCAATCAGATGTCCTACTGAAAGTCCCTTTCTTTTTGTCTAGTGCCGTCCCTGAGGAGAGCCTGTGGGGCCCCCAAATGTATTGGACTTCATCTTCATTGCTTAGCAACAGTAAGAGCACTCCTTCAGATCCCTCCATGTATGCCTTATTTATTCTTGGCTCATGTAGTCCATTTTTGTCCTCCTTTTTTTATATTTTGAGGGGGGGCGGTCAGTCAGTCACAAGCAGGCTCCATACTTCCAGCACTGAGCCCAATGTGGGGCTCAAACCCATGAATCATGAGATCATGATATGAGCTGAAACCAATAGTCAGACGCTTAACTGATTAAGCCACCATTTTTGTCCTCTTTAAATATTTCTCTTAATCATCATTTAAAGGGATTTCACCTCTCTAAAACAAAGCTGTTTGGCTGGGTAAATAGGAAAAATGGATTTGCTTTGCCTGTCTCTGTATCTTGAGGACCCAGGTACAGTCACTAAGTAAGGATATCTTAGATTTATACAAAGATGAAATTAATGGAAACAGCATCCTGCACCTTGTCAGGGACTTTCTTTCCAGCATTACACTGGACTTTTGCTTAATGTCAACCTCTGTACTGGATAGTAAGGCTCTCCATGTCCTAAACACTCAAGAGTAACATTACTATGGAATCCAGTAGAAGAATATTGATTATACAATTAGTCCTAAAGCTCAAAGGTCCCAGGGAAACAAACAGCATGGGCTTGCTACTAATAATCACAGAATTTTCCTCTACTGTGGCATGCTGTATTTCAGGTCCTTTGTATCACATTAAGCTATGTATTCTTTTTCCAATTTGGAGACTCAAAAATAGATAGAAATATCTCTTGACTATTAATAGTTTGGTTTTATGCAATTGGATCTAAGTTATGAGAATATGAGTTGTGGTAATCAGTTTATTCCATTTTAAGGCAATGTACTGAGATCTACATCAAAACCTTTTAAATCAACATTCAACTAAATTTAATATATACAGACTTATTATATTAAAAAGCAAACTGAAACAAAATATCACTGTAGACAAACCAATAAAAGTGTAGAATCTCTATAACCCTCATTTTATCTCTTCTTCCAGAAATGTTAAAAGCCTAAAAAAAATACACTTACAAACAAAACCAACTTAACAGTTCTATCAGCCTCACAGATTTCAATCAGTACAGCTACACATCAGTTTGGGTAATCACTTGTATACACCAACACAATTCTGCTCTAAATGCCATCCTATATCGACAAATAGGTTCCCTTTTTTAAATTCTCTGTATTCAAAGCCCAGCTCAAAATCACATCCTCTATGAAGCTATCCAGATTCCCCAGCCAGAAGTCCTTGGTTTATGTCTTGTCTCTATGTTTAGCCTGGTTGCTTGGTTTCACACTGTGTTTTTAATTTTTACCATATGATGTCTTCCATAGGAAATGATAAGCTCTTAGGTAGAGAAAGTGGAAGTTATTTCTATCTCTATATACTCCAAAATACCTAGAATAGAGTCCAATATGGGAATGGAATTGCCTTTAAGGCTGTCATCCATCACTATATCTACAAAAAGAGTTATCCTGAAATGAAGAAACAAGTGTAATAACTTTATAAATCCATTTTGGGTTTCTCATCCTCCTGCATTTTGAATAACAATGGCAAAACAGGATGCTGTGATTTGATGTTTCATTTTTAAATAAAATTTTAAGGCAAACTCAACTTTCCAGTTGATTCAATTTGCTGCTAGGCTACTTGATAATACATACAAAACACAATGAAAAGCATGATGTTATAAAACAATATTCCAGGCACTCATAAATATGCATTCGGTGGCCCATTCAATGAATGATTCAGCATACAAACCTATGACATTCTAATGGTGCTCTTTACGTATAGAATAAAAACCATCTAGAGGCAATAAAATGGATGAATTTTCTAGTGCATCATACCATGAGGCCATCAAAGCCTTGCAAAGCATTTGCAAGCATCAGGGTTTCTCTGTATCTTAAACTCAGAGATGTTATACACAAGTATATCCACAGGTACAAGAGGCTCATAGGGAGTGAATTTTAATGTGTCCCTCCCCAACAGCAACTAAAAAATAAAAACAAAAAACTGTTGGTTTCCTTTACTCTCAATACTTCTGACACCCAATGAGTAGGGAGTTTCTCCATCAACCAATTCTCCAAGTCTCTGGACACCAACTGCATGTCCTACAATTCACACCTGACAAGAATTACCAGGATTTAGAGATGACCCCACAGTGTAAGGTCTCAGCCTCACAACATTCTTCTCCATTTCCTATACCAAGAGCAAGTCCCAGGCCATCACCTGTACTTCCATCACTTGCTCTGTGTGTCCTGTGACACCCTCAAGTTTAATAATTTGTTATAACAGTTCACAGAACTCAGGCAAGCACTTTTCTTACTATTATCCATTTATTGGAAACAATATACTTTAGGAACAGGCAAATGGAGGCAATGTATAGGGCCAGGTATGTGGGAAGGGGCATGGAACTTCCATGTGTCACCCTCCATGTACCTGGACGTGCTCGCTAACCAAGAAGTTCTCCAAACCCCTTTGGGTTATGGTGTTTATGGAGGCTTTATTATAGTGTAGGTATGAAAGATTAAATCATTGGCCACTGGTGGCTGAACTTAAATCTCCAGACATCTGCCTTCCCCAGAGGGTCAAGTGGAGGCCCTAAAAGTTCCAACCTCTAATCACATGGTTGGTTCCTCAGGAACCAGCCCCTACCTTCCTGGAGTCACTTCATCAGCTCTGGTATGGTTGAAAGGGTCTTATTATTAATAACAAAAGACACTCCTCTGGCATCTACCAGAACATTCCGAGGGTTTTAGGAACACAGTGTCATGAACTAGGGAGGGAGACCAAATATGTATTTCCTATTACATTATAAAACTCTCAGTAAGTGGCCTTCAGAACATATGTTTGTGAAAGAATTCAGTATATATCTGTACTGAAGCACTCTTATCCCAAGTGTCATCCTGGAACATAGATCTCATCAAAATCTGAGCCTGAAAACTATAGTTTCGATGATGTAAAGTGGAATAAACTGAAGCAGATAATATATGTTAAGTACTTTTCCTGATTCTGTCACACACACACACACACACACACACACACACGCACGCATGCACACTTATTAAATTAACCACTCTCTGCCCTATTCTTTTCCTCTGGCCATCAGAATTGCATAACCACTGTGTTCCCTGTATTATCCATGTGAAATATCTGCCCGTCATCAGGTACAACAGATTAAATGATGTATTAAGTTGGATATTAAATTTAGGACGCTGTTTCAGTCACCTCACTGCCCTGGGGTGACATTTTTTAAAGGCATTTCCTTCGACTGCTTCAAAAGTCAATGATTACATTTTAGATGGAGGCATGACAGGAATCTCTAATGGTCACAATCTCTTTGTAGGCAAATACATAACAGCTTTAAAGATGTAAGGAGAAGTGTGCCTAGTTGGTTTCATACACCAAGTAATCTTTAGAAGTGAAATTTCTTAGCTTAAAAGTAAACAGGAAAATGAATGACATGGGGAAAGAAAAAAATCAGGAAAATAGAACAGGCTTGGCCAAATGGATAACTGTATTACATGTAAACGAAAATGTGTGTTCTTAGACTAGTTCTGATGGGCTTAACTCCATGCTAACAGGTTCAGAATGATCTTGTTATCTCAGAAGACATTTTGATAGCAATTCAAATAAATGATTTTTTTTAACATTTAAGTGAAAGAAAATTTAAAATGTCCTTAAGTGTTCATTTCATTAGGAAAAATAGAACTATCTTAATTTTATGTAGAAGCAACACATATGACCAGTTTTGTTCTCAAGTGTCGTCGTAAAGATCTGCAATTTTTTTTTTTTTATGGTCAGAGTAACTGTTTCTGGACTGAAGAATAATAATGCGTTTTGTAGAACTGGTAGATTGGACCCAAGAAGACAAAAAAGCAAGGAATAAACACCCAGTTTCCTTTAGGAATTTATCCCTTGTACATCAACAACAAACTCCATGCCTCTCCCCTCCCCCCCCCAGGCTCTTAGATTCAGTCAGTCTTCTTGTGGCCAGAGAACCTGGTGGCAGACACATGGCTGCTACCATACAAAACCTTCTCTTTGCCTCTCACTCTGAACTGTACTAGCAGCCCACAGCTCCCATTCCTTCTGAAGACAGAATATTCTTTTGCAAAGTCTTCCAAAACATAGTTTTACATCTGTATAGATTTGAAGTCATGTAGATGGAATTTACCTATACACATCTGAAAAGCCTCTAGTTTATATCCTGTACTAATTCAGACTGGCTTTGGAGGATATATCTGGGTATGAAACAAAGGAAAAAATATAAAATGAATGGACTTGAGACCATAAAAAAGAGGAGAGTCTTTTTAATCCTTACTAACTCCCCTTCCTGTTCTGTTTTCCAAAGTAAGCTTAGTTAACTAAAGAGAGAGGAGAGAGGGAAAGAGAGAGAGAAATTATTCTGGAACACATTTAAATGATTCTCCATAAAAGAAACAGGCTCCATTTCATAAATGGAATACAAATGCCTTTGAATACTATTAAGATTGCATCATTATATCACCCTATTTTAAGCATAATTCCTTTCTTATTTTCTGGTTGTTTCTTTTTATTTCACTTTGTGATATACAATTACATGCCATGCATTATATGTTAGCAATAATATTTTGTGCTGTTTTTAACTTGTTCTGGATTTATTTTTTCAAGGTCAAAGAATTCCAGTCTGCCTAAGAAACTACTCTGTGGAGATCTTTCATAACTTCTATTTCTTTTTAATTCCCAGGCATATTTAACATTCTAATCAGAATCAGAGTGTGAAGGGCTACACTCGGATATGATATAAAACAGAAAATCTAAAATCACTTATCTACTATTTTGCCCCTGTTTATTTTATGACCAATCAACAAAAAGCTATTTTTGCAATCAGTATCATTAGACTTGCCAGCAAAGAAGACTTCAGATTAACAATTGAAGAAAGAGGTTCTTGGGTGTTTTTTTTTTTCTTTCTATCTTTTTTTAATTTATTTGTTCCTTTTGGGTAGTAGGAGGCACTCAGTCAGTCCTGCATTTAAACAATTACTCACGTCCTAACTAATCTGTCCTTGTCAGCTTTTCCATGTTAGCAAAACACAAAAATTCCATTATCAATCACTGTTTATTCATTTACCAATAGGCTCTGTATCCTAGTCTGGGACAACGAATGAATTTCATATTTAATTTAAAACATTCAATCTTGGGAAGACTCAAAACTACTAGTGAATTTTTATAAATGTGAAGTGCTAAATTATCAGTGGCAAGGCCACCACTATTCGTGGATTGAATAGAAAAATACCGCCATGCAAAATCAGGGAACTTCACTGCCAGGCTCTATTGCCCTAATCTGGCTTTGCTGACTCTGCTCAATGCTAACATTTGAATAGTTTCTAACGGGGGAAAGTGTTTCATATCACAATAAAATGTATATTTAAAAGGCAAAAATTCCAAGAGAAAATACACAAATATATAAAGCAAAGATATTGGTCCTTTGACCAGATTTTGATAGAAGAAATAGGGGAAAGAGGATTCTCATGAAACGCTCAAATGCTTAACAGAAAGAGTGTAAGAGGGATACCCAGGTCCCAGGATTGGAAGCCGGCATGTCAAAGCACAGCTCCACTGGGCAGAGACAGTCAAGTGTTAAATGGTTTTTCCCAGCCACTGCCTGGCTTCTCCTGGCTGTGCTTCCGAATGTAGCTCTACTCCTACGGCCCACTATATCCAGTGACTCTTGCACATTCTCTGCCTACACTTGTGTGCAAAGACCAAATGAACTGGCACAGAACAGAATGCGTGACCACAAATAAAAGAATTCATAACTACACTGCTGAAATACTTTGTATAGGTGAGCTCTGTTATTTCTGTGTTAAAATAGCATTTTTACTACCACTAATGACCTAGGAAATTACAAAAGAAAATCAAGAAGATGGTACCCGGAATCCAATTTCTGTATTATCAACTCAACTTTAGAAAGTTAATATATTTTCAAAACCACAGATATGTCTGTAACCTAAAAGTATGTTTCACAGCATTTTATTTAGAGTGGGGGACTGAAGTATGTATCATTTATTTTATTTTAAATTCTTTAAAAAATTTTTTCTAATGTTTTATTTATTTTTGAGAGAGACAGAGACAGTGTGAGCAGGGGAGGGTCAGAGACAGAGGGAGACACAGAATCTCTAGCAGGCTCCAGGCTCTGAGCTAGCCGTCAGCACAGAGCCTGACACAGGACTCGAACCCATGAACCGTGAGTTCATGACCGTAGCCAAAGCCGGCCGCTTAACCAACTGAGCCACCCAGGCAGCCCTGTATCATTTGATAGGTAAAGATTAATAGTATTTTTAAACAATGGATACCAACTACAAATATATGAACTGTTACCTGAATATAACAAAAAATTGTAAACTGATGTTAGACCAAAGAGGAAAGATCACAAAAATTTGAGTGGAAAAGTGGGATTCTAACACTTTCTCTTTCACTTACATATTTATGTCAATTTGGACATGTTATTTTACTTCTTCGGACCTATTTCCCTGCTCATTATGTGGGTGAATGTATAACAATTGAAACTAAACTATAACCTGATTCAACTTCTAAGATACATACTACAAATCAACACTTGATGAACGAAAATCCTTAAAGTCTGTCTATCATTGTGTCAGTCTACAAACTTATCTGTTTAATGCAGTAATTATTTCTAAGCCTGAGGATTGTCTATTTAGAATTGAACACACAAGATGAATGAATTGTCTGTGGTTTTTAACAGGTCACAGTTTAAGAAGCATCATTTCATTTGGTTAAATCCAAAGTAGAAAGAAAAAAAAAATCTATTAATGGACAATTCAATTTGATTAGGAGAAGGTGGGATTTACATTCTTTGTCTAAACGACTTTGAGGTGAAATCAGATATTCTTTTTATCTCCAATCTTCATATTTAATCCAGAAAAAAGTTCGACGGAACAAAATGATCACTGCAAAAATAGACTTTATTCCTCATTTTAGCAATACAAATTTTCCTTGGCTTTAAAAAATAATTGCTGGTTTCTCTCCTTACTGGGTACTTTAAATCCTGGTGACTGCTCCTAGCTGGGCAGAAAGACAATTCCTTTATCTCGTAGCTACATCACCTCCATGCAAATTGATCTCAGAGTGTCTTTAGATCAGTAGCAGCTGGGTTCTCTACAGCTATCTACGGGCTCAGTTTCCAAGGCTTAATTTTGATTTATAACTATTGAAATTAAATCAGGCATTTTCACTGCTTAAAAGGATGGGTTTGAATTCACCAATTCAATAGGGAGACTATTTACCAACATATTGTGTCAGTAACATTTCAATTTGGGTAAAGGCAAAGGAAAGCAAAATGGCTTCTTATCTCTGATATTTCTACTTGAGATTTCTTCAGAATATGACTGTGTTGTCCACTGACAAATGTGAGGATCAGACTGTCAGCTCATACTCACATAAACCTAAAAGATTTTACCCGGTATCAAGTTTGCTGAGTAATTTCAAGGATATCAGCTATCAAAGAGTTAAGATAAAGCACTGTATACCCCCATCCAGTGGTATAGTGTAGTGACATGCCCCAGACAGACCTACTTCCTAGATGCTGGGTCCTATACACTATAGGTTATCCTTAGCCTGGGACATCCAGCTAAAGGCAGAAATAAGTCTCTTACTCCTCAAAAAATGATTTGTCTATTTTCCCCAAAGTACAGCTGACAAGAGGATTAGACCATCTTCTCTGCCTTTCTTTGTGTGGCAAAGGCCAATTGATTAACTTCTTCCTACAAGTAATAATTTAACTACATAATTATATTAAAGTATAATTATGGGAAACAACTGTAAAAAAAAGAAACAGAATTTGAAGTAATAAAATATATTAGCAATTATGAAATACAAAAATGTTTTACCTAGGACATAGAAGCCAAAATGACATAGTGGGAAGAGTTGAAGACAAGTGCTCAATTCAAGACATCACTTTTTGGCCATATGACTTTAGTGCATTGATGTCTTGGGCCTCAGTTTTACTAATATTTGAAAAGTAAGGAGGAGATAAACCTGACTGGAATGACTCAGGAGATCTTAAAAAATAGTATATAAGGTGCAGCATATTATAAATCTCCTTTCTTACAGATAAGGGAAAAACAGACCTAGAAGAAAGAAATATACTAATGGAGAGTTATAAAAGGAAACCTAAATCTATAAACATCTTTGTTTTTAATATTTATTCTGAGAGGGAAAGAGAGAGAGAGAAAGAGAGAGAGAGAAAGAGAGAACATGCAGGGGAAAGGGAGAGGGGGAGGGAGAGAGAGAATCCCAAGCAGTCTCTATGCCCAACACAAAACCCAACTTGGAGCTGGATCTTAGAAAACATGAGATCATGGCTGGAGTTGAAACCAAGAATCCGATGCTTAACCAGCTGACCCACACAGCGGTACCCAACAAAGCTCTTTAAACATGCCTCCATCCTTAGCTAATTCATAGTTGAAGAACGTGATGATGAGGTAAATGCATGACAAAGAAGCTAAGGCAGAGGGGTACAGAAGACAGAGAAATTAACAAAATTAAAGCATGAATTTGGGGGATGATCAGTGGGTGCCTTTGGGAATACTTTAATTTTAATAGAGAGAAAAATATTTATTTCATTAATGTTGAAGAAATTATAATTATCAAGTTTTATATATTAACAATGGTCACAGAGGAGGCATTTGGAAGACCAAGGGCATCTTCCTGGCCTATGCAACCATACCATTTGAGCAGATGTTTACTCAAACTATTTGCTAGGAAAGCTTAATGTATAAATTCCTTTTTTAAAAAATGTTCATTTATTTTTGAGAGAGAGACAGAGACAGAGAATGAGCAGGGGAATAGCAGAGAGAGAGGGGGAGACACAGAAACTGAAGCAGGCTCCAGGCTCCAAGCTGTCTGACGTGGGGCTCGAACTTGTGAACCGAATCACGAGATTATGACCTGAGCTGACGCTGGACACTTAATGGACTGAGCTACCCAGATGCCCCAATGTATAAATTCTTTAAACAGAAAATAGTATCATTGTTTCAACTTTTGTTTCCAGATTTTACTTCTGTCTTATTAAGAACTTATTGTTAATTCCAAGCACCCTATTGAACAAACCTGGCTCACAGACAAACTTGTCCTAATTTATCAGCAATATGACAAAGCTAGCACACTGCAAGCTCTCATCAACCAGGAGATTAATAGACGTTTGCCGTGAGGATGATGGGAAGATAGAAGAGCAAAGGTAAATATGCTTTGAATGGAATATTTTGCACAAAAAAAGTCTGGGTGTCATATTGTTAGCCTGTAACAGTGACTTTTATTAATGTTCATTTTGAATGCACAAAAAAGGTTGCTCTAGAAAAGACTCACTATTACAGGTCAGTGAGATACGTTATGATATGATATGATTAATATGCTATAATGATGTCTACAAGACAGGATGCTCATTAAAGTTGTGGGTGACAATAAGTGGCAAAAAGTGCTAAGTCTTTGAAAGATCGGAACATATTTCAAAATGAGTTTGACACGCTAGAGAAGTGGTCAAATGAAGAAATGGTTTTTAATCAGACTAAGGAGAAAATGAATGTATCAGTTCTGTCAGTTTTACCTTCATTCGGAATCTGATGGCTGCCCATCATTTCCCCAGCTGTTCTCAGCAAGAACTATCATTTTCTCATACCAGGCCTTACTAAGACAACAGTCCCTTGAATGGTTTCCCTTCTTCCTTTCTTGCTTTTTTACAGACCATTCTTCATGTAGCAGCTAGGGTGATGCTTTGAAAATGTGAATTCGATTATGCTATTCTTTTCCTTAAAATTCTCAAATAATATTGAGAATACAATCCAAAAATCCTGACCATGGTCTACAAGGCCAGAAATGAAATAAGTCCTGCCCCTGTCTCTAATTCTGTCTCTTATTTAATTTTTCTGCCTCCAGGTTAGTCCTTTTTCTCCTTTAACTCCTCAATTTACTTGAGTCTTTGCACCAGCCATTCCTTCAGAGTATGTTTTTCCTACCTCTTCACATGGCTGCACTTTCTGTAACTCGTGATTAAAATCTCTACCTGACTTGCCTGACTACCCGGTATCTAAATCTCCAACCACTCAGATCTATCACAGTTAATTCCAATGCCTGCTTTATTTTCTGTATAGTATCTACCATTACCTAAAATCATCTTCTTTGTTTCATTTTTAAGGTCAGCCTTCTCATGAGAAAATAAGCATTGTGAGGGCAGAGTCCTCTTCTGTTTCATTCACCTGTACTTTCTACCTTTGAAAAAAGGACTTGGCACTTTCTAGGTGCTCAGCAGAAATTTGTGGATAATATAGGAAAACAGATATTAGAGTATTATCCAAGGAAACTTGGCAGTCCCGGAATCCCCTTCATGGAGCCCAAGGGTCAAAACCATTGTTATTTTCTCACAAATATGCACTGGAGAGGTTTAGAAGCTATACAACTTGCGACATTACAACAGGGTGCCTGCAAAAGTAGATCGATTTTCAGTAATGTAGAGCAATGGCATTCTTGTCACTAAATTATTTTAGTTCCTGAAAACATAGTTATTTTTCATAAAAGCACATTATTTTAATATACAATTGGGCTGTTATTTTTAAATAAAACAATGAATAAATATTTAAATGTTTTCTTAGTCTTCATTCTCAATGTTATAGTAAATACTGATAGATAAAATCTACATAGACAGTATTCTTAGGGACACTCAAAATGTTTAAGAGTGACACAAGGTTCTGAGTGCAAAAGTCTGAAAAGTATTAGTATTAGTATTACCAACTAGTTTCCTTTATTCCCTACACAATATCCAGTAGAGCATTTTCTGCCAGGTAGAATTGCCCCCAAATACAGTTTTCTCTTTCCTGATTACTGGTTTTGCTATTAATTATTTATGGGAAGACATTTTTCCCCCTTTTTCCATATCTTCAAATTCTAAGCCATCTGACATACTGCCTTTTCTATGAATTTCTCCCCATAGTTTCAACAGCAAAAGTTCTCTATTTATATGTCTTTAAGCATTAATTGCTTATACTACTTAAATGACAACTTGTAGTGTTTCTTATCTTCCCAAGTTCCTGTAAGCCCCCTTGGGGACAGGAACTAATGGTCTTTCACTGACAGTAATGGTGAAGCCTGTATATGGACCATGCAGACAACATAAAACGCAAACAGGAACTTGTCCTCAACAAACTTTTTTATCTTCATACCTAAAGTATGAGATGATAAAGAGTAAATTTTAAGAACAGCACTAAGTTAACTCTCCACTCCAAAATTTATGAATTCCAGTAATATTCACAGCTTATTTCTTTTGGAATTTATTACCTGAGGTAGGCAGAGTTCTCTCTACCATGAAAGATGCCCACCTCCTAATTCCTGGATCCTCTGAATATACCATTTACATGACAAAATTGTGTAATTAAGGTTAGGGACCTTAAAATGGGGATATGATCCTGGATAATCATGAGTTGGCTCAACCTAACTGCAAGAGTCCTTAAAGGCAGAGAGTTTTTGTCTGGAAGCAGGGAGATGTGACAGAAGGCAAAATGTAAGAGAACTGAAACTGGGAAGGGCCTTGACACTTCTGGGGGGCAGGGAAACCAACTAGCAGAAAGCATGAGAAAGCAAAATCTAGCCCCTTGCTGACTGCCAGCAAGGACACAGGACCTCAGTCCTGCAACTGCACAGAAATGAATTCAACCAAACTCCTGAACGGGCTTGGAAATAGGTTTATCCTCAGAGCCTCCAAAGAGAAAGCAGCCCCACCGACACCTTTGTTCTGGCCAAAGCAGAAGTCTCAATCTAAACATGATATATTTAGACTGCTGACCTACAAAAGTGTGAGATAATACATTTGTGCCATTTTAAGCTATTCGTGGTGATTTTTACAATAAAAAACGAATACAGCATCTTGGTATATTAATTCCAAGTAATTCTAATAGCACACACAAAATACAACCAACATCCATTAAAGTATCTGGTACTCTTTCTACTCACCCTGCTGCCCTCCTTAGCATACAGATTATGTACACAAAAGACATGCTTGTTTGTTAAAAGACTACACAGAAACATTAATAAACACTCACTGTTTTAAAACTTTGTTTCCCTTGTTTGTTCTAAATGTGTACTTGTCTTCCTAGAAGGGTCTGTTTCCAAGGCTATTGTACAAGACTTGGCGGTTACAGCTTTTGGTCAATGAAGTTAAAAGTAGCTCCAAAGGGATGTCCAAATCTGAAGCTGTCTGACTTGTTCATAGTGTCAGATGAGGCTGTTTCACCAGCTCCATTTGGAAAAGAAACCAGCACCTGATCTGCAGCTGAGTTTCATGTAATTTAGTTGTCAAAGTGATGGAGTACAACTCTTCCATTTAATTTATATGAAATGAGTATCGACTTGACTGTATCCTTTCCCAGGCCAGTGGTAATTTTTCTGGACAAGATACTCTATAAATGGTGAAGCCAAACAAAAAAAGAAAAGTTCAAGGGAACTAAAAAGTAAGACAAAAAGTGGCATGTTCTCTGGATGCAAGTGTAAACCATCTCTTTAGGTCATGAAACTTGAAGTTTCTGTGACCTTGTTATATAGCAAGGTCCTACTATAAGGTGAAAAGTCCTTGGGACCCTGCTCTCACATAGATTATTACTAAGTGCTAATATCAGTTTTGCTCCTATTGTAAGTCATTTTGATAGGTCATATCTTGGAGTTAAAAAATAAAGATTGACCTTATTTATTGAATATTTAATGTCTTTAGAGAACAGTGTGAGGATAAAAACATTAAAATATACAGAGAAAAATCTCTTTTCCAATTGTATCTTGTTGTCTAGCTTCCTTCCCGACCACTATTACCTTCAAAAGTAGCTGTCCTTGTCCTTACTACTATTATTGATTCTTCCAGAATTGCTTTAGGCATATGCAAATGAAAATAAATATACTGTTATTTTTTTACTCAAGGAGTAACAATCTTTTTTTTTAATTCCAATATAGTTAAAATACAGTGTTATATTAGTTTCAGGCATATGACAGTGATTCTACACTCCCATACGTGACGAGTGCATGGAGTACCATGCTTTACAGGCTATTCTATGCCATGATTCGTTTGAAATTTAACATCTATAATTTTTCAGGATATTTCAGTATAGAATTCCCATAACCCTTGAAGTATGTCCTCAAGAAGATCTGAGAGTCATGAAATATTTAGTGTGTTACATTGAGACATGGAAGCTAAAGGCACTTCATTTTAGAAAGCCTCTCTCTCTACTGTTTCTTTGCTTGGCCCATTTACTCATATTCTATTTTTGCCTCTAAATGAGCCAAAGAAGCAATATTTACACTTCAAGAGAAAAGCAAGGAAGTTAATAATGCTCTGAGTTTTGACTTAGACCCCAAACACTTCATAACATCGAAAAAGAGCCAGATTCCAAGTATGCTACAGGACATGAGCTTTGAAGAAACCTCAGCCAACTCTGGTATCAATAGCCCCAACCTTCAGTGATTTATGGAATAACAGTCACTGTACACCTGATGCTTGCCTTTGATTGTGCTTTTCCCTGGATTCTTGATGGAACATGTATCCTAGACCCCTTTCCAATCTAAACCCCTAACCCTAAGCGATGACAAGACTCATTCTCCTCTTCTTTTGGAGTCTCCCAGGCATGCTGTCAGCTATTTTCTGTTACTCATGCTGTAACATGAGTAACTTTATCAGGCTTGCATTAAATTTCTATCCAGCACAAAGTCAAGGACCATCCTGGTTGGTCCTATGGGACCTCCTACCCCGACTCTGGGTCTTCATATCCAGCCTGCCTCCATCTACATACTGTGCTGGCCCCATATCTAATGAACCTCTTTTACTTTCCATAGAGGGATAGTAGTTCTTAGGACCATTTTACGGATTAGGATGTTGAGGCTCAGGAAAGTTATGTCCTTTGCCTGGATTTATGTCATCAGTTCAGAGTCTGTGTGTCTCCAAATCGTATTCTATTTCTACCACATTGTGTTACTTCTCTCAGTACTTGATTGCCTGTAGTCATATCATTCTCTGCCAGTTTTATGCACACAAATCACTGGATTGCAAGGGGCTGAAATGGCCTTAAGGCTCATTTTATCCACCTGTCCATTTAATGTTTGTATCTCATGAGAAAAGCCATGTCTCCTCAAATGCATGGATGCTTTACAGTAGGTCAAATATCCCTTAAGAGTGGGGAAAACATTTTCTCCTTTTTTCTCTCCTCTGCC
The DNA here is from genome assembly GCF_006229205.1 of Suricata suricatta. Taxonomy (NCBI): domain Eukaryota; kingdom Metazoa; phylum Chordata; class Mammalia; order Carnivora; family Herpestidae; genus Suricata; species Suricata suricatta. The sequence goes on from NC_043703.1 coordinate 96,794,283, forward strand.
ATTTTTCCAGTTGTGCCTTGTGCCTAATTCTTTATCTTCCCAATCAGAATTAATATAGTGACTGTAAGAATCATTCATATTGAGGTGAGATTGTCACATGAGCTAAAGTCAAATGCTCAACTGACTGAGCCACCCAGGTGCCCCTACTTTTTTCACATATTTGGTAAATACTCAATACAAAATAAGCATTTGATAATAATTTAACTGTATACCAATGACTAAAAATGATAGTTATAATACCAGATTTTTTTGATTTCTGAAAAGATTGTTTCATAGGAAATAAAACCTAAAGGCATTTTGAGGAAAAAAGCATTATATGGCTTAGTGAGTTCTGGAAATGTTACATATTCTTAGAAACTCCTTCTTGTCCATTATTATGTACAAAGCTCTAAGAAGTGAGTATAATTTTGCTAAAACCAGTGTTTCCAAACATACCTGCACATGGAACTCCCTTCCCAAATAACATACATTAGTGTCCTACACACCATTTCATGAATCATACTATGGGGAAAAAGTTACAAAAAGATCCTTGTCTTAAAAGATATTGTAGTTGGGAGTACCTAGGTGGCTCCCTCAGTTAGTCATCCGACTCTTGATTTCGGCTCAGGTTATGATCTCATGGTTTGTGAGTTTGACCCCAGTGCTGGACTCCACACTGACAATGTAGAACCTTCTTGGGATTCTCTCTCTCCCTGCCCCTTTCTCACTGATTTGATTTCACCCTATTTCTCTCTCAAAATAAATAAACAAACTTAAAAAATCCTATAAAAATATATTGTAGTTAAAAAAAAGTCAACTGTGTTCACCATGCATAGAACACAGATGACAAGGGACATCTGATAGACTGACATAAATAGCTCAGTTCTCCTTTACAAGCTTCACAAAACTATCCAGCCCATCTTCTCAATATAACTTAGAGAACAATAGGGAAAATGCTCTCTGCATATATAAATGTATACATAGATTTTGTGAATTTATAGTACTTTGGCATCCATAGCTTAGAATAAAGAATTTAAAACAATGATAAGCCTACCATATTTTCTCAAATTCTTAAACATCTCTTAGCCAAGAAACAAACATTGCTGTATTTACATATAATGATTGTTTTTTAGCTAACTCTTCAGATGAATTCAGTAAATTACATAGCTGTGACAAATATATTTTGCTTTTCTTTTTAATTGAACGGTCTTTTACAGCAAGATATAGCATTAAAATAATGTATAGTCATTGCCAGTATAGTGATTATTTCTCTAATGTTAAAAACAATCACACAAATATCTTTTCAGAGTTCTCTATTATCTCTGACTGAACACCTGTACCAAAACTCCCCTTTTGTTTTACTCATTTCTCCCTTCTTTAATAACAAGGGATAAACAAGAGATAACAGCTAAATCTCTGGTGAAAGATTAAAAAACAAAAGCAACCTACCAATAACAGTAAGAAAAAGTGCTTGTGAAATTCTCAAATGTTTGATAGAGGACTCTACTAAAGTTAAGACTGCTTATTTCACTTAATTGTAAATAAGGTAGATTTTACAGCAAAGTAAAATAATGATAGATGCTAAAGCTTCTCAAGGACAGTTTTAAGAGAATCTATATTTATCAGGGCTGTCCACTGAAAAAAGCAAAAACAATTCCTAATAGTAAAGAGGTATTAGAGGGAGGGGAGAAAGATTAAAGTTACCCCTAAAGAAGTTGGAGTATGTTTAATACTACAAGGGAATTATTTTCTGATGGCTGCAGTCCTGAATCAACGGAGGAGTACTGACCATTCTGACTCCATGTTTGGCCCTCTGTGTTGTTCATTAGTTTGATGACCTCTCTCAGGGCTTCGTGTTCCAGCCCCTTTGGAGACTAATATACAGACCTTAGAAATGTCCACCACGGCCTGGACTCGGGGAGGTGTGCTTTGGCCTCCCCTGAGTCTGTCAGAGAGAACGCAGTCTTTCGCCTTCCTGATGCACAAGTGGCACCACAAGATCTAATTAAAGGTTAGCTGTCAGGTGCTTGCAAACCCTCTGAGGTACATGCAAACTTTTTGATCTCACAACAAGGCTCTTCTTTCTGCTTCTCTCCTTGCTCTGTGAAATCTGTGGACTAAGGGCCAGACTTTGCAACTGGATCCCTTACACGGTCCAATGACTCTCCTCTGTCAGTGAGTTATCCTGAATAAAACTCTGTGTAAACTGTAAGGAGTGCCCTGCTTCATTTTCTGGTCTCAAAGTGCCTCCTCAGTTTGTGGGATACTTCACTGTCCCTCCCCCACCTTCTAACAAATGTAAGCTGATTTCTGCATTGTGTAGTTTTAAGTGTCCGGATGACAATTAAGGGAAAGGAGCAATCTCATCTTAAAAGTTTTATTTCAGGTGGAAAAAAAGGAAATAGAAAAATGTGTCAGTATCATCTTTTACAAGGCTTGTTCATATGCTATAGTCTATTTGAGGATGTTTCATACCAGGTCGGCTTCAGTGATCAATGCTTGCTCACACAGGCTCTTGTCTAGGTAGAGTAATGTGTGAAGTGACATGAAGGCCCTTAGAGTCTCCATCCACTCTAAAACAATACTGAAATGAGATCGGTGCTATGCAACAGTGAGGATGCAATAGTTGAGCCTTATTATGCGTCAGGCTTCATGCTAAGAATTTAACACTGATTATAGAGTTGCCATTGTAATTATGTGGACAAATCTGTGAGATATATTATACTAATCCATTTTACACATAAGAAAATAGCAACAGAATGAATAAGAAACTTGCCCAAGCTTGGATAGGTGCTTGGTGGTGAAGTCAGGCAGGATTCAAACTCCAGAGCCTAGAATTGTAAACTTTACTATATAAAAGAAAATAAAAAATAATAACACAAAATGTGAATAGAGTAAAAGGTAGATAAACTTGTAACTTTTATATATGCAGCTCATATTAATTCTGGTGGTTCTAATGAATTCCAGTATTCACAAACCTGGCTGTGTTATAGTGATATATGAATGGAAACTTTTTGGTTATAGAAATGTGTAAAATGAATCAGATTTTAGAAGAGAAGCTGGTGACCAATAGTGGCTCTAATACCTACTACCAATAGGTAGTAGCATTCCCTGGTACGGACCTGGGCCTAAAATGGATTATAACTGATTTGTACTAATCCTAATACAGATACTTTGAACTATTTTCCAAACTGTCCTCTTTATGTTTCAGAAAATAGGTCAAGTCTATTTTTTTCAAACAGGTATTATTCATCTTTTGGCAAGGCCTTTATGATTCTTATTTCTAAAGGAGTAGAAAGTTTGTGTTACCTTAAAAAAAAGAAAAATAAAAGAACATGGAACAGAATATTTGATCGTATTTCAAAACACTTAAAAGATCTCAAGGCATTAATTTAGAAGTTCAATAATTATTTCATTTTAAGATAATTTTTTAAGTATTATACTATAAAATCATATCAGTTAATATAACCTTGGTGTTTTCATAATTTGCCCTAATTTCTATGTGTAAATTGTTGTTTCTGTCTTATATTTTAAAGATCTGTATTTCATATCTTTCACTTTAATTCCTTATCCTTAATATTTACAATTATAATTTTTTAAAATATAGCACAAGGTAAATACTAATAAGGATAATAAAGCATTGGTCCTCTTATCACAATTAATGTGGCTTATTAATAACATATAATATTACAGTTTATAGCACTTTCTAATTATAAATTTTCATCTCTCTTCACCAAAACCTGTAACATAAGGCAGAAACTGTTAATTCTTTTACAGCTAGAGAAACTGAGCTTCCAAGAGGTAAAATTACTTGCATAAGGTTCTGAAGCATGATAATGTTTAAATGTATATACACATATATTCATACAACATATATATTTTTGTATAATAAGCATACAATCCCTCAGGAATTGCTGTTTTCTAGTATAAATCTATCGCAACTCATAATTGAATAAATAATTATCTAGTTGGGTGTTCAATTGATACTTTGACAAATATATTGATTGTAGCAGGAAATAAGACAAAGATTAATGTTTCATCAAACTTATTTTTATCATAATTCTAATGGGCTAAACTTCTAGCTCCTCATTCACCTGGTGGGTGTTTTTTCATTTTTATTTAAATGTATGAATACAATTCTACTGCTTACAATAGGTTAAATTTAATCAATTGCCAGTGTCAATAGTTACATTAAACCTGTCAAAGCATTTGAATGCTTTATGGTGAGAATTAAATGTAATAATATATAAAAATATTTATCAAAGTGCCTTGTACACAGTAAATGCTCAAAAAATAGGACAGTAACAGGCTTCTTTTCTTTATACCTGACCATGAAGTATATCACGACCATCATAATTTTAAATTATTTGAAATCTCTTGATCTATGGAGTTGAATTATTTTCAACTTCCAACATATAATGTTTTTCTTAAATCACTCAGGGGAAAAGCAGTAGGTTAGACAAGTCTCAGAGCACCAATTACACCTTCAACCTCATTTTAACATTTCCTTCTAGGTGGTTCCACCTACACGAGCAGACTGGGGGATCCACTCCCCTGGCCACACCTGGTGCTTAGAGACCTCTGATCCAAAGAAGGCCCTTCTGGAGGGTGGCTGCTGGCTTATTAAGTGCCCATGGATTAAAGATCTGCACAGACAGGAAGAATGTTAATATACTAATCCTATCAGCATCTCTCCTACAAATTCAAGCCAGAGATAAAGAAGTCCGTTATTAGTAGAAGTTTCCCTTCTACTACGCAGAAAAAACATGTACAGAAAAGGGGGACAAATTGCGTATGGAAACCAATTAGTGGCAGAGTACTAACTCAGTGACCCACCAAATTCTGCCTTGGATCTGAGTCAACCTTCTAGGTGCTAGAGTCCATCTTGTTCTTTATAGACCTGAATTTTATGAAGTTCTTGTTCTTTCTTGATGTCTGGGACATGAAGCTTGTTCAAGCACACTATGATTACTATCTTCTTCTTTTCTTTGTAAATCTTTAAAATACATTTCCATTATCAAGGTAACATGAGTGACCGCTCTTTTAAACCAACCAACAAAACAGTCTGCTGATCTGGGTTACTTTTTTTAAATCTATCTACCTACTAATTCATCTATTTGTTTCCTGTCCTGCGTTTGAGAAGACCTTTAAGGCATAATCACATGATGCATGAGACACATTTTGGTTTATTTTATCCAAAGGCAGCACTTCTGTTAATGATAGGGAGATTTTTACATTAGCATATGGTCTTAGATAACTGATAATATAATCCCGAGAGCAATTAGAGGATTACAGATTCTCCAATTGGTATGTGAATCCTCTGAAAGCTTTATTTAAGATGAACATCAATTTTAAAAGAATTTTTTCTCAGGAAATAGGTCTATACTAGGTGTGGCTTATGATAAATTGAAAACAATATTAAATATTTTAATTCACTTTGAGATTTTTATATTTATTATATTTACCCCAAATTATAAATTTTGCATCAATGTTACATGGGAAAGTTATCAATGAATGGGTCAAATTAATCTCAATGTGATAACAGAAGACAATTCCAGTGTTGTTAGACTAAAAAGACATACTTGGATTTTTTTACTAAGAAGCAAGGGTCATCTGTAATATCTCCCATTTCAGGTTATACCTATTTTTTCCTCATTGTTTACCATAAAGTCTCCTACTTTTCCTTGTTCTATAAAATTTGAATGATTATAAGTTGGTAGTACCCAGTTTATCTTACAAAATTTCAGATGAACTTGAACATCATTTACATAGGCATAAAGTGGCAAAAGCAATTTCTGTTAGGTATATACAGCTGTGTCTCACGTTTCTGGTCATAATTTTTTCACTTTACTGTCTGGATATTTTTCTGAGGAAGGAGAAAAGGAAAATAGGTGTGTATGTATTTGCTTGGCTTAACTCTGATCTGTCTTGCTGGCTTTCATCACCTTTGGAAGAAACTGTATTTTGCATTTAAACTGTTCCACTATGGAATGATAAGTGATGACCATCCTGTGGATTTTCACAGCTGTACAAAAGACATCCAGGTGCACCTGTCTTTTGAATCAGAACCCAGTTAGCCCCTCTCACATTTACAAAATTGCTTTTGGGAGATTCAAACCTGGATGACTTCCAAGCTAGTTAAAAATAATTCTGGAAGAAAAGTACAGTACTGGTTCTTGGAGGTAGAAACGTGAGTAACGTTCAACTGCAGCAGATTCCTTTCAGACACTTCCGATACCCATTTTAACTTCCAAATTTCTTGCAGAAGTTATCTTGTACTTTCAGCTTTCTTCTGATAAACATATTGAAAATGCAGTCAAACAGCTTTTTATCACTTCAAAATTCAGGCTCAAAGCCTTCTGCCTTGACAAAGCCAAGGAAGCTGCGAGGGCATTTTCATTATATCCAGACCTGACTGCAGAACTCCTTGTCATTCTTTAAAACTCTGACAGCATCATTCATTTAGAACAATGTGATTGATCCAGAAGAAACCAGGGGCAATGAACTGTGGGTACTCATACAGAAGAGAATACCCAATCTAGTTGAAAAATGTTTCCTTCTTCATTCTTTGCCTAGAGATAAAGTCCCCCATCATTCAGACTTTTAGATTCTGTTCAATCTTAGAGTTTCCTGTGTTGCATTATGTTACCTGCATTTAAATCTAAGTTGTCAGTTGTGCTTGTATAATCTCCAACCAGCAGTGTTAGAGTTGCCTGTCATTACTATATGCTTTATAATTAAAAAAAAGCAGATCGCTAACTGAACATTAGGTATTTTATAAGGATTAGAGGTATGATATAGAGGCAACCTACTATTCTTTGACTTATAAAGGAATAGGACATTCATTAATATTTTATGATCAACCTAAGAAAACTACCACAAGGGCAGGTGTTCCTACACTGGCCAACACTCTGAAAATTAGAACTGATATAAGTGAATCTGAGAGTTAAGGAATATGAGAGTTGAAAAAAATTAGATATAATCTCCTGTAATGATTCCTAATATAGCTTCCTCAGGTACTCGGGGAATGGATAAGCAGAAATTGGTGGTACATGAACCATTTTCGATATTTCCAAAAGTATGATAGCAATTGTACCTAAAAGGACTCCACATGAAAACTACAACACCAATTTTATCAGCATCTGGCTAGAATTATATAGGCTTAGTGTGCAGAGTTTGGCATTTATTCTTATTGTCCAATTAATTTTCTTTGTGATAAGAAAAAAATTCTTTTCTTTGTGTTCTGCTCTTATTACTGGGAATGAGGCTGTGGCTGTTCTGGCTGTGTCTGGTCCTCACTACCAGAATAAGGATTTGAAGCATCTGGAACACGGGAAGTTTTACAGTTTAAAAGGATTTTCATGACCTTGAATGGTAGTGCTCAGTAACAGCAGAGTACCTAAGATACACAAGGGAAAATCATTTTCTCATGGGACATGGTACTCCTCCTCAAAATAAACCTGTACAATGGGGTGAGAAATATAAGGTAACACAGGGAAAGGGAGTCTATGGTGTATAGTAGGATATATTCTGTTTCTTCTCATTCCTTATGCCAGCCTCTCTTCCCCTTCACACATTTTCTTTTCTTGGGACTACTCAACTAGGGAGCCAGGGCAGAGCTCCTCATCAGGTTGAAGAAGTCAAGGCTATGAAACCAGAGTCAAGACCACTAAGTGAGTCCACAGAAGTTGTTCAAAGCTGGGCAGTCTCCCCAGAATCAACAAAAGGCCTCTTTATGCTCTAACCTCTGGCTAAGAGGAACACAGGTCCCATATGGACAGCAGATTTTCTGTTGGTTTCTAAGGGAGACTCATCTGCTCTTGGCCTCCCAAGAAGCATTGAGAGGAGCCTCTCAGAGGTGTTAAGGGCAGTATAGTTGCCTCTCACAGCATTGACAGATGGCATCAGCTTCTCCCATAGATGACCACATGGACCCATTCACTGAAGAAGGAGCTTGGCCTTGGTAAATGGCATGTAAGATATACATGCAATTGTTCAAAAATATTCACTGAATGCCTGTTATATACTTGCTAAGCATTGAGATGCCACCCTGAACCATAGAGACTCTGTCCTTCTAAGGCTTACTACATTTTAGTAGGGAGAAATAGATTAAGTATATGATTCCCCCAAATTACTTATGATAAACACAATGAAGTAGAAATGCATAATGCTATAAGAGTATAATAAGGGGATCTAATCTGACTTCAGAGAGTCAGAAGAGACTTCCCAAAGGAAGTAACTTGTGTACTCTGACAAGGGTGGCCACATAATATGTCACCCAAATTGGAACACTTTAGAGAAGGGGCACCATTAACAAATTCTATAGAATAAAAGTCACAGACAGGGATTTGTCACCCTAAATAAGCCTGAAGGAATAAATAAGGAAGACTGAGAGGAATCTAAGCAAACAAATTTACAAAATTTTGTTTTCTGGCCTAGTACCTATTCTTTAAATTCATTCTGGCAGATTTCTTCACCCATTGGGTAAGGACTGTTTTATGTTTAAAGAGTGAACAATCCATTGGTTCTAGTCCAAAATGTTAGAACTTTGGCTTGTATTAAATGATTTGTACGTTCCTAGAAGGAGGACACCATCTGCCAGATGGGAACATTCCTCTAAGATCACAATATCAAGAGAATGGAGGCACTAGCAATCCCATGCCAAAGGATACATATTGAGTTGACATAAGTAAGACCACACTCTTATTGGTCAAAGGGTGAGGAAATATTTAGGGCCATGTGAATTGTTGGTTACAAAGGGTCCATGAGAATAAATGAAGTAACTGAGCAAGGCTCTCCTATATAAAGAAAGGTGAAAAGGAGGAGAGCAAGTAAAGCTGTCTTCTCACAACTTCACACTGTGGCTGAACAGAGAGCTTTCAAGGAGCTATAGACCTGTATTGCTACCTAAGGTAATTCCATTGTCAACCACATGCCAGGAAAGAACCTCATGAACAGACAACTGGTATCCCTGATAATCGTCAAAGGGCCTTGATATTTCAGCAAGCTACAAAAATAAATGAAATTTATAAACTCATATCTTGATCATAAGATGCATTAACTTCAGAACACTATGGAAATCATTTTAATTCCCACTGCTTCAAATATATACCTGTTCCTCATTTGTGAAGTACCCTAACCCTCTAACACACAAAACTCCTCTCTGTAAAGAGAGATAGTTATAAACCTTATTATTGCCCAGCCCATTCTTGAATTTGACTTCTGCATTTTTCAACAAGTTATAAGAGGTCATTAATACACTTTGCAATTTCAATAGTTTATTCTTTGGATAAAGTTCAAACATTTAAGTTAATATCAAATTGACATATTTTCAGCCTAAATATATTTTACTCATTTTTGGAGGATTTATGAACAAACATTTAAAAATGTCAAAAATAAGGGTGTCTGAGTGGTTTGGTGGGTTAAGAATCCAACTCTTGATTTTGGTAGAAATCATGACCTCATAGCTTGTGGAACTGAGCTCCATATCAGGCTCTGTGATGAAAGCACGGAGCCAGGTCTTTCTCACCACCTCCCTGTCCCTCTTCACCTGTCTCTCTCTTTCTCTCCCCCCATCAAAATAAATAAATATAAAAAATAAAAATGTCAAAAATAAATGGATTCAACATTTAGCTTATACATATTAAAAATGTATACCCAATTCTTTGCTGGTAAGTGAGCACTTGGGGTAGGGCTGCTAAATATCTACATTGAACTTTTCTATTTCCCTCTACAATTTAGGCAAGGAAATGACAAAGTTTTACTTGACCTCTGTTAGTTTGGTTATTAACTTCAAACTAGCTTTTTGAGATGCCAAATTCAATATGCTTTACTGCTAATTAACTTCCTTTCTCCATCCATCCATACCCAATGCTAAATTACAACCAAGTTCAGCAAGACCCTGAAACCTTTACCTTCTAGGACCCACAAATTAAAAGGAACATTTAATGACTCTTCTGGTCTTTGGGATAAAGAACCAAGTGGTAGAAAAGAAGACAAAATTAATATAAAATAGAAACTTCCATGCAGTTACTAAGTTAAGTTGAGCTTAAAATTTGATTTCTATATTCTCAAATTCAAGAACCTTGCATAGCAAATACTAGCTTCTACTATAAAGTCCCTATATAAATCAACAGTTGTCAACCATGGTAAGTTTAAGAATTAGCTGAAATATTTACTAAAAAGCACATTCCCAGGATCTATCTGTAGAAGGTCATGAATGAGTATCAGGAAACTGCATTTTCATCCCTCCAGGTGATTCTAAAATGTTGTTTCTAGGCATCATAATCCCAGACTTTAGCCTCTACTACAAAGCTGTCATCATCAAGACAGTATGGTATTCGCACAAAAACAGACACATGGACCAATGGAATAGAATACCCAGACACACGGACCAATGGAATAGAGAACTCAGAACTGGACCCACAAATGTATGGCCAATTAGTCTTTGGCAAAACAGGAAAGAATATCCAATGGAAAAAAGAGAGCCTCTTCAACAGGTGGTGTTGGGAGAGCTGGACAGCAACATGTAGGAGAATGAAATTAGACCATTTTCTTATACCATTCACAAAAATAAACTCAAAATGGCTGAAGGACGTGAATGTGAGACAGGAAACCATAAAAACCCTAGAGGAGAAAGCAGGAAATAGCCTCCTTGACCTCAATCGCAGCAATTTCCTACTTGACATATCCCCAAAGGTAAGGGAATCAAGAACAAAAATGAACTATGGGACCTTATCAAGATAAAAAGCTTCTGCACTGCAAAGGAAACAATCACAAAAACTAATAGGCAACCGACAGAATGGGAAAAGATAGTGGTAAATGACATATCAGATAAAGGGCTAGTATCCAAAATCTACAAGGAACTCATTAAACTCTATACCTGAAAAATGAATAATCCAGTGAAGAAATGGGCAGAAGACATGAACAGACACTTCTCCAAAGGGGACATCCAAATGGCCAACACGCACATGAAACGATGCTCAGTGTCACTCATCATCAGGGAAATACAAATCAAAACCACACTGAGATATCACCTCATACCGGTCAGAGTGGCTAAAATGAACAAATCAAGAGACTATAGATGCTGGCGAGGATGTGGAGAGACGGGCACCCTCCTACACTGCTGGTGGGGATGCAGCTGCTCTGGAAAACAGTGTGGAGGTTCCTCAAAAAACTATCAATAGAACTCTCCGATGACCCAGCAATAGCACTGCTGGGGATTTACCCAAGGGATACAGATGCACTGATGCATAGGGGCACATGCACTCCAATGTTCATAGCAGCACATTCTACAATAGCCAAATCATGGAAAGAGCCTAAATGTCCATCACCTGATGAATGGATCAAGAAGATGTGGTATATATATATATATATATATATATATATATATATATACACACACACACACACAATGGAGTATTACATGGCAATGAAAAAGAATGAAATATGGCCACTTGTAGGAAAGTGGATGGGTCTCAAGGGTGTCATGCTAAGTGAAATAAGTCAGGAGGAGAAGGACAGATACCATGTTTGCACTCATAGGTCTAACAGGAGAAACCTAACAGAGGGCCATAGGGAAGGGAAGGGGGAAAGAGAGCTGGGGAGAGAGAGGGACACAAATCATGAGAGACTATTGAATACTGAAAACAAACCGAGGGCTGAAGGGGGAGGGGGAGAGAGGAAGGAGGTGATGGTCATGGAGGGAGAGCATTTGTGGGGAGAGTCACTGGGTGTTATATGGAAACCAATTTGACAATAAACTATTATTATAAAAAAGAAAATAAAAGAAAAAGTTTTCCAGATTAAAAAAAAATAAAATGTTGGTTCAGATACTGCACTTTGAGCTACACTAACCTACATTATTACAGGTGGGAAAGGAAATTAGATTTACCTCCATGCTTACTAACTTCTAGACACATGTTAAGTACGATATATCATATTAAATCATATGACCTTTGGGGCACCTGGGGGTTTGGTCAGGTGAGTGACAGACTCTTGATTTTAAATCAGTTCATGATCTCATGATTCATGAGTTTGAGCCCCACATTGGGCTCTGTGCTGACAGCATGGACCCTGCTTGGAATTTTGTCTCTTACACACTCTTTCTCTCTCAAAATAAGTAAATAAAGTTAAAAAAACACAAACAAATAATATGATCTTCCAAAAGATATAATGTATGATCTATTTTGCAGGTTTAGAGAATTTAACCGGGCTAAGACCACACAATAAATTATGGGAATCAGGTTCCACAAAAGAGCAGTCAGATTCCAAAACCTTCCCTATCTTTTATGATGTTGCTACTCTAGCTACCAAAGCAATAAAAGTAACTACTATTTTTCAAAAAAAAAAAGAACTTTTCAACAACATGAATTTAAATTAACGTTTCAAAAAGCCTTCAGGGTTATCAAATTCAAGAAACAAAATTACTCCTTTCACCAAGCTTTCCATTATCAAAGTTTGATGGTAGTTCAGTCTCTCAGTTACCCTGTGGTCAACTTTTTAGCTAATCAGAGATTTTGGTATAATGTAGGTCAAACAAGGCCCCCTGTGTCCTTCTATAGCCTCTCAGACTTTTCAAAGGGCTTTTAGATACATTATGTCATTTGATTCTTCTAACAACACTAATAGATCACACAAAACAGATGACATCTTTGTCTCTTCATACCAAAAATCACAACAGGGTTCTCATTCTGCTCCTTAGTTCAGAGGCATCAGTATGTCGGTACTTTAGCTCACACATGCAGGATGTATTTGAGCCATTCCCCTGCCCTGTGAGGTTGGTGGCTTTGTGTCCCTGTATAACCTCATGACTACAGTGTCTATCAAAGGAGGACAGACTAAACAGCAAAGCATGGTGTGAGTAGGAAATCTGACTGAAATACCTTGACTTTATTTTTTTCTCTGGGAGAGTACGTAATCACAGGAAAAAAATAATCTCCAAGTATCCAAATTTAAACATTTCGTTGAATAAAAATGGTATCTTTTCCTTATTTTGTTTCCGAGTATAAAAATATGGCTTTACATCCTTTGTGCTTGTATTTCTGGTAGTTACATTTAAAATATTACAGTCATAATGGCTAATTTAACCCTGTGTCCATTTGGAAAGAATCTTATTCTAATGTAATGCCCTTACACATGACAACAGAATTTTATCATAAGCCTTAATTTAAACAATAACGTTTTATAGAATCTGCAGAGCTCTGACCTGGTAAGTGCTAGGCTGGCAGAGGCCCCATAGGAGGGATGTTCCAACCAGCTGTCCCAAGAAGCAGCCAGCCATGGGCGATTGGCTTGACTCTGAGTTAAAGTAAGCTCAAAGGCAGAAAACAATCAGATCACCCTGCCCCTTTCAAACATGCATTGTAATTTTTCTTGTATCCAATTTACAAACGTGAAAGAAAGAAACTGGTTAGAAGCAGTGTGCGCATGTGTGTGTGTGTCTAAATGTACTTAGAAAAAAAATTGTAGAAAGAGACTATTCTATCACTAATTAGCAACTGAATTTTGCCAAAACATAGCATCCCATATAAATATAAAAAGCTGTTTGGTCTATTGAGGAATAAGCTGAACTAGATCAGTTTATTCCCAAACCAAAAGCAAATGTTATGAGATCTTTGTTGTTCTTGGGAAAAAATGTAATAGAAATGCAGTGTGATATGCTTTGATATTTTTATTATCAGACAATCCACAGTAAATTAAAGTGTTGCTGAATTTGAATTATATTTCACATCCTTGACACAATCATAAAATATCAAAGGAACAGAGAGATGAGCATGCTATTAGTATCTAACAGTACATAAGGTGTACAGCTTTTACTTTAAGAAGCAAATTTGTTGAAACATTAGGTAAGGTGGCAAGATAGGTGACAAAGAATAGTGTGAACTGGCATCTGTCTTCCCCATCTCTTCCTGTTAACATTTCCAGTAGCAAAATTAGCTGTAGTCAAGGTTAACTAACTTTATTCTATTGCCATGGATGGGTCTCTTGGCTATATAATTTGTACTTTAATTCTCCTGGAAATTGCAAGAGGCCAATTGAAATCTTTCACATCCAGCTAGAAGGAGGAGAGAAGAAAGCCATAATTCAGACCTCACTGTAATATTATGGGAAATTTGTCTCTTTTTAGTGTCATTGCCCAGGAAGATAACTCTTTCTAGTCTCTAATGCTTACTTAGTAGCTAGGTTGGTATATGTCCAGCATCAGGCTCATGGCCATGTTTTGGCTGCACAACTCATCTCGGAAGTGAAAGAAAGTGTTCTCCCTCCAGCAATCATTAGCCATGGTAAGTATCTTAGTATATGCTTACATGAGCTAAAAATAGATTAATGCTAATTTGTTCACTTTATAGCACCAAATACAATGACAGAAAGGCCTGGAGTTATTTAGAAATTGCAAGTTTCCAGGAAAAATTTGAATATGCTAAATTCTTAACAGATATTTCCATATCTTCTGATACATGATGTTAACTTATACTATCAAATGCTAACTATGGTGATAAGTATCCTAGGCAGCAACCTAGAATTGTGGATTGTCAGCTGACCTGACAGTTGAGATGCTTGGCTGCACCACCATTATGAATGAGTAGGACAATGGATAGATTATTCTGTTTGCTTTCATACATCTGTTAAATGGGTATATGATACCTGGTGTGTTGGAATCATAAAGATATCATAATTCAGTATATGAAACAAATGTTAAGTTGGATAAAGTTGAAACTACTGTTTAATTACAGGTTATAATGACATAGAAAGGGTTTTGCAACATCTCTGAGAAATTTAGATTAAAATCCATACATGGTCTGTTTATTGGTAAAAGTGGCAGAATCATGAATGAGCCATTCTCTTTAAAACAATGCAGAGGATGATTATTAAGCAACCTCTTCTACTCAAAGGATGACCACACCTTAATCAATTCAAATGGCATTATCTAGCTGCAAAAGGGTTCCTTTAGTCTTAGATGAGAATGACGAATAGGCATCTTGTCATAAGTAGAGTGGAATGGTAAGGCGAATATGGGATTTAAGGTCACACTTGGATTCTCATCTGTGTTCTGACAGATACCCAGATCTGTGACATTGGGTAAGCCTCAAACATCTGAGCCTCATTTTCTATTTTCTATGATTATAACTTTAAGAATATTTCTTACAGGGTTTCTGTAAAGATCACATGAGAAATTGGATATAAAAATGACTTTTAGTAAACCAGTAATTGCTTCATAATATACCTATTAGTACTACATAGATACAGAGTTCATAAATATGCCATCTGCTTCTAGAAATTTAAGTAAATCCCATAATATCATATCTCCATATCTCCAACCTAATTTTTCCAGACATCTTTCAATACTCACTGCAGTGAACTTCCATCGTATATAGTATAGTAAACTCACTATCTCCTATACTGTACATTCTTGCCTTTTAGCTAAGTGCACATGCCACATTCTCTCTTCCCATATCTCCGTGAAATGCTCTGTGCTCTTGTGCATCCATCCTGCAAGTACCAGGTCACTTGTTACCTCGTCTGTTAAGTCCCCATCCCCACCATTCCATCATCAGATTCCATACTTAATGGTCTCTTTTCCAATGTTATTGTTGCCTGAACTCTTAAAGCACTTCTTTTTGGTGCCACTCATTTGGCACTTACTGTATCCACATCCCTCTGTGTAGTAACCTATGTGTATTTTATCCCTATCATAAGGATACAGGTTCTTGAATTTAGAGAACATGAATCACACTTTCTAGATTGAACATACATGGTGAAGTATCTTATAACCAATAGTTACTATGTGTGATGACGGATATAAATGAAATGAATGAAAATGTAATACATGTATAAAAACTAAGGCCTAAGTATCATTCTATATGACAGGTACTGTGTTTTTTAATACCATGTTCTAATATGATTTTCCAGTTGCAATTTGTATAGTGTGCTTCTTCTGTGTACAAATGTGTAACAGACTTGCCAGAAGAGAGCCTGGTATAAAACAACCCATTTCAGAGTTTAGAACGTTACCACAGATTAAAACGAAACTAGTATCTTTTCATGAAAGAGAAGTATTTAAGAAGCTGTAATCCACCGTATATTTGGAAGAAATGTATGGAATACTAACTAAATTAACACACAAATCACTGATGAAAAAGACTTGAACAACTTGCCAAGAAACAATGGAAAACAAAGTAATAGATAGAACATGAATGAAAAATAATTACAGTCTACATTTCAAATAAGAAATTCTGAAATAAAAACAAAGGAAATAAAAGTCCTCATACAAGCAAGTGGTCCCTTAATCTGCCAACTCATTAGCTATGAAAACGAGACTTTATTTCATTCTACTTGACCTAAATTATTATGTCTATCTCCATCCACATATATATCTTTGGGTATGGAGAAGACATGGTTTGCTCAACTACTATACTAGCTTTTAGGAACTAACAATTGTTAGGATTTTAGCAAATATTAGACAACATGTTTGGCACCTTCAGAAATATAATTTCTTTTAATCCTCTCAACTGACATCCTTTGAACTCCTTAACTATTTCCTTTATCATTAATTTGACATTTAATCCCATACTATCTATGTACTACTAAGAGATATTTGTGATATTGCTTCCATTATTTATTAGAACTACTATTTCTCTCCCATCATTTGATTTTTTTTTTTGTTCTGGTTAAATATTCATTGACTACTAGATGTGTATTGTTCTTAGCTCCGGCCATAGACAATAGATAAACAAAATCCATTACCTAAAAGGGCCTTCATGTTAGTGCTACTCAATTATTTGTGTATCTATGCTCCCAAAGTAGATTGTTAGGTTCTTGGAAGTTAGTTCCTTAATTTTGTTTCTTTGTATCCTCTACAGCTCCTAGCACAGTAAGAACTTAATTTAAAATCAACTTTCAATAGGTATGTGTTACATTGTTTTAAAATGTTTATCATTACTAAAGTAAATGACATTTAGTAATTTAAAAATTACTAAAATATTAAATATTTATTAAATAATTTAAAGATTCTTACAGTACTACTATCAAATTCTTATTATCTGTGAAGGCTTAAAGATCCAATGGAAAAGTCTAACCCTGGCTGATCCCATAGAAACAAAATTGTTTATACA
>NC_043703.1:96811475-96843625 GCF_006229205.1 Suricata suricatta
GTGTGTGTGTGTGTGTGTGTGTGTGTGTGTGTGTGTTTTATAAACAAGAAGGATTTATGGAAAATAGGTAACACAATAACCTTGTTGGGTGTGGACATTTAATGTTTTTCCTTTCCTTCCTTCTTTCATCCCTCCTTTTCTTCTTTCTTCTCATCTTCATCACTAAACTATCATAATTATGTTTGTTTCTTTTATGTTCTGTTCATTAAACCTCTTCAGTTTATGAACCCTTATAATGAGTTAAATGTGGGAGGCAAAATACCACTTTGTCAGTCTAACTAGCATTTACAAGTAAGGATGAATATTTAAAAAGTAAATTATTTCCATTTTAAAATACATTTATTATTTAAAGTAAATATCACTTGGGTTTTTCTTGGTTGTGACTTTTAGTATGGAGGTTTCATTGAGATTGTACATAACTGAAATTTCTACATCTTTACCTTTCTAATCTTGAAATCCTTCGTTAGGCCAACTTTGCTTATTAAAATTCTCTCTATATTTCAAAACCATGTTCACATTAAGTGGGCTTCCTGAGGTCTCCCAAACATCCCCAGTGAAATGCTTGTATCAAAAAAAAAAAAAAAGAGGGTAACACTGAGGGTAATGCTGAGTGAAGCCACTAGCCATGCCCAAAGTAGCATTCAGACTTCCATATAATTAAATATAGACACCCGTTTAAAGAATAAGTTATAAAAGCATTAATTCAGTAATCTTCTCAGGGTGCCAAATTTGCAGCCTGCACAGGATATGTAGATGTTTGGCTCATCTCATGCCTCTGATGTAAATATGTGGAGCATGTGATCTGATTTTTGGATCAGAAAATGCAGTGTCTGTATAACCAATACAAATCCATATATATATGGTACCTTTTAAGTTTTTTAAAGCCACAACTTGAGCCTTGGGAGAAATTATAATAGAGACCTTTATTTTCCAAAACTCTCACAAATTAAAGTCAAATTTATGTACAACTAGTTCCAACGTGTCTCTTTCAGCCTACCTTTTCCCCTCCAGTCTAAGGTACACATCAGACACATTTTAAAAAGTAGAGCTGCATCTTACAGTTAATTAGAATTCTTTGCCTGTTTCTATCCATCTGTAAGCACACAAAAGAGCTCTGAACCCTCAGGGGCTCCTCGCTTACTGGAGATTCTTCTATTATGCAATATTACTGGTATGAGGGTAGGAACAAGAATCAGTGGCTAAAACAGGTATCTGCATTCCTACTTACATCAAAGGGCTACGTTTTTCTTTTACGGAACTTAGAGCTCTTAGGAGGGTAAAGAATCTGTGCTCAGCCGCAATGTGCTATTTTACATTTATAAACCACTAATTGCAATTTCTCTGGGATTTCCTGCATGTCCAAAGACACTCAGACCCAATTACAGATTAGGCACTTCACCAAAGAGATTCTCTGTTCCAGCTATCAAGTCTTTAGAAACATGACAATAATTATGGTTCAGAGAAACACTAGAACAGGAGAAAAGCTCCCAGGAGCCACTTAGTTCTCCTTCCTTCCTGCCTCCCTTCTCCCACCCCATTTCTGAAACCTGAACCAGCCACTTAGACGAGCAGCCTGAGAGTCACTGGCAGATGCAGCACAGCACCTGCATCTTCCCTCAGCTGTTGGCCTGCAGTTCGATTCTAGCCTGGAATCCTGCAACACAGACTCCTGGGGTCCTGCAGTTCCTGGGGTCTGAAGTTCCTTGTCCCTCTCCATATCCCACTAACTAGGCATTTACCTCCTTTTATAGAAAGGCTCAGTTCTATAAAAATAGATGTGAACGAGGATACTGTGACCCCAGTCTCGATGACTCAGCTGGAGCGGAACGTTCAGCTTCTGAGGACAGTTCGCCTATCTGCTCCCCCAGATTACACCTCAATTCCCAAGCAGAGAGTGGAGCATCTATGAAATTGTTTGTAGCAATTTCCCTGGAGCTACAAACTACAAACTTCTTCCTTAGCATTTTGGATAATCCACAATGTTCTTTCACGTTTCTATCCTGTTAAAAAATGAGCTCTAATTTATGATGGTGTCTAGAAAATATCAGAACCAAGAGCAAGATCCTGAAGCCTGCATTTCATAGTCACACGCCTTGCCCTTTACTAACTATAAATAGTATAAAATAAGAATCTTCTGACATAGAGTAGCTACCAATGTATTTATAATTATTAAAAGAATGGAGGGGCGTCTGGGTGGTTAAGCATCTGACTCTTGATTTTGGCTCAGGTTAAGATCTCGCAGTCGTGAGATCAAGCCCCAGGTGGGGCTACATGCTGAATGTAGAGCATGCCTGGGATTCTCTCTCTCCCTCTCTCTCTGCTCCTCCCTCACTCACGCTTACACAGGCACATGCTCACTCTTTCTCAAACTAAATAATAAACTTTTTTTTTAAAAAAAGGGAAGATAAAAAAGTAAGGGCTATCTCTTTTTTCTTGCATATAGTGTGTTCTCCCTTGTCTCTGCCAAACAGAAAAGGACTACATGAAGTGTTAGTCCTCAGGAGACCAAGTCACTGACTGAAGTAGCATTAGTACTAAGTGTCAAAAGGAGTTAAGGAAAGGAAAAATAAAAGAAGCCCAAGGTGTTATACGTATTAAGTATCTGCTATGTATTAGGTACTATTATGTTTATTATGTACAGTTTTATTTTACTTTAATAAAACTAATTATTTTTTCCTCATAAACTTTTGGGATACACATTTTTTACTCACATATTAGAGAAAGTAGTGATGCACAGAGAGGTTAAATAACTTGCCCAAACTTAAATAGCTAGTAAGACGCAGAGCTAGAATTCAAATTCTAATCTACTATATACCAGAATTTATAAAACAGAGTTCAACTATGATTGTTGCAGCTAGAGCTCTTACAAAACTCCCCTTGGTGATAAAACTATGAAAAAAAGACAGATGTCTGAAACACTATATTTGCAGGAGTTCTCTAGACCCGCCATTGCTCTTTGCAAGAAAGGTGATCATAATGTAATGTATTTCCAAATGAAACCAGCATTCCATAGTAAGACATCATAAACATTCTTTTCCAATGTCAAAACATATTGAGCCCATGTGTATAGCAAATCTAATTCTTAACGTTTCAAATTGTATTCATACATATAATTTGGGTATACACCTCTCATTTCCTGCAGTGATCTGGGACTAGATGCAAGTGAACAATGATTTTAAAAGACCAAATACCAAAGCCAAAGGTGTTAACAGCAAAAAGGGGGAAATATATATTCGCAACTTACTATCATATAATGTACTCTGGTGTATTAGCAGTATATTCAGAGTACTAAGAGATCATAAAGGAATTGGTGTAATGGTAGCAAATTGAAAACAACCTAAATGAGCAAGAAAATATTGGTCAGGTAAATTATTCTATATCCACATGATGGAATACTAGATAGTGTTAAAAACACACTATAGCAGAGTACCTGATGACTTCAAAATACTTTTGATACATATTGTTAAGTGGACAAGCAGGCTAGGGTATATAGGCAATATGATTTCATCCACAAAAATTTATGGAGAGAGCATTTCAGCAAATGTTTATAATGGTTATGGGAAGATTAGAATCATTATCTCCTCTTCTTTCTGCTCTTTTATGTTTTCTAACTTTTTGACAGTGAATACGTTTTTCATTTATAGGAGCGAAAATATTCAATGCATTTTATTTAAAAATCATATAGTGTTAGCAATGCCTTAACAACAACAGCAAAAAAAATCTATTTGAAATTTATCCAAATTGGAGGAAAATAAAATTCTTAGCATAATTAAGATTTGTTTTTGTAGAGCAGTTCATGAGCTCCAAGGTGCCTCACTGTGGTTAGTCTTGCTGCCTTGAATTTCTAGTCAGTGTTTTGCAGTCATGTCAGGCATAGGCATGGTATCTTCTCTTGGTCCAACCCCTCCCTCATAATCTTCAAAGCCTTTCCTATTTGGGATAATGAAGTGGAGTAGATTTCCTGCGTGGCAGCTTTTGGAAAATGGTTTTGCTTGGTATTGTCATCCAGTTAGTAAAAATGCTGGTTACTACTCTAACCAGTGGGACATGCTTCTCCTACCAAGGCGTGCAGGGCTCCTATTCTGCTCTCTGCTTTGGTGAGATCCTGAAAGTGTAAAGGGGGGAATAAAGGACAAAAATCCTCCAAGATCTGTAACTGGACAATCCTCAACAAAGAAACATGAGGCGAACAGTAAAGTAGGATGGGGTGTAAAATACGGCTGGAAATGCAGAGGTGCTTAACCATGGTCTGCAAGTAGAAAGCTTTAAGAACAGGCCAAGGATTTTCTGTGTCTTGTCAGGCCTGGAGAATTGTTACCCAAAGCTGTCCACTTATTTATGGCCAAAATGTTCAGGACTATTTCTCTTCAAAATCTAGTGTTTTTATGAACTAGCCACCTCACTCATGCATCTTGAGCTGTTCCACTGGGAAAAGAATAGTCTGAATTATTGTTATTATTTGGGAAGTCAGAATTATTAACAACCAACTCATCTAGGAGAAAAGCCAGAATCTCTGAGGAAGAATTCCAATACCTCTGGGCTGGTTTGTCTGAATTTAAGACCTGGAGATGGAGTTTCACCGGCAAAGTTACCCACAGTCTGGAGAAGAGGCGAGCATCCTCCAGGATCTGAGATAACAGACAACCTGCGTGGCTGTGGGTGGACCCTGAGGCAGGGTTGACACAAATGTGGCCAGCACACCAACAGCAGACTCGGGGGGAAAATGAGATCACTTTTGGACATCCCTGTGAATGATCTGCTGCACACTAACCACTGCTTGTTTGTTTGTTTCCTGAGTTTTGTTTTTTGTTTTCCCAGTGTGCACTGAAAAACAGTAATTTATACATACTTCCATATCATCAGCTGGTTACTTCAGCATTAAACTAAGGAGGTGACAGAAATACAGGTTCTTACAACTTTTTCTTTTTTTTTCTTTCCTTTTCTTTCTTTCTTTAGATGAATGGAGCATGCACACCATTGTAGGAGCTTACTCAAATATAATATTCATTTAGATGATCTTTATTACTTTTGTTACGCTAAGATTCTATAGTTGTGGTTAATCATGATTCTTTAGGGTGACACTCTCTAAATTAAACTACCAAGAATTTATATGTGAAGCCAAGCTGTTTCCTACATTTAATAGTCTATGATCCAAGACAAAAAAAAAAATCACATTGTGTTAGCAACAGAACATATATAAGGTACCTAGATCCTCCTGAAGAAGAAAAAGAAGTTGATAAATAGTCATAGGAAACTATTTCCCATGAAATGAAGGTGGTGATAGGGAGGAGAATTTAGGAATAGTTTTACCTTTTGGACAAATATTTCTAAAGGTTTATTTTCTCATTGGACACTCTTCAATAGATTATCAAAGTAGATTTCATATGGGAGGTTTATAACCCATGATTCATTAATTATAAAAATTATTTTCAGTGTTAGCTCTTCAAATCATGAAAGTAAACTCCTTAATGCAATGAAGAAAGAAAAGAAGGAAGGCAGGCAGGAAGGAAGTCACTTGGTCAATTTAATTACAAAAATAATAGTCACATGTTATATGACTTCACATAGTAAAAAAAAAAACTGGTTGGCTGGCTAAATATTATACCTTTAATGTAGTAGAGAGATTACATATAATATAAAAAAAGAAATTATGTAGACAACTAAGGAAGTCAATAAAACACAATGCTATTTAAAAATCAAGGTAATTAAGAAAAATTGTATATGTATGTGATGGAGTATTATTCAACTACTCATTCATGGACTTGTTCAAAAGTATTTATTGGCCATCCGATATCATTCTTCCAAGTACTACGAGTACAACAGTGAACAAAACCACTAAAGTGTCTGCTCTCTTGGAGCGTTCTAATAATCGGGATAAGGAATAATTATATACATTTGGATTTGTACATTTACATTCAATTCACTGTTAACAGTAAACCACTTTATGTGCCAATTACAGAGCAATGAAAAGAGAGTCAAAAGGTCTAATCTCTTACGCACTGGGTTTGTGACTTGGCCTTGACATTTAACCTCTGAAAACTCACTTTTCCCTTGTACTAAATGTGTTGATTGGGAACACTAGATAATTTCTAACATCTATTTGAGTTATAATTTTATGTAATTGTGTACTTCCTTTTGAGAGAAAAGCACATTTCACTCATGTTTACAGTGTTTATAAGTGGAAAGTTCTGAACAATTAGAAAAACACCTCTGATTAATTGCAATCAGTAAGTTTAAATACTGTGCTGAGAAAGGTAGCCCAGTATGTAAAACATGTAAGTGAATCAGTGATGGGCAGCTCTGGGCAGAGTTCATGGGAAAAATCACCACACTGATTACAGCCATTGTGAAGGGCTGTCAGAAACAGCAAGTAAATTACAGAGAAAGGATCCACAGATCCTTTCCTGAAAATCACTACTATTATCATGGTGTTAACTGGGTAATTTTTCCAGCACAAGGGGCAAATGCATTTTTAAAAAAACATAAGCCCTCAGATGGTACACATGGAAGTGTAATTCTTGTAATAGGTAATCTGAGGTTATTCTATTAGATAAAACAAACAAAAACCCACATTACCTATTACTCCAAGAGTTATCTGCATAGAATGGTAGATCACTCAGCTAGTTTTCAATTATTCAACTTTCTTACAGAGTATGAAACAGAAAAAGAAATATCAGAAATCATGACTTGTACAAACATTGGCAAACCTCATTAATATTAAAGATAATATCCATACAAATAAACTTTGAATTAATTATATTTGGATTATCAGTATTTTCATTAAAGAACAACAGAGCATGGAGTCGATTGCAAAATGTCATTTGTCTCTAATTGTTTACAATTTAAATAAGCCAATGTCAGATTAAAGAGCTTTACTCTCAGTGATGTAGAAGCTTCGCCTTGAGGTGTCCTGGGCACAGTTTATGATTCTAGAGTTGGTGAGAATCATATTCTTCATAAATTATAGACCAAATGCAGAACCTGCTTCTTTACACTTCACTACTTGTATAGCTAGCAAGTACCTGTTAATGTGATTTTTCTTTGTTCTCTTTAGCTCAAATAATCCCTTAACTCCTTTTATTTGTACTGTGATTCATGTTTCAAAAATGCTTTGATATCTTTGATGTTAAAATTTCAAACAATTCTTAGACAAAGATAAGTCAGGTATCAACTTCTCTGAGCCTCAGTTTCCTCATTTGTAATACAAAGATAATAACAGTAACACTCCATCTTGGAGTTTTGTGAAGACTGAAACAATGATGATAAAATATAATAATGATAGTTAACACTTCTTAATTATTTAATATAGGCTAAATCCTATTCTAACTGTGTTATTCTTCATATTAACTCTATAAAATAGGTCCTATTGTTATATACATTTTATAATGGAATAAACTAAGTCACAGAAAGGGAAAATAATTTGTGCAGGGTTACACAGAAAGTGACATCCATTAGGTAGAGATGCAAACTCTCTAAAATTATATCATGCATCATGTTACTGCCTTTTGTCAATAAACAGATTTTCACATTGACTCATGGTTTCAATAAGACTCTAACATAGTCATTTTAAATCCTTAAATAAAGAAGAGTGACATAAATTATACAATATAAATTCTCTCAATTTTAAATAACTCATTTTGATCCTGTACTTAAAGAAAAATAAACAAGTGGTACTGAATGCTAATTCATCAGTATCATACACCATGGTCATGAATATCATTTGCCTAATTGAAAAACATTTAGAATATGCCTAGAAAGAGTCATTAAAGAGGACTAAGTGAATAAGAAGTATTCAAAGTATTTTAAAATGTTTTCTTGGAGCACTTGGAATTGAAATGGACAAGAAAAAGTTAACAAATAGAGACAATGTATTTCACATATGCATAGAAATCCATAGCCTTTAAAACTTATAAAGCAAGAATTCTTATAAGATCTTTTAAAAGGTATCTTTAATCAAATGACTCTCACACTTAAAGAGAAATAATTCCTTACTGAATTATGTTAAAAATATTTCTTTCAAAACAAAATCGCCAATTCTGAAGTCACATGTTAAACAATTCACACATTATTTTTTTAGTATTCATATATTATTCTAAGCAAGATTCTGTTCACAACATTTATGCTCTATGAAGATAAGAGTTATTGTATTAACACTGTAATAATAACGATGGGCCATAATGGTATTCAAAAAATGATTCATTCAGGAAATTTGCAGCTCACCTCTTGCTATTCTAGCGATTGTAATATGTATCATTACCCACACACACACACACACACACACACACACACACACACACCACATACATACAAGCACCCACACAGCTTTTCCTATGACAAAAAAAAAATTCTTTGCATTCTTCCAAAAAGCTCTCCCAAACAAAAAGTAACCATGATGATCTCCAAAAGATCAATCACTATTTAAAGAAAATAAATCTTAAAATAACACCTAGACAGTTATTTTCAAATATAAGGCTAAAAATATCGATTACCATAATGAGAAAATGAAAGCATTTATAAAGTACTCTAAGGATTTCAATCTACTCAGAAGATTTATATTTTCAATTAAATCTATTGCCAAGGCAGTATAGAAGAAGAAGATATTGGCTCCAATGTCAAGGTTAATAAAGTTAGCAGTCCATGAATCAGGAGAAGACAGACAGTCTTTGAAAAGAAGAAGATGGGTGGGAATAATGGCAGATGAACATCGAGTTGAGCTGAAATCTCCATCCAACTGACAAATTTCTGTCAGGATTGTTAGAATTACTTCTTAATTCATAGGATATCTTTTTTTTCTTTTTATAAATTAGGAAAAGGTGACTCCATATTAATACTCATTATTTTTATCTGTTGGAAAGTTGTTCATGTGTTGGAGCCAGATTTTGTACCATCATTTTCCTTAAAATTGTTGTGCTAACCATACGAATCAACCATATCCATGCTGTAAACCATATTCCAGTATACAAACATACATCGCAGATCTGATTCTCAAGTTTGGAACACAGATTTCTTCATGTCTCATAGTATCCTTTTATTACTAAGAAAAACCCTGAAATTTTTGCCTTAAAATGACTTCAGAAAACCAAGACCTGGTCTTGTCACCATTTCAATTTATCCCAGTAAGTCTAGTAATAATAAGGTAACAATTTAACTTACTATTTATATGTTACTCCATTTCTGCAGATCACAAAATTTTGTGCATTGTAAGTTTGAATTACATACTGAAAATATTAAATTTCTCTTCCCTAATGTTTCAAGAAAAACGCATTAGCCATGTATGCACATGTGTGGATAAATAAATTAATGGATTTTTGTAAACATTTCTGGAAAAAGAGGAAGATGGTGGCAGACTAGAAAGACTCAGGCTTCTCTCATCCCTCAAAGACAACTTGATAACTATAAAAGCATCCTAAATACCCCAGAAGTCAATCTGAAGCATGGAAGAATAAACTCCATGACTAAAGGTAGAGAAAAGGCCACATTGGAAAAGGTAGAAAGGAGGGATACAGAATTCGGAAGAGAAATGGATCACAGCTGCTGCAGTGGGGAGGGAGCTGCAGTTGCAGAGAAGGGTAAGAGACGGTCTAGCACACAGGAGCACACAGGGAAAATGAATCCCCATAGCAATTGGCTTAGAAGGCAAAAGGGGATGCATTTCATGAGTTCTTACAGCCAGTGGGGCTTAAAGCCTGGGGCTTTAAAGATTAGTGGCCTTGGCTGAGATAGAGCCCATAGGGACTTGGACTTGGTCTGCTGTTGGAGAGAAGGCAGGCTAAACAACCCACAGACATACAGTGTAGAAACAGCAATTTGAGGAGTACTTGGGGCACGCAGTGGAAAGGTTATTCACTCATCTTGGAGTGCATCCCAGACAGACAGTGTTCATGGAGAGACCACTCCAGGAACAAAGGAACTGGTTGTTGCCATTTCCCTCCCCATCCCCTTAGCACAAGCACAGGGTCACCTGTGGGAAAAATCACAGCACTGACACTTGCCACCTAACTTGCTTACACCAAGCTCCTTCCCACCCTGAGGAACTACCCTTCCCAGTCATCCTTGCCTCAGTCCTAGAGTGGCCCCCGTCTCCCAGAAGACCAGCCCAAACCCTGGTCACACTGTGTCTTCCCACATGGGAGTTTTTCAGGGCCTTCCTTCCCCTAGTGGTAGCAACAGCTCTCATTTCACAAACAGACCAGAGCACACCTAGTTAGGATGCACTACATTCAGGCCAGGGACCAAACACTGCCCATAACAGGCAAAGAGACACTCTGCAGAGGACTGGCCTGAAGGATGAAACAGCACAATAGATGCAGCACTTAGTAAAGACACACCTAGAAGTGACAGGTCCTGGGGAAGACGGAATACTCAAGGCAGGGCACTACAGGACTTCTTCATAAGGCCGTTACCCTCAAGGACAGAAAGACGTAGACAGCTTTCCTAACACAGAAAAGCAGACACAGAGGCAAAGACAAAATGAGAAGACAGAGAAATTTAACCCAAATGAAACAATAAGATAAGATCACAGCCAGAGATCTGAATGACACAGATATAAGTAACATGCCTGATAGAGAATGTAAAGTAATGATCATATTCACTGGACTTGAGAAGAGCGGAAGACACAAGTGAGACCCTTAACACAGAGAAAAGGAAAGACAGAACAGAGATAAAGGGCTCAATAAAGGAGATTATGTATTCACATGTGCAATGAACAGCTGGCTGGAAGAAGCAGAATGAATGAACACCAAGATGACAAATTAATGGGAAGAAATGAAGCCAAACAAAAGAGAAAAAGAAGAATTATGCAAATAGACTTAGGGAACTCAGTGACTCCAACAAACATAATAACATTTGTATTATAGGAGTCCCAGAAGAAGAAGAAGAAAGAGAATAGGGTGCAGAAGAATTTTCTGAAGAAGTAATAGTTAAAATCTTCCCAATCTGGGGAAGGTAACAGATATCCAGGTTCAGGAGGCAAAGAGAGTTCCCATGAACACAAATAAAAGCAGATTCACACCAAGACATATTGTAATTAAATCAGTAAAATATAGTGATAAAAAAAAAAACTAAAGAAGTAAGACAGAAGAAGTCAGTCATTTACAAGGGAAAATCCATAAGGCTAGCAGGGAATTTTCAGTAGAAACTTTCTAAGTCAGAAGGAAATAGCATGATATATTCAAAGTGCTGAACAGAAAAAATCTGCAGCCAAAAATCCTCTATCCAGCAAGGCTGTAATTTAGAATAGGAGATATGAAGGGTTTCCCAGACAAACAAAACCTAAAAAAGTTCATGATCACTAAACCAGCCCTGCAAGAAAGGAAAATGGAGGCTGAAAATGATAGTATAAAGGTAGGACACAAAAGCAGTAAAAGGGAATATTTCTGAAAAAAAATTAGTCAAGGAACTCACAAAATATAAAGATGTATAATATTAAGAAAATATACCTAAAAGGTAGGAGGAGAGGATAAAAGAATGGGTTCAGATTGAAATGACTATGAACTTAATACAGACTGGTTTTTTTTAACATTTATTCGTTTTGAGAGTCAGAGAGACAGAGCATGAGCAGGGGAAGGGGAGAGAGAGAGGGAGAAACAAACTGAAGCAGGTTCTGCTCTGAGGTGTCAGCATGGGGCTCAAACTCCCTGATTGTGAGATCATGACCTGAGTTGATCAGACACTTAACTGACTGAGCCAACCCAGAGCCCCAAAACAGAAAAGGCTATATATAAACTTAGTGGTAACTGTTGATCAAAAACCACTAATAAATAAACAAAGAGTATAGAGGAAGAAATGCAAATATATCACTAAGGAAAATCAGCAAATCATGCAAGAGACAAAGGTAAGAAAAGATCAGAGTAAATCTTTAGAAGCAACCGTAAAACTAAAAATAACAAAAATGACAGCAAAACATTTCTATGAACAATTATTTTGAATGCAAATGAACTAAACACTCCAGTCAAAAGACACGGTGAAAGAATGGATAAATAAACAAGACCCATCTATATGCAGTAGACCAGAAACTCATTTTAGACCTAAAGACATCTGCAGATTGAAATTGAGTGGATGGAGAAATGTCTATCATGCAAATGGTGTCAAAAGAAGCTGGAGTACCCATACTAATAGAGGAAAATATGCACTTTGAAACAAAGACCGTAACAAAAGACAAAAAGGGCACCATATAATAATAAAAGAGACAATCCAACAAGAAGATGTAACAATTGTAAATATTTATACACTCAACATAGGAGCACCCAAATATATAAAACAATTAATAACAAACACAAAGAAACTAATTGACATTGATATAGTAATAGTAGGGGACTTTATAGTCCACATACATCAATGGACAGATTATCTAAACAGATCATCAGTAAGGAAACAATGGTCCTGAATGCCACACTGGAACAGATATATTCAGAACATTCCATCCTAAAAGACCAGTATACACATTGTTCTCTAGTGCACACAGAATATTCTACAGAATAGATCAGAGTAGCCCACAAAACAATCCTCAACAAATTCACGAAGTTTAAAGTCATATCACGCATCTTTTCTGACCATAGCACTATAAAGCAGTCAAACACAAGAAAAAAATCTGGAAAGACCATAAATAAATGGAGGTTAGGGGTGCCTAGGTGGCTCCGTAGGCTAAGCATCTCTCTTCAGCTTGGATCACGATCTTAAGGTTCACGAGTTCAAGCCCTGCGTTGGCCTCTGTGTTGACAGCTCAGAGCCTAAAGGCTACTTCAGATTCTGTGTCTCCCTCTCTCTCTCTGCCCCACCTCTGCTCATGCTCGGTCTCTCCCTTTCTCAACAATAAACACTAAAAGAATTTTTTTAAATAAATGGAGATTAAATGCTAAGCAAAATAAGTCAGGCAAAGGACAGATACCATATGTTTGCACTCATAGGTCTAACAGGAGAACAAGAGAAACCTAATGGAAGACCAGGGGGAGGGGAAGAGGAAAAGAGAGTTGGGGGAGAGGGATGCAAAACTTGAGAGACTATTGAATACTGAAAATGAACTGAGGGTTGAAGGGGGAGGGGGGTAAGATGTGGAGGTGATGGAGGAGGGCACTTGTGGGGAAGAGCACTGGGTGTTGTATGGAAACTAATTTGACAATAAACTACTTAAAAAAATAAATAAATGGAGATTAAATAACATGCTACTCAACAATGAATGGGTCAACCAGGAAATCAAAGAAGAAATTGAAAAGTACATGGAAACAAATGAAATTGAAAACACAATAGCCCAAAACCTTTGAGATAAAGCAAAAGTGGTATAGCAATATAGCCTACCTCAAGAAGCAAACAAGATCTCAAATAAAAAACCTAACCTTGCACCTAAAGGAGCTAGAAAAAAAACCTTAAAAACAAAACCTAAAACCAGACAAAGGAAAGAAATAATAAAAATTCGGACTGAAATAAATATTATAGACACAGAAAAAAACAAGCAAACATAAAACAATATCAATGAAACCAGGAGCAGTTTCTTTGAAAAAGAAATTGGGGTGCCTAAGTGGCTCACTCAGTTAAGGATTCACCTCTTGATTTCAGCTCAGGTCAGGATCTTGTGGTTTGTGAGTCTGAGCCCTGCTTCAGGCTCCATGCTTATGGTGCAGAGTTTGCTTGGGATTCTCTCTCTCCCTTTCTCTTTCTATTCCTTGCTCATGCTTTCTCTCTCTCTCTCAAAATAAACTTTTTACAAAATTCGATAAAATTGAGAAACCTCTAGCAAGACTTGTCAAGAAAAAAGGAGAAAGGACTCAAATAAGTAAAATCACAAATGAGACGAGAAATAACAATTGACACCATAGAAAAACAAAGGACTGCAAGAGAATATTGTAAAAACTTACATGCCAAAACATTAGACAACCTAGAAGAAATGGATAAATGCCTAGAAATATATAACCTACCAAAAGTGAATCAGGAAGAAATAGAAAATTTGGACAGGCCAATTACTGCCAGCAAACAAAAGTCCAGAACCAGAATGGCTTTACAGGTGAATTCTACCAACATTAAAAAAAAAAAAAAGAATGTCCTTTTGCCACGGTTGAGCCGAATTGATTCATGATGTGGTTTCATCTTAGCTTGGACAAACCATGCAGTATTTAATACATAGTAGCAGAATATTTACTATTGAAGCTTGAAAAGATGTGAGTTCTTTGTGTGCAATCTTTCATT
This sequence comes from Suricata suricatta, assembly GCF_006229205.1. Taxonomy (NCBI): domain Eukaryota; kingdom Metazoa; phylum Chordata; class Mammalia; order Carnivora; family Herpestidae; genus Suricata; species Suricata suricatta. The sequence goes on from NC_043703.1 coordinate 96,825,654, forward strand.
TATCATGTGAGAGGGTTTTCGTTTTTTTAATATTTTTACATTGTAGTACTTGTTTTGCTTGTTGCGGGTGTTTGCTTATTTAATACATTCCGTCGAGGACAGAAATTACATGCGGTTTTTCCCCGCCCTAGGGAGTGTGTCTTAGGTTTTCCCCTTATTATTTTCTTTACTTTTTCTTTTTTTTTTTTCCTCTTCTTTTTTTGGTGGTGGGGGTGGTTATGTTTAAATGAAGTTGCTTTTACAACACCAAAGACTTAATCATCCATTTCCTATTTAAAAGGTAGCTACATTTTTGCATGGACCTCAAGTATATTGTAGTAAAGAGGTGGAATTTAAGGAAAGGTATTAAGCAGGCTGTGTTTTAGCTTATGGGCAAGTAACAAATTGTATCATGTATCTTGAATGTATCATAGATAAGCTGCTATATAACGATGCCACTTCAGATAGCTCTGAAATTAGGTGATTAACTAGTTGTTACATAACCTTCTAATTTCTGTATAAGTCTAATTACATGAAATAGAAGTTGGGGTTTTGAATTTTTACTTTGCTTGTCTGTTTGGAGTGTCATTGTAACTACTGTATTGTAAATGATGGAAAATAATTGCATATGTTAAAAAGATAAATTGTGTTATATTAAAAAAATAAAAAAGAATGAAGGCCTATCCTTCTCAAGCTATTTAAAAACATAGAATAGGAAGGAAAACTTCAAAATTCATGCTATGAAGCCAGCATTACCCTGCTACCAAAACCAGATAAGGGCACCTCCAAAAAAGAAAACTATAGGCTAATCAATATCTCTGATGAATACAAATACAAAATCCTCAACAAAATACTATCAAATCAAATCTAACAATATTTTAAGAAAAATCATTCACCACAATCAAGTGGACATGTATTCCTGGAATGCAAGTGTGGTTCAATATTTGCATATCAATCAATGTGATATATCACATCAATAATAGGATAAAAAAAACATACAATCATTTCTACTGCATTTCAAAAAGCATTTGACAAAGTCCAACATCTATTTCTGATAAAAACTCTCAACAAAATAGGTTTGGGGGAACATACCTCAACAGAATAAAGGCTATCTATGAAAAACCCATACCTAACACCATACTCAATGGGGAAAAACTGAGAGCTTCTCCCCTAAGTCAGAAACAAGACAGGCATGTCCACTCCTACCACTTTTATTCAACGCAGTCCTGAAAATTCTAGCCACAGCAATCAGATAAAAAAAGAAATAAAAGGCATCCAAATTGGTAAGCAAGAAATAAAACTTTCACTATTTGTAGATGGCATGATACTATATACAGAAAACAAAAAACACCACCAGAAAACTACTAAAATTAATAAAGAAATTCAGCAAAACTGCAGGATACAAAATCATTGTACATAAATCCATTGCATTTCTATACACCAATAATAAAACAGCAAAAAGAGAAATTGAGAACACAATTCCGGGGTGCCTGGGTGGATCAGTCAGTTGAGTGTCCAACTTTGGCACAGGTCATAACCTCACAGTTCATGAGTTTGAGCCCTCCGTCAGGCTCCGTGCTGTCAGCACCCACTTCAGATCCTCTTTCATTCTCTATATTTGCTACCCCACTCTTGTGTGCTCTAACTCTCAAAAATAAATAAACATTTAATTTTTTTAAAAACAAAGAACACAATCCCATTTATAATTGCACCTAAAATGATAAGATACCTAGAAGTGAACCTAATCAAATAGGTAAAAGACCTGTACTCTGTAAACTATAAAACACTGATAAAAGAAATTGATGAAAAGATAAAGAAATGGAAAGACATCCCATGCTCATGGATTAGAAGAACACATATTGTTAAAATGTCTCTGCTACCCAAAACTATTTACACATTTAATGTAATACCTATAAAAATACCAACAACATTTTACAAAGAACTAGAGCAAACAATTCTAAAATTTGTATGGAACCACAAAGACCCCAAATACCCATAGCAATTTTGAAAAGAAAAGTAAAGCTGGAGGAATCACAATTCGAGACTTCAAGTTCTTATAAAGCTAGAGTAATCAAAACAGTATGCAGCTAGCACAAAAATAGACACATAGGTCAAAAGAATAGAATAGAAAATCCAAATAAAAAACACACAACTATATGGTCAATTCATCTTTGACAAAACAGGAAAGAAAATGCAATGGGAAAGATGATCTCTTCAACAATTGGTGTTGGGAAAACTGAACAGCGACATGTGAGAAAAAGAAACAGAGCCACTTTCTTACCTCATACACAAAAATAAATTCAAAATGGATTATGAAACTATAAATATCCTAGAAGAGAACACATGCAGTAACTTCTCTCTGACATCAGACACAGTAACTTTTTTCTAGTTATGTTTCCTGAGGCAAGGGAAACAAAAGCAAAAATACACTATTGAGGTTTCATCAAATAAAAAACTTCTGTACAGTGAAGGAAACAATTAAAACTAAAATGCAACCTATGAAATGGGAAAGATATTTGCAAATGGCATCCAATAAAGGGCTAGTATCCAAAATATATCCAGAACTTATAAAACTCAGTCCCCCAAAATTAATAACCCAAATAAAAAATGGGCAGATGATATGAACAGACATTTTTCTAAAGAGGACATACAAATGACCAGCAGACACATGAAAAGATGCTTAATATCACTAATCATTAGGGAAATGCAAATCAAAACTACAATATCACTTCACACCCTTCATTTCAGAATGGCTAAAATCAACAACATAAGAAGCAACAGGTGTTGGCGAGGATGTGGAGAAACGGGAACAGTCTTGCACTGTTGGTGAGAAGGCAAACTGATGCAGCATGGCACGGAGGTTCCTCAAAAAGTTAAAAAAGAGAACTACCCTATGATTCAGCAATTGCACTACTGGGTATTTACCCAGAGAATACAAAAACATGAGTTCAAAGGGATACATGCACCTCTCTTTTTAGCAGCATTATTTAGGATAGCCAAAATATGGAAGCAGCCGAATTGTCTGTCAGTAGGTGACTGGATAAAGAAAAAGTGATGAATACACATCACACACTCAGTGGAATACTATTCAGCCACAAGAAAGAATAAAATTTTGCAATTTGCAAGACATGGATGGAGCTAGAGTCTATAATGCTAAATATAAGTCAGTCAGAGAAAGACAAATACTGTAGGATTTCACTCATAGGTGGAATTTAAGAAACAAAACAAGTGAACAAAGGATAAAACAGAGACAACACAAAAAACAGACTCAACTATAGAGAACAAACTGGTGGTTATCAGAGGGGAGCTTGGTCGGGGGATGGGTGAAATAGGTGGTGGCAGTTAAGGAGTCCACCTGTAATGAGCACTGGGTGGTGTATGGAATTGTCGAGTCACTTTATTGTGCATCCCAAACAGATATTACACTGTATGTTAACTAGCTGTAAGGAAAACTGAAAATACAAAAAAGTTTTACTTCCTTCCATATTTAATTGAAATAGTGTTTTGGCATCAATGGATCTTAATATATCAATACCTTTTTGGTTTGAGTCCTTTTTCCCATTTTTGAAGCTCTTTGTTAGGTATATCAGTTCTTGGAAACAGTGGCTGTCATCTAGGATCTAAAAAGTTAAGACAATGACTGTCTGCTTAGCATAGACTCCATAAGCCATAAAACATAAACTGGACAACTGCAACACTGATCATCTCTGGCATTTCTGGGTCTACTAATACAACTTCTGTCCCCCCAAATAAAGGAATGGCATTTTATTAAAATGTGGGCTAGTATACTTTAGAAAAATATCCTCAAAACTATAGAGCTAGTATATTTACAAAATTCTCCTTTGCTCTGATTCTCAGAGGCTTGAATGCATGGTTTATAACAGTTTATTGAAGACACCGGGAAGAGTCTGTTCTAGATATGATTATTACCTCTCATTTTTAGAAAGATCTTACATACTACTGTGAAACCTATTTTTTTAAAAACATCTTTACATCCAATCATATAATACATTTCCAGACTACACAGAACACATGCCTACTCTCATCTAGAGCAGCTTCCATCTTGCTTTCCCCTTGATTAATTTTTTAATTGCAATCTTATGGTCCACGACTTTTTAAATTTCCTGTTGTCAAAAATTATAATGTTTATTGGTGTTTATTGGTGTGGTTTCTCTTCTTTAATTATAAATTCCCTGAGAACTGGACCTAAAATCTTAGCACAGAAATGAATCTATCCAGCAAAGATTTCTTTGAAGGGTTTCACTGTGCCACTCAATCTGCTGTGAATTTTACAAAGTTTGGCTGATTTGATCCACATAATATTGCGATTTGGTTACAATAATTATCCCTACTTCACAGATGAGAAGATAAAGCAAAGAATTTAAGTTGTACACTCAAATAATGAGAGAGATGTAAAAAGTACCAGAATCTGTAGAGTCAAGATTTGAACTCAGGAACCCTAACTCCAGGCCTGCAGTCTTAACTACAGCACTACCTTACGCTAGATTACCTCTGCAGGGAAACTTTTGTGCAGGGTCTTTGGAGGGGAAGTGACAAGGCAATTCCAGATGAGACAGAAAAGAGTGAAGAGACGCTTCCTCTGGTATCTATCAGCACTCCCACCTTCTCATCAGCATAAAGAGCAGCGTCCCTCAAGGGGAGACGGAGAGTTGCTATCTGACACCACCAAAATTCACACCTTGCTTTGCCTTCTCCCAGACAACTCTATTCATCAGCCTGTTGGTCTGTTTCAGACTCAGTTCTCTTCAGACTCGGTTTTGAAAGCATCGCTCAACATTTCTGTCCTTCTCTGAGCCAGAGATTCCTCACACTCACACAGTGCCTCCTTTTTGCATGACAGAGATGCCCAAGTTCATTATCAACAGGCTACTGCTGAGTGAAATTTCATCCTTTCTTTACCTTCGCAACTAAAGCAGTTCTCTTTACCTTTGTCATCCTGCAACCACTCTCTGAGACAGATGAGGCACCCAGCATGCTCTATTTCCATAACATTTACATGATATTAATAGAAACACAGGCCAGTATCACAAGGATGACATTGAAGAAAAGTTTGTTCACATTTTCTAACATAACTCTCCAAGATTATCTTGCCTTGCTCCTTTGAAACAAGTTCATTTTTCATGGAGAAGCGGGTTTTACGTATCATTTTTTGGAAGATTGTTCTGTTCTTCTAATTTTTTTAAAATTTCCTATTGCCAGTCTGACTGGCACTATATAGTGACATCAATATTGTCAGATTCAACCAACAGTCATTAGAGCCACAATAAAATATCATGTCTCTAAGACTGTTTATTATAGTATAAAAAGGAGTCAACCATCACTGTAATGAGATTTCTCAGACTGTGTGTCTGTGAAAGAAGCTTTGTTTTACACGTGTGGTCGACCAGAAGATCAGAGCACTTTCCCACCTTCTCTCATTATCTGAGTGTTGAGCAGTATAGCCCACAGGAGATCCAAAGGAGTCTCCCTTTATCTCCTCGATGGCACATAATTTATTGTAATGTATTATGCCAGTCTATGCTTATTTCTTTGATTTTCTTCTACTCTGATGTCAATTTTTTTATTACCTCTCGTACTGTGATTGCATTTACTCTGAGACTTCTGGATTCCTCCCTGACTGTAAGTTGGACAAATTACTCATTATAACCTGTTTCAAGTGCTCTGATCCTGACATCTGGCCTTTTTCTTCAATCTTTGCTGTAGCCCCAACAATACATTATATTTTTAAGAAACAACAATGAAATTAAAGTTTGGTTATCACTTTCATGAAGTACATATTTTTCCTCCCATATAAAAATGAACATACACCAACTCCAAGAAAACTGGCAAGAAATTGAAATGAAACTGGGATGAATTGAGTGCTGGGGTTACTTTTTAAAAATTGTCAAAATTATTGAATTTGCTACAAGAATTGAACAGAACAGGGGTGCCTAGGTGACTCAGTTGGTTAAGCATCTGTCTTCAGTCAGGTCATGATCTCACAGTTTGTGAGTTCAAGCCCCATGTCGGGCTCTGTGCTGACAAGTCAGAGCCTGGATCCTGCTTTGGATTCTGTGTCTCCCTCTCTCTCTGATCATCTCCTGCTTACGCTTGCCCTGTCTGTCTCTCAAGAATAAATAAAACATTTAAAAAAAATTAAAAAAAAGAATTGAACAGAACATTTCCAAGTTAAAGACAAGTGGCAATCTGACTAGTCTTTCATATGTTAGCTGCCTGGAATTTTAAAAGCACTTGAATAAACTACTAAATTCAGGGGAACAGTCTTGCTGAACGGAGATTTTAAAATCAGAGTCAGAGCAGATGTTGTCAAGGACATAGAGGAACCGAGTGAGGGGGAGTGAGGATGAGCGAGGTCAGTGGGAGCTTGGCAAGACTAAAAGTGCGAAGACCTTGAGCTGTGTGTGGTGTTCGGAGGGTACAGTTAAGGGAAAACAGGGGTGATGTTCGTTCGGACCCTGTAAGTGTGTGGTAAAACTAACGCATCCCCTGAGGCCACCTCTGATCTATTCTGTCAGGATTCCTTGGAGGGGAGCCCAGGAACCTGCCTTACAGAGAACAACCCCCTGCCACCATGCTCCCCGCGCCCACTATCACACACACACAAGGTAATAAGCCACCAAATTAGAACAGCTTTTCATAGCTATCAATGCATGGAGAATCAACACAGGCCTTCTGCAAACTAAAGCAAAAGATGCAAACCAAGCCCTGCCCACTAAAATTCTTCTGTTCAGTTGCTCAATTTGACTCAGTGTGCCATGATTTCTTTTGGCTGCAGGCATGATGAACCATGTTCCTTATTCTGTTTCTGACCTGTGTGCTGTCATGTCAGAGAAAGGGTTAATTTGAGTCCCCTTTGAAATGTCTGCCACTATCTAGGTCATAAAAGTTAGGCATGACCTTTAAGCACCTCATATTTCCTTAAAAGTAGTCAGTGTTATGCATATATGTATGTCACCAATGGACTTATATATCATCTTTGAGGCTGGATATAAAACCACACGTACTTTCTCCACCTATAATAAAGTAGGAAAATAAATATATAAAACTATAATTCACTTCTCACATTAGACATGTAGGCACATATGGAAGTGAAAAAAAAGGTGTACTCTTTTCAGAAGTAAAGACAAAAATAAGGAAAGTGAAAAGAAAAGAGTCAATTGAATAAAAGGAGAGCAAATAAATTTCTGGGAATGTACTATTCCCAGCTCTAAGTTGTCAGCCAATAATTGAGCATCATGATTATTATTAGGACTGCAACACTTCAGTAAAGGCCTGAAGTCAGTGATCAGCTAAGAGGAGTGGCAGTGAGTGATCTGGATCACTAGAGGAACGGTAACGATGGAGAAATGCAACACGCTTCTCACTGAGCGAAACCTAGAACATTTAGATCGTGTCCCTCTTTCAAAATTGTATGGATGTTTGCAATTACAGATAAATATGTATTTACAAGATTACTGTATATGTTTTAGGGAGGGAGAGCTGTTTAGTCAGAACTCCTAGGTTTAATGCAAAATAAAAGAAAATGAGTTTGACTTTGATTTTCTTTTAAACTTGACTCTCAAGGAAATAGATAGTGTCAACTAAAGATTATGTTGGTGCAGCACATATTGTTGCTTGTTTCTATGCAGTATACCCCTTTCGTGTCTGTATTTTATACCTGCAGAATCCATCTCTCTTATGAACCATGATATTTCTAAATTAAACTAAAAAATAAAAGTGAAGCACTGAGCTGAGCATAAGAACAGCAGTTTGATCTCAGTTGATTTTCTTCTAGGACATGAGATTCTGTTTTCTGATTCATAAAGATTTATGTACTATTCCACCAAGTCACTCAGATTCCAGTGTGGCTACTACCCTCAAGACTTGACACTAGCTTGTAATTCTTCACAAAAAGTACAGGGAGCTACTCGGTGAGTAGAATTATCAATATAACCGTCTTGTCATTTGCTGAGTGAAATATTGAATGAGGGAAAAGCCTTTGTTAATTATACTATAAATAAACATTTACCATTTCAGAACTTTAAATGATGCAACAGGGAAACATTTGCATAGACTGAAACTCATTTTTACTGTTGATTGGAATGGCACTTTGTAATGTGGCCAGCCAGTGGACCAGTACACTTACAGAAAAATCTAATTTAATTGGATAAGTAAATTGATGAAAAACAAACCAAACTAAGATGAGTAAAAACTGGGAAATAATTTACTTTTACTGCCTACATCACAGACTGAGCCAAAATTTTGATCAAATTATTCAGGTTTCTTTTATATTGTGACATATGAAAAACAACAACAACTACCTTCCTAATGACTGTTTCATTTGAGATGGGAAATGGGATAAAGTGATTAATGTAATGGCCAACAGTGAAGAATGAATAACTTTGTTATCTCTGCCGACTACTCTTTTCCCTGCAATGTTTTATTTCCTTAAATAGATAATGCAATTGCCTTTAATAATGAAAAAGTAAATACAGTCATGATCTATTATTTTTGTCAGACTACTGGAATCAACAGTTAGATGAAGACACCAATGTGGACTGAGAATTGGCATTGTATTTCAAATATGCTAATCTTTGGAGAAGATTAGTACTTGATAATATGGTTTTGATCAACAATTAACCATTGAAAATGAGGTTAGATTAAAGGAAATTAATTTTCCTCAGGTTTAGCCAATGGTTTACAGAGATAATTCTAAGAATGGAAGTCATGGGGCACCTGAGTGGCTCAGTCGGTTAAGCGTCCAGCTTCAGCTCAGGTCATGATCTCACAGTTCGTGGGTTCGAATGCTGCATGGAGCTCTGTGCTGACAGCTAGCTCAGAGTCTGGAGCCTGCTTCAGATTCTGTGTCTCCTTCTCTCTCTGACCCTCCCCTGTTCATGCTGTCTCTCAAAAATAAATAAAAAACATAAAAAAATTAAAAAAAAAAGAATGGAAATCAGGCTGATTTAACAAAGGAGTTATTGTCATCTTACTTTAAGCTAATGGCATGTGTTTTAAAAGTGCTTAAACTACCTCAGAATTTATTTTTATTCATGTGTGCGTGTAGTGTGCGGGGACTGTAGTTCTAAGATGTTACATATCAGTTTGTCATTTGAATTACTTATTAAAAATTATTCTCAAACTACCTGAAGTAGTAATAGATCAGTAGTGATTTTGGTCCCCAAAGGGCATCCGGAAATGTCTAGAGACATTTTTTTGTTGTTGTTGCAACTAAGGGAGAGGCAGGTGGCTACGGACACACAGTGAAAAGCAGGATGCCACTACACATCCTGCAGTTCAATGGCCAGTCTCTGCAGCAAAGAGTTCTCTGGCCCATAATGTCCACCATGCCAAGCTTCAGAAACTCTGCCCTAAACCTCTTACTTTTACCCTAATCTCCTGAAAATTTTTAGTTCAGAGAAGAGCATTTTTCGGTGGCACAAAGATCGCTGCTTCCCAGTACAGCCTCTCTTCCTCAGTACCGCTGGATGAGTGATCCATTTACACTGGTTAATGTGAGTCCAGAATAAACTAAAAGCAAGTCATCATTCCAAGAGAAAAATGACTAAGAAGAAACTTCAATAGCCCTAAATGTTTTATTGCTTTATTCCCTTTCTGTGACAACAAACATCGTATTTATGCTTACTTTCTATTTTGCCAGGTGTGAAGATAGAATTCTAATGAACCATCAAATATCATAAAAGAGGAGTGAAAACAAGCACCTGGCTCAAAGGTCCACCGCCTGCTCGTATGAGGTCCTCAATTCACTCCAGCAGTCCCTATAAAACGAATGAGCTGTAGAGAAATGCTTTTTTCTGGCAGTGTACCCATAACTTAAAATATTTCTCACCAGGAAAAATTAACTACACACACACACACACACACACACACACACATCTAACCTCCTCTATTCTGTTGGCTAAAAAGGCAGGGCAGACACATTTCAAAGTATACAGTATAAATTATTTCAAGCAAATAAATCGAGAGACAGAAGATGAAATATTCAGGACCTCAACATGTCCAAATGTCAAATGTCAGTAAACGACTACCAAATACGAGCTCAGTAGATCTCATATCCTACTAAGACATCACCGAGTTCTCATTTTAGCAACCCTCAAGTCTTTGTCTTTTTATTGCTCAATCTAAAAAACAAAACCAAAAACAACAATCCTGTTAAAACCTAGTAACTCCTTTCTCTCTTCTATACCATGTCCTTGACCTAGTAGTCACACCCAGATGACTTCAAAATATATTATGCCAGCCTATATCTCTTTTCTGAGATTCAGATCCAAATATTCAACTTCTCTTACCACACAGCACTTCTTATTCTTGATAGCTCCTTCTACTTGAATCTATACATCTGATGTAGTACCAGCTTTCCATCTTCACTTCATTCATTCAGGTCCAAGACATTACAATAGGAATTCCTCAATACTTTCCTAATAGGCTGTCACACATTTACTACAACCCCCCTAATCTGCGAAAAAAAAATCTGATCATAGCAGCTTTTCACAAAACTGAAAACAGTCGGTTTGCTATTTTAGAATAAAAGCAAAACCCTTTAATGTGGCCTCAAAGACTTCCTTTGTTCTGGAAATAAAATTCAGTCTCATTTCAAACCACTGTTTCCCTGCTTCTTAAATTCCAGGTACAATGGCCTTTCACCTGCATTTCCCCTCCTCCTACCCCAGGACCTTTGAACATGCTGCTTTTCTGATCAGGAATGTCTTTTCTCTCTTCACCTGGTTCACACCTATTCATCCTTTCAATTTCATCACAAATGCCACTTGTTTAGAAAAATCTTCTCACAGCCCTTGACTAGGCCAAATCTCTGAGGAAGTCACAAAGCTCCATGTTTCTCTCTTTCCTGGCTGTCAGATATGGTTACAATTTTAGGTTTGTTTGTGAAATTACCTAGTGTCTTTACTCCTTATGAGAATGTCATAAAGGACAGGGACTATATCTACTTTTCCTCATCACTAGCACATAGATCTTACAGCACTGCCTGGTACCTAGTTAGTGCATGGTCAATAAATATTTATCAAACAAAGAAATGGACACTCTAGTGAAACTTTAAGAATAATAAAAGAGAACTACTTGGGATGTTGGTCTTCACTTCTTTAGCAGTGATACATTGTAGGGAAAGGCACATTATTCCAACAATGGTATGAAAGGCCAGTGCTTGAAAAATTATTAAAAGAAAACCATAATGGCTTGAGACCAATAACAAGCACTCACTTATGGAACTCTTACTATACTATCCAGAAGGATTATTTTATTTAATTTTCCCAACTGTTTTGTGAGACAAATGTGATTACTGCCATTTAAAATATGAGAAAATTAGGCTTAAGAAGGTTAAGTAACTGGGACACCTGGGTTGTTCAGTAGTTTAACTGTCTGACTCTTTTTTCTTTTTTTTTTTTTTTTTTTTTTTTTTTTTTTTTTTTTTTTTTTTTTTTTTTTTTTTTTTTTTAGTATATGTGCTGCCGAAGCGAGCACTTAATGTCTGACTCTTTATTTCAACTCAGGTCATGGTCTCATGCATGGTTTGTGAGATTGAGCCCCATATCAAGGTCCACATGGGGCATGGAGCCTGCTTAAGATTCTCTTTCTCCCTCTCCCTCTGCCCCTTCCCTGCGCTCTCTCTCTCTCTCTCTCTCTCTCTGTCTCCCAAAGAAATAAAAATTTTAAAAAATTCTTAGCTATTTAATAATTTTGGAAGATCACCCTCTATTGAAATGCCTTTTTCTGTCTAAATATACAAGGGCGACACTTGGCAATTCTTTTTTGGTCACACAATTAACTACAAGATGTGATTATTTGGGGCACCTGGGTGGCTCAGTTGGTTGAGCGTCTGGCTTTGGCTCAGGTCATGATCTCACAGTTCATGGGTTTGTCGGCCCCTGCTGAGAGCCCAGAGCCCAGAATCTGCTTCAGATTCTGTGTCTCCTTCTTTTTCTGACCCTCCCCTGCTCATGTTCTCTCTGTCTCTGTCTCTCTCTCTCAAAAATAAACAAAGCATTAGAAAGAAAAAAAGTTAAGATGTGATTATTCAATGAAAGTCAGTTCCTAAAATGGCTAAAAGATTGTTATAAAAATGCTTACTGACACCACTCCCAAGTTATTATAACACAGATCCCATTGAGAAAATTGTATTTCTTTTAAAGATCTTTTCTTAAAAAAATCAAGAGTACAAGGCTTAAAGAAAAAAAATAACACTGAGGAATATCAATACTTGAGAATCACAAGTGAGGTTTTATGGGAGGCAAATTTTCTCCAAACATGCAAAGCCTAAAGGGAAGGACAAGGTGTGGTGAGCCCAGCCTGAAGACCGCCATTATCAATAGCTTAGAAACCACGGGTGCTAGAAAACATTTCGTTACAGAAGGTTAGACAAAATACTATTTTTGAGAACAATTTCTGGCTTTACAAGGCACAGATTTAAAAAAAAACACTAAATAGAGCTGCAATTGGCTTGCAGGGTATTTGCAAAGTAAGTGCGCCCTTTCCAACAACTGTGTTCACTTAAAAAAATAAACTAGTAAATCTTGCTTAATTCAGTGAAATTGCTGATTTTGAGAAGAACCTATTGGGAACCAACTTTTAAGAAGTCCAATATTGGGTACGCACTGGGCAAATTTTCACATTAATGCACCCCGCCACCACCATGCATGGACATTCCACACTCTGACCTATGTGACACTGACCTCCAGAGGAAACTGGAAGCAGCAGTTGCCACGTATTTCAAGTAAATTAATTTATTTTTCTAGTTCAAATGCCACTCCCTGCCCACCTTTATTTTTTTCATGCTTTTTTTTTTTTTTTTTTTTTTTTGAGAGACAGAGACAGCGTGAGCAGGGGAGGGTCAGAGAGAGAGGGAGACACAGAATCTGAATCAGGCTCCAGGCTCTGAGCTAGCAGTCAGCACAGAGCCTGATGCAGGGCTCGAACCCACGAACTGTGAGATCATGACCTGTGCCGAAGCCAGACGCTTAACCGACTGAGCCACCCAGGCGCCCCTCTGCTCACCTTTAAACAATACCTAGTAATGTAATGTCTCATTATTCAGGACTGAGAGAATGTTACACAAAAAAACTCTCCTTGTACAGTAAAGGTATGGAAACTACAGATTTCTTTTTTTTAAAGTTTATTTATTTAGAGAGAGAGGAAGAGAGAGAGAGAGAGAGAGAGAGGCAGAGAGAGGTAGAGAGAGAAGAGAGAGAATCCAAATCAGGCTCCCCACTGTCAGTGGAAGAGTCCAATGCAGGGACTTGAACCTACTAACCATGAGATCATGACCAGAGCTGAAGTCAAAAGTCAGATACTTAACCAAATGAGCCATCGAGATGCTCCTGAAAACTACAGATTTCTAAACAATAATTTAAAAATATTGCAACATTCCCAGCCATTACAGTAAACAGAGAGCTCCTAAGTTTTTTTGTGGAAATGGCAGATATTGGTGAATTTTCTGGAATCTCACACCTGATAAAGCCACTGTATTAAGGGAGGAGAGGAAGAAACATCTCAATAATCAAGTATTAAACATACTCACTAAAGGAAGGGCCTAAGGTATTCAGATATATTAAGAACTGAAAAGTAAGTTTATACCTGAAAAGAATGACAATTTATAATTAAAATCCTCACATCCTCACAATCATGGTGTTCAGGAAAGGCCAGCAGGACTCTGGGGGTTAACGGGCAGCGTGTGGACTGTATCATCAGGCAACTGGATGCTGGCGAGAAGGAGACACATGTTGCCAAGGGTGTCTTGAGTTAGTCACTGAGCATCTCTGAACCTCAGTGTCTTCATTGTTAGAAGACTCGGTCTGGATCCACAAGCTCCAAGACCTGGTCTAGATTTAAATGTCCAGGTTTCCTCCATAAGAGACTCTTAAACACAGAGAACAAACTGAGGGGTGGTGGGTGAGGAGAATGGGTGATGGGCACCCAGGAGGGCACTTGTTGGGATGAGCACAGGGTGTTATACATAGGTGATGAATCACTGGAATCTATTCCTGAAGCCTACACTCTCTGTTAAATAACTTGAGAATTAAAAAAAAAAACACCAGGTTTCTTAAATTGTCTGTAGGAATAATACTTGCAAAGGGAGCTAACCCTGCACTCTAATTAAGTTTTAGTTCCAATGCACTACGAGCGTCGTTATTTCCTATAACATTGCATGTTGTCAATCTGTAGATGGCAACAATTTTAACAATCCTCCCTATTATTTCTGGAGTTTCTGGCAGCACGATAGAAATGGACCAAGAACATTATATTCATTGAAAATATCTACTGGGGCACCCGGGTGGCTCAGTGGGTTAAGCTTCTGCCTCTTGGTAATGGATGGCTCAGGGAGTTATCTCGTGGTTCTGAGCTACAGCCCTGTGCCGGGCTCTGTGCTGGCAGTCAGGAGCCTGACTGGGATTCTCTCTCCCCGCTCTCTGCCCCTCCCCCATTCTCAAAACAAATAATCATTAAAAATCTTATTAATGAGACTTCCTTATATGGTAAACAGTACATATAACTATTGTTTTCAAGATGCCTCATTATGTATTAGCCACAAATCGTATACTTCATCTGCATCTCACCTGTTTAAAAATCTTCAGCTGAACAAAATGTAATTTGCAAAAATCTTCTATTGAACAATATGTAATTCATCCTTTTCTGAGCTAAACTAATCAGTCATTTTATATGGTATAACCTGTACTAATTTGTTTATGTCTGGTTGTCTGTCTTTCTATGTATGTGTATAACACTAATTAAAATGTTAAATGAATCCAGTAATAAGGCTACGTGCATTATCAGGAAACTTACTAAATGGAATAAGCTTTTACAGATTATTCACTCTGTTTTATTTGTCGTTCCTATTCCATAACAGCACATTTCATTATTATTTATTCATATTATCATTTTTATAAATGGACACAACAGGAAGGGATTTTAACATTGCCTTCATTATTTAACGGTGAAACACCAAAAGTTAAGTAAGTTTCCTGTCAGTGCAGCATGATTTGGAGGGACTAAAGTCTTCTCAGGCTTAAAAATGTGTTGGTATATTCAGAGGCACCTGTGCGGCTCGGTTGGTTAAGCTTCCGACTTCAGCTCACGTCGTGATTTCATGGTTCATGGGCTCAAGCTCTGTTTCAGGCTCTGTGCTGTCAGCTCAGAGCCTGGAGCCTGCTTCAGATTCTGTCTCTCTCTCTCTCTCTGTCTCTGTCTCTCTCTCTCTGCCTGCCCCTACTCACACTCTGTCTCTCACTCTCAAAAATAAACCTTAAAAAAATTTTTTTTTAATTTGTTCACAGGGAAGTATGTGGAGTGCTTCCGGCAAATGTCTGTTATTGTCACTGAGACATAGAATTTGGTTACATTCATTGTCACTTCAAATGCTAAAAAATTATACATGATTTTAAAAGTGAGTTGACTGCAAACATAGTTGTCAGTCTGTGCTGACTTCTCTAAGCCCATCAGCCTTTATCACATCACTTTTTACCTGTACATGACTCATGATGCTCCATATACTTCTCAGGCAAGGTTTTGGGGTTTTGTTGGTTTGCTGTACCTTACAAAACTGTGCGGTTTTTCCATCCATTCTCCCCCCTCTACTTTGCTAAAGCATTCAAGGGATCTTGTGCTTCTAGGGAAACCTGACCCTTGGCCGCCTCGGGGACATGAGTCCCAGTGAGCCAAGGCATTCTTGGTAAGTCCCTTCTGGTGCCTGTGACTTAAGAAAGGGTCACGGAGACTGGAGGAAAACCGTGTGGAGCTTGTGGGAAAGGCTCACACACACGCACAGAGTCCTGGTCTATTCCAGGAGAAGGTAAGATGAGGCTGTGATTAGCTGAAACGACCGCGCCCAACTTATGACCGCGACTGCAGAAGTGTAAGGACAAAAGTCAATGCGCCGAAGATGCCAGAGCAAAGATGGCCGGATTGAAAACAACCCGGAGCCATCAAACTACCTGACCTCCGGAGTTCTGGTGATGGGACATAATAGGTGTGTGCATTATTTCCCTTAAAGATGACATATTCTGACACAAATAAAAAATGTCTTAACATCTTGTTTATCTTACTTTGCAAGACTCTAGTGGAGTGTCGTATATAGCAGAGTGCAGGGTAAGGAAATTACCACTGAGTATAGGAATGAGAACAGAACAGACATTTTTAAGGCCATCTCAATATGATGAGCTAAGCCTTTACAGCAACTGATTCACTAACTTCAAAAATATTGTATATATGCAGAGTCTCAACTTAATGAAAAGTTATTTTTTATGTTTGTATTATTGTGTGTGTCTGTTTATATTTATACAAAGCAGTCAGAAAGATGGTTAAGAATGAAAAAAAGTGAGTTTTTCCCAGGCATCACTTTCCTGAAAAATTAGATTATAAATTTCCCCACTTTTCATGCATATCCCAATATGTAGAAGTGTAGAGGAGAAGGCTTAGAAAAGTAAGAGGGAGGGGGAGGAGAAGTGATGGGATAAAAGTTCACTTTGGAATCAGAAATTGATTAGTAAGAAGAATGATTTTAAGCAATTCACTTTTGGAGACACTGTCATACTTGATAACTTCCCACAGCTTCCTTCATGAACCTTATTTTTAGTTGAACCCGTAACATAAGAAACAATCAGACAGCATCATCAACCTTATCATGCATTAACGCCAGTGCAAATTAACTCCTACCACTAAAACTACTCCTTCTCTCTGTCAAAATCGGTGAAGGGTATGACTTACTGCACTTATAGCATAATTGTGTCTCCCTGCTGCCGAAAACTGACACAGAAAAATCAATGTTAATTTAAAAAAAGATCAAAATAAGACACTGCCATATTTAAAAATTTTCTGCCGAGCACCTCTCTGTATTTTCTATTCTTCACCCCAAACAATATTTCTAATGTGAGAAGAAATTAAAAATGCATTTCAGAAGTCTGGAATCATTATGCCCTACCAGAAGTATAAAATGTACTTTATCTTAAAAACTCATGTATTTAAAAATGTCCCTGTTATTATTCCACATTTATTTTAGTGCAAAAGTAATGGTGCTCCATGTTCATCTGGTAGCTTTGCAAAGGTGTGCCTCAGTCTGTGAAGCTTCGTAACACCTCTTTTTCGTCCTCCATTTCCTTCATGTTATCTATCTTTCCACAGGGCACTGTCAATGAAGAAAACGTTAATAACCCCAGAAAATGTTAGCATCACTGAAATTATTTGTTCTGGAACCCTGACACTAATCACTTTAAACACACTGATCACCAAGAACAGAAACACAGGGTTGAGTCTCTTCTGTCCTTTCCCGGCCAGGGTTCTAGTTATGCCTTGAGGCACCTCTGAGACCTGGGGCCCTAAGCGGGGTGCAATATTTTATCAACATAAAAGCTAATTAAATGGTTTTAGTTTTCTTATGTTTTTTTGAAAGCTTATTTACTTATTTTGAGAGAAAGAAAAAGAGAGAGAGAGAGAGAATGAGAGAGGTGCAGACAGAGAGAGGGAGAGACAGAGAATCCCAAGCCGGCTCGGCACTGTCAGTGGAGAGCCCTACACAGGGCTCAGACTCACTAAGTGTGAGATCACGACCTGAACCAAAGTCAAAGAGTCAGTCCTTCAATCCACTGAACCACCCAGGTGCCCCCGAATGATTATAGTTTTAACAATCCTGGTGTTTCTGTAATAATAAGTATCATGAACTGGCTGTATTTCACCCATAAACAAAAAGCCAAAAATAAAAGAAAGAAAGAAAGAAAGAAAGAAAGAAAGAAAGAAAGAAAGAAAGAAAGAAAGAAAGAGAAAAGAAAAGAAAGAAAAAAAGTAAAGCAAAGAAAGATATAGAGGTGATCAATAAATATTGATTATTCATGTGGTTTAGGTAATTCTATCACTTATCTGGTCCCATATTAACAATTTTTGTTCAACATATTTATACCTTTTGCTAAATTTTCCAGAAGGAAAGAAATTTATCTCTGGGATATATATATATATATATATATATATATATA
>NC_043703.1:96843725-96933644 GCF_006229205.1 Suricata suricatta
ACACCTTATAATATATATATATAATTATATATACTTTAATATTATATATAATTATACTGTATATTATTGTATATATCCAATATATTATATTAGACATTATAAGCATAGTAATGTATACTTATTAATTTCTGTACTAACATTGTTACTCACACATGGAGCACATGGGCTCTGTAGTCAGAATCGATTGTTTGGGGTTAGAAACCCAAGCCTAGTAACCACATGCAAATTACTTAGTCTCACAATCTCAGTGTTCTAATTTATAAATGAGCATATTAATAGTACTATCTAATAAGTCCCTTGAGAAGATTAAATGAGTCAATAATAAATGGCAATTGCTACTATGTGTAAATAATAATGTTGGTAGAGTCTTAGATTTGCAGTTATACAGACAATGATTTCAGCAAATATCCTCCAAAACATAACTTATTTCTACCCCTTTACTCAAAGCAAAAAACTTTAATTTTCTGAGCTTGTGGACAGACACAAGTTCCCCTAATTAGCTAGCGGCAAATACTAGACAAGAGAAGAGCTCTGTTCAAGGTCACTAGAATTTGCTGCAGCACATTTCAAAACTGTAGCAGAAAAAAAAAGCATAAGGCAAGATGGTCATTTACAAAGTAATACTGATATTTTCATTATGGAAAGACATGGCAAACACAATTAGAACATTTAAATATCCTTGAAGAGTCTGTGTTGTCTCGTCTATGATGGAGTTTGCTTTACTTCTGTGTTAGTGAGGAAATCTGTCTGGAATCTGAACTGGAGTTAGTGGTCTCTGCCTCCTGTTCTTGCTGCTATCACTTTGTACAATGTAAGTACGAATCCCCTGGCTTCCTTCTCTATTAACAGAATTAATAAGGAGTTGCTAATCGAGGGAGGTGAACTAAATCTAGGGGACTGGTCAGCATTTTTTGTCAGAAAATATTTCAAATGAGACCATTTCTTAGTTCAGCACTTATGTTAGCTGAGCAATGAGGATGTGAAGTTCGGGGAATTTCTGAACAACGAAGGAGCATTTCATGAGCGTTAAATACACATCATGTTTAAAGCCAGGCAATTTCCATGTCAATTCCTTTTTCCAAGAACAAGGAGGAAGGCAACTTGCAGATGGATAAAAACAATGATAACACCAACAGCAAAACAAACAACTGGATATGAGTTCATGTGACCAAAAAAGACATTTAAAATATCTGACTCCTGTCTAATTGATTCTACTGTCTTGTCATCTTTAAAAAGCACACTACAGATCCATCTTTTGCCTTGTTGCCTTATTGTTAACACTAAAACTCCTTTTGGTGTTAGACACCAACCTATCTGGAACAAGAGTGAGAAATAAGTACTTTATACTGAATTTCATTCAACAGAAAACTTTAATAGCAAAAACCAGGGGTTTACAATTTTCTGAGAAAACAGAGATTAATAGAAACAGAAATAATTTCTTCCCTCACAGAAATGTCATATACTCACTAGTCTCAGACCTAATTTTAACTCAAGATTGCTCTTTTTAAATATTTTTTAATGCTTTTTATTTATTTTTGAGAGACAGAGAGACAGCGTGAGCAGGGGAAACTCAGAGACAGGGAGACACAGAATTTGAAGCAGGTTCCAGGCTCTGAGCTGTCAGCACAGAGCCTGACGCGGGGCTCAATCCCAAGAAACGTGAGATCATGACCTGAGCCGAAGCCAGACACTTAACTGACTGAGCCACCCAGGTGCCCCAAGACTGCTCTTAATCAGAGCCAACACAATGCTATAACTGTGAGGGGTTGATACTGTCGTACACACTGAACCTGTGATTTCTGTTTTCATATCTTTTAAGAACATTTATGTAGCATTCAAAACCTGAACTAGACAATTTAGAAGATACTATTTATAAAAATCTAAGCTATGTCATTCTAGTCAGAAGAGCCATTTAATATCTCTGTACTATAAAAAGCAATAATAATAGCGATGCTATTATACTTAGTTTATAGGACTTTGATTAAAACACAATAACATTTAGTATGACTGTAGGAAGATAATATCTGTAAAAAGAAGAAATCTCTATAATGGAAAGAAAAAAAGTATGAACACAATTTAAAAGCACAGGTAAGCTTGGAGATGTTTCTCACAGGTGCTCATGTCTCCAAATAGGAATAACCAACAAGTTACATTAGGAAATATTTTACTTCTAATAATAACAATATTACTAGAAGACAACATTATTCATAATCACAGCGATTTCTCTTAGGACACCATTAAATCTGAAGCATTGTGCTAAGCACTTTCCATACATTTCTATTGACCTTCGTAAAATCTGTTTTCCCCATTTTTAGGTGAGTAAATTGAGGTCCAAACTAGTTAAATGACTTCCTTAAAGCAAACTCCAAGAAAAGAGATATTACCTTTTTCAATTAAATGTCTTACTCTGAGCTTTAGATTATGAATATATATTCATAGTAGTTACAAAACTGAAGAAATGCTCTTTTCTTGCAAAATAAAAACTTGCTTAGCAAAGGATGCTAAAGGCAGCATGTAGTAGTGCAGGATAAAATTAATTTGCTATTAAAATTATAGCAATAAAAGCATACAAGGGAGTTTTTCCTGAATCAAAGAGGTTTAGCTAAGTCATAATTTTCTGACTCAATCGCTTGCTATTTCTCTATCCATTGCTTCATGCTTCACGCATCACATCCCGTCCTCTCGATGAAAAGCAAGTATGGGAGGCAGAAACTCCCCAACTGAATACGCGGCTGGAAGGCATGCTGCATCCTGGTTAATTAGACGGGCTTCAGAATCCAACCAGCATGGTAGAATCCTAGCTCCAACACTTGCTAGCTGTGCAGTTTTGGGCAAGATACTTAATCCCTCTAAATCTCTGTTACTCATCCACAAAATGAAGTTGATAATGGTATCTACACAACATTGTTATTGCTAGGATTAAATGACATAATGCAAGTGAAGAGCTAGCACAGTACAGGTCCATGGTAAGTGCCCAGTAAACTACAGACACTCTATATTATAGCTCCCCCTCTGGGATTCAGATGGAACTGCCTTAACTTTTTCCTCCGTAGGTGCCACTGCTACGTGCCTTCTATTCTCTTCATTTCTTTTCCTTCATTTTTCTCTTTTCATTAAGGATCTTAAATCTAACTTGAACATGGCCTTCCTCTTTCTGTCTTGGCAGAGTCTATAATGTCTGAATTCACTACAGGTTAATAGATGGGGGTGAGAAGCAGGGTAGTAAGAACCAAGAAACACACAGGCAGTAAGACAGATCACTCCTCCCTCTCACTGACAAAGGCCAACCTCCTCTGTTCAGATCATAGGACTTGAAGTTGGGGAAATCCCATCCCCATCCCAATTTCTGAGTTAGGACTTTTTTCCTGGCAAAGTTATATTTCTTTTGTTATTTTTAAATGTGTATTTATTTTTGAGAGAGAAAGAGAGCACGAGCAGAGGAGTGGTAGAGAGAGAAGAAGACAAAGAATCAGAAGCAAGCCTCAGGCTCTGAGCTGTCTGCACAGAGTCCAAAACAGGGCTCAAACTCACAAACTGCAAGATCATGACCTGAGCCTAAGTTGGACCCTTAACTGACTGAGCCACCTAGGCACCCTGGCAAAGCTGTATTCCTGAATGGACTTCACCAGAGACAAACTGATACGCAAGGTGACAAAGTTCTATGGTTTTACAATACTAACCACCTCAGAGACATTAAGGGTTAAGGAGGCTCCCACAAGATCACTGGCCTGAGGAACAAAAGACACAGTATACTATGTATCAGTGGAAAAAATGATGTGAATTTCAAGCAACCAGTTCACAAAAGCACTTTTGAAACAAGCCACGGGGGCTGGCTTTCCCTTTTTGTTATGGCTCGGCCCTGCGTCACATCTCTTATGAGATACTCCTTTTGCCCAGTTCTGAAATTAGGATACATTTCAAGGGCAGGACCATATTCCCCTCCACTCCTACAGTATCTGCAGAGAGAGTGTCAGAGAGAGAAAGACCATTTCAAGAGCTGATCAATATCCTGTTGTGGAAGATAGATGAAGGCAGTGGGTTGGAAGCAGAATTAAAAAAAAGAAAGAAAGAAATATGGGGAGCAGCTGAACACTCCACAGCTGGTTTCCTTAACCCATTTGGGGTGGCCAGGACTGTTCACACTCCTGTTGAGAGCAAGGCGAGTGAACTCCAGGAAATGCATTCGTGTATATAAATGAACCTAACCGTACACTTCCTTCTTATGCTTTGTGTTTCAGCGTAGATTATTAGAGTAAGCAAGACAGAGACTGGCATTAGAGGGTTAGCTTTGATACACACTCTTATGCAGTGTGCACAGGAACCAGAAAAAGATAACCATAGCTCAGAAGTGGCTTTGCACTCAGGTCACTAACCAATTCCCACAGATTTCTTTGTGGATGTGTGGTGGAAACAGACCCGTCCCTTTGTATTTAATGTTATCTTTTTCTTGGCACAATGTAACCAATAATATCTGCTAGATTCTTGAAGGTTCTATCTCCTACCCCAGTCTTTTAATTCTATTTCATTGAACTCAAGCCAATCTCGATGGTGGAACTCCCAAGTTTGATTTAGACATTAAAGCCAGTGAGGCCACATCTGGCACATCTTATCTTCTCCCTCTAACAGGTTTCAGTAATTTCTCTTGAGGTAGGTTGAGATTTTACTTTCTTTGGTGATTCTCTCTACTTTGTCATTCATGAAGAGGCTCTTACACATAGGGAACAACAACAAAATACATACTTCCATGTGCTGATCTTCTAATCCCTAATGATATACTATTTCATCTAATCCTATGGACAAATCAGGTAGGCAAATCACCGGAACTATTTTACAGTTTAGGAAACTGAAGTACAGGTGGTTACGCAACTCAAGCAAGACGTGCGGTCAGGAGGAGGGCAGATGAGATGGGAACCCAAAGAGTCTGTCTCCTCAACAGTGTCCTCGCTGCTGCTGGGCCCCGTTACCTCTAATACTGCCATGACCGTCAGCCTGCTTTTTGGAGCTGTATCTCTATGCACCAGACACATTAAGGATTTCATAAGCATCATGTCACTTATTTTTCAAAAAGAATAATCTCCATTGGCAGATGAAAAAAAAATAGAGGTTTGGTAAGGGATGGGGGGCTTTCAGGGATCACACATCCAGTTAGTAATCCAACCAAGACTGAAACCCGTGTTTCTCTGATTCAAAAGGAATCCCATTCTGGCTCTCTGGAACGATGCCACCCAACTATCCCTGAAAGTACCTTATGCCTCCTTTAGCACAATGTGCAGCTCGGATGAGTTTCAATGGCGATTGTGATTATGCATCATTGTATTGCAAATATCTCTATGAATAAAAGTCTACTTGATTTTCATTTAATCTCAAAAGAATCTGATTACCAAATAACCATTGAAGAATTATTGGCAATTATGTTCTGTAATTATGGCTCCCGTTAATGTCATTAGTGAGCAGCCTTTCATATTTAGTCCTATTAATTAATCCCCGTAAGCACAGAAAGTTATAATCAATACAACAAAGGCTCCATGGTAAATTATAAATAATCCCCAAATCCCTCAAACAGTTCTCAAGCCTCCTTCTGTTTCTTTGGTTAGGATACTTAGTACGGGGGCCGGAAGAGTCTGTGGTGACTAACAGTTCCTCACCCTGAATTACCTATCTCACTCATGTACTAATTAGGCAAATGCTTAAAAATGGAGTCCCGACTGCCACTGACAACCATAAATTCGTATAGGGCAATAAAAATAATTAACCTGTGAGTCAAGGGATCCCCCAAATCAGATATACAACTTTTCAATTCTCTTAGCAATTTAGGGCTTCAGATAACACCTATTGTCAGCGAGTGTCTGGATTCCGTTTTGTAGAAGTTGAATATAGCAAGTGTGTCTCATCTTGAAAGTCCAACAAAGAAAGATTCCTGATGGCTCAGTCTCACAGACAAGCAAAATGAACAGGTATACTGACAGTGATGCTAGAAATGAATCTTTTATGAAAAACTGGACTCTGAATCTTATGTTTTTCAAAAATCTCCCAATCCATCCTGAGAATTTTCCACACATTTTATCAAACATCTACATCAATACACATGGCACGTTGAAAATGGTTATATTTATGTTTACTGAGACAACTATGACTGTCATTGTCCAAAGACACAAGCTGCCTCAGAAATGATCCATTCCAAGGTGTGGCTTAACGATCCATTCTGCATCACTGAAAACTAAACTAGTTGACTTCTGAGGCCCTGATCTATGTTAGAAAGTCTAGAATACCATGAATCCCATTATTTTTGCTACATTGGAAAAAGGTCAGAACCTGCTCCCTCTTGGCATCCCATTTCCTTTCCTGATTCCATTCCTGTACTGGATAATTTCCCAGGAATTGGTGCATAACCCTCCGCAGCTGCCTGGCCTCAGAAACAATTTGGGAGGAAGAAATAGAGGCTTAGAATAAATAAAACTCTATCAAAGCATCACTCCATCAGTATAACAGAGAACGTGGTCCTCTTTAAAGAATTCCAAAAAAGAAATTCTGTGCAAATTTTAGACTGCATCCATGAATTGGTCTCTTGAGATAAATGACTGTTATTGGCCAGTTAGAAAAAATAGTTCACAAAATTCTATTTTTTAGTATGTAGAAATAACCTAGAGGTCACCTGAAGACAATCTTCCATTTCACAATTGAGGGAGCTGAGATTCAAAAGGTAAGTGACTTGTCCAAGGTTACCTGGTAGGTAAATTGATGGTTAAAATGTGACTGAAACTGAGATATCTTTTTTTTTCTTTTTAATCTTTATTTATTTAGTTTGAGAGAGAGCAACCAGAGGAGGGACAGAGAGAGAGAGACAGAGAGACAGAGCGAGAGAGAATACCAAGCAGTCTCCACAGTTAGCATAGAGCCTGACGTGGAGCTTGGGCCCACAAACAATGAGATTATGACCTGAACCAAAATCAAGAGTAAGACACTTACCCTACTGAGCCATTCAGGTGCCCCAGGACTGAGACATCTTAACCACACCACATGCCAACACTCTTAAACTAAATGGTTAGTTCATTTTTAAAGTTTATAAGAGAGAATGGATAATAGACACAATTTTAGATCTATGCTTGTAAAATGATAGATTCCATCCTAACACCAACAATACAGTCATTGTTAACACAAATTCTCCATTCTGCCAATATGCCAGATTGAGATTTGGGTACACATGGGAAGTGTGCCCTAAAACACCAATCATACATTTAGACAGGAGATCTTACCATGCATGGAAGTTCATTTTCTATTGTCAGTCTTATACAAACTAAAATAATAATAATAGTGCTAGATGATAATGACAGGAAGATATACTATTTTGTGGCAAAATTTGTTGCATAATATTGGGAGCCCTTATCTAAGATGCGATCATTTTTAAAATACATTTTTAATGGCTTCCACAGTGTTTTACTTCATTTTTTTCTTATCTGTATTAGTTACTATTAATTCAAAAATACAAAATTTTACATAAAACTTGACTGCTCTTTTCTTATGGGTAGCTCACTAGACATGGAGAAACAGAGAAAAGGGACGAAGGAAGGGAAGAGAGGGAAAACTCAAACATTCCTTCCCTACCAGGCTCAACAGTGTTTGAGTGTCTGTCTAGGACTATCACCACAATTCCTGTAAAAATGGTTCTTCTAACCAGCACCACAACACCTACACAAGTTAGCTATTCTAAGTACATGCAAACTTCCTCAAAATTAAAAACAATTTTTACCTTTCTAGTTTCAAAGGAAATAATAAATAAATGTTCAGAATGTCATACTCAACAACTATGCTTATCAAAGCAAAATAAGTACAGGATGCATATTCTCTCAGGTATAGTACCACATCATCAGCCCTTTCTCTGCTGTATTTACTTATTAACAGGTTGCTATACATTAAGAACAAATTTTGAGAAAATAAGATTAGACAATATATTAGATTTAGGAACAAGTGGCACAGAAGTCGGCAGTAGCCCAGCTAATACCTAAGGTCTACCTGAAGGTTCTGAGAGATGGGTCATATGTGCAAGGCTGGGAATGTGATGGTCATACAGATTTTGAATCACATGTTTCCTATGAACTCTATAATCACATTAACCACATTCACAGAACTGTTCTCATAGCTTTGAGTAAATAAGAGCTTATTCCCTGAATGGTGAGTCCATCAGACACTTTTGTACACATTTGCAGTTGTCAACAGATAAAAACATTTATGCTTTACTTTGAAGGTAGGACTGAGTTAGCAAAGTACACTCTCTTAAAGAGAGAAAGAATCCTCTAGGGCCTGATTCCATCTTTCCCCAGAGAAGGGCTTTAACAGACAGTGGGGAAAACAAACCTCCAAGTGATGGCAGCAGAACCCAGCTTGTCTGTGGAAGTTAAACCACCTCGCATGGTAATTAACAAAGCTCACCAGCAAGCATGCAGAATGTGGCAACTCCCAGGGAATAAACAGGATCCATCCCGCATAACACCTTATTTACATACAAGGCTTGGTTCAACACATGGTCAGTGCTCCTTGAGTGTGCAAAGTGGGGGTTGGTGGGTGGAGGTGTGCACAGTCCTTGGCTTTAATGAGGGCTCCAGCATGAGAGAGTGGAAGCATCTCTCTTCAGCTTTTCTAACAGCCTACTTGCCCTTGGCCATAAGGAGAGAAAAAAAAAATCATACAATTAAATGAGCTATTTTCAAGAAAGAAGATGAACCTAAAACATAAGTCATTTATGCAAAACTTTTTACAGGTGTCACTTCTCCAGGATGCTTAAGAGGAGAGTACATCAGACCAGTTCTGGAAAATTGAGGGCAAAAGTTTCCCACACTGTGTATCACCCAGTGTGGTACTTGGCAGATAGTAAGAACCAGGAAATAGTTACTGAGTTGAAACTAAACCCAGTGTGCCCACTTCAGAACACTTACCCTGAGCACAGAATCTCTTCAAGTGCTAGTTTATATAAGCTTGTTAAAAATGTTGATTCAGACTCAAACAGCCCCTTAAGTTTAGTTTGTTTTAATCCAACTGAACTATTTTAAAATCAGCCAGGGAAATAAACTCAGATAAATAAAAAAAATAGGTGAAAAAGCATCCAATTCCTCAGGAAACAATAATTCTTTGGCTTGTCATCTTCATTTGTACAATTATTTCTCTCGTCCAAGGTTCACAATGCTTAGCCTTCTCATTATACACACATACCGTATAGGGCATTAACCTCTGAAAATGGAAATAAAGCTAAAACTGATTTGGTTCTGCAGTTATTTAACATATAAACATGTGCTCATTGAGAAAAATGATGTCTGGACAACTGAAATTGCATTTCTGCCAAATCCCAAGCTGATGTTCATAAAATCTTATTGGAGAGCACCCAATGCTAACTATAGGATTTCAAACTGCTGATTTGCAGAGATGAATCACAAAGCAATCTATATTGTGTGGCTAATCAGAATTCTCATCCTTACCCATGCTCTGAAAAGAAGCCTAAATTTTTTTATTTGGAAGCCACTCTGGAAAGCTTTCATTAATTTACATTTCAGAACAGATTTCTCCCCATTATGTGTATTCAACTAAAGGCCTATTAAACACAACACCATGATAAAAGTGAACAAATAGCAGGTTTTTACAAGGCATCCATTTTACTTTATTCCAGAATCCAGAGGCATTGAAAATTCAGGGATTACTGTCATACTTAGAATGTTCTGAAGATAAGAAAGATTTAGTAATAATTTAGTCATTTCTAATCCTCTGCAATTTGTTTGAAAAATATAAGACAAATGAGTCCATGTTCTTTAAAACCAGCCCCAAATTAAGAGATGTAATAGTTGATAATCACATATATTTAATTTTAATTTAAAAGTCATCTCTAGGGGTACCTGGGTCAGTCTGACTTTGGCGACCGACTTTAGCTCAGGTCATGATCTCGCAGTTCGGGGTTCGAGCCCCATATCAGGCTCTGTGCTCACAGCCTGCTTCAGATTCTCTGTCTGCCTTTCTTTCTGCCCCTCCCCCATTCGTGTTTTGTTTCTTTCTCTCAAAAATAAACAAAAATTTTTTTTAAGTTAGCTTCACTTGGTATGCTCATGATAGAAATATTATTTAATCTGAATCCCATAACATCATACACAATTTATGTATTACACTTCATCTGAGGAAAAATGTACATATCCCCAAAGATGCATTATTTAATCTATGTGTTAATTTACTTGTTTGCTTAATAAGTTTACAGGTTTGATATTATTTGAACTTTGTGAAATAGATGTAAAGGTTTTCCCCCTCTTCCTTTAATATTTTGGATGAAAGGATTTTATTGGGATTTTCAAGATGGCTAAGATTGTAGAACAAAAATAAGATAAAATAAAACAAGGTTGAAGCAGAATAATTCTCGTGGTTTTATGTGTATACGGGAGAGGAAGAGGTTTGGAGGAAATCGTGAATGGGAAGCGGACGTGTTGAGCGTGTTGAACAGGGAAGGCTCTCGGCAAAAACAAAGGAAATGTTGCACTGCCTGTCCATTACGGTCAACACAAAAGGAGAGAAGAAAATGACAGTATTGTGGCAGTCGACAAATCACTAATCACTTGCACGCACATCTTGATTTTCAGTCCGACCTGGCACTGGAACCTCAGGGACTCTCGTCACCCACTTACAGGCTAGCTTCGTGTGATATCCTAGAATTATTAGCAGCACTATTATGACCATTATCTCTCCCCTGAAGGTGTTACAAGAAGAGACTGCTTGAACAGTGAAGGAAATAAGTATCCA
Source organism: Suricata suricatta (assembly GCF_006229205.1). Classification (NCBI taxonomy): domain Eukaryota; kingdom Metazoa; phylum Chordata; class Mammalia; order Carnivora; family Herpestidae; genus Suricata; species Suricata suricatta. Next base: position 96,854,493 of record NC_043703.1, read on the forward strand.
GAAAGGTGAAAGTAGGGAAAACGGAATGTTTTCAGGAAACTTTAATAAGACTGATTAGGTAGGGGAAGAAAAAGAACAAATGAGTATATCATGTTCCATGCCATCTGACAAGTTAATCCCTAAGTGGGAGAATATTTTTTTCAGCTGCAAATTTCTTAGTATAAAGTGTGACTGACAAGCCACAAACATAAATTAGTGAAACCAAAGGGAAGCCAGTCGGTAGCTCATTATTTTATGACCATTTCTACATTGAGCAGTTGAGGGAGGATTCCTAAGAGCATTAATGTACTGTTTTAACTGAAGAAAGAAAGTAATATCACAGAAAAAGAAATGGTTTTGGTAAACATATTCAATTTGGATATACCATAAAAGGCAAATGGGTAGGTGATTTATTTACCATTCATTTGAGATTTCTTCAATTGTAAAAGAAAAACAGTCTGTTCCCTTTAAAAGAAAAAGGAAATGTCATTTAGTGGTTTGGCATTCAGGCCAGTCTGTGGGATCACTGACCTTCTGATTAGATATTGATCTAATTTCTTTTTTTTTCAATTTTTTTTAACATTTATTTATTTTTGAGAGAGAGAGAGAGAGAGAGAGAGAGACACAGTGTGAACAAAGGAAGGACAGAGAGAAAGGGAGACACAGATCTGAAGCAGGCTCCAGGCTCTGAGCTAGCTGTCAGCACAGAGCCCAACACGGGGCTCGAACCCACAAGCTGTGAGATCATGACCTGAGCCGAAGTCGGACACTCAACCGACTGAGCCACTCAGGTGCCCCGATATTGATCTAATTTCTAAGTGATTTTACTGTTATACTATAATCCTAGTTTATCTTATATACACACATTCTTCTACTTAGTTATTAAAAATAAGTTTATAGTTACAATCACTGTACTGCACACTTAACAATTATCTTAAGTATTCTTACCATGATAAATGACTAGAAAAAAAATCTTACAGTAAATTTGTAGGGGGCTAAATCCAACATCCTACACTTACATACACAAAATGAAATGTAGAATCAACTGTTAAGTTTCTTTTGCCAGTCAATCAACTCCTTGTCACAACTTTCTGTATGTCATATAAAATGGTACGGGATATGAATTATCAGGAAAATTTCCTTCATTATTTATTTCATTTGGTAATATGGACACAGCCTATATTTATAACCATACATTTAGAGGAAAATGCTTAAAATATAGGCTAGTGTAAGCTAAGCATATTGCTTTTCTGTGGTTCTTTTTCAGGACTGAATATCAAGATGTAGTCCACTGTGCCGAAAGCCTCTAGCTTTCCAAAAATTGAAAGCCGTCGCCAATAAATCACAACTGTTTTGCCATATGCCTCTTTGTTCTGCCAAGCATTACCAGACTGTTCTACTTTTAAGCAAATTTCATTATATTATAGCTCAGAGCAATGCTCATTAAAAAGTATTACTGAAAAATGTCAAGTTGTTTTTATATAGAAACTGGAATTTATTTTCTACTGAAAAGTCAGATATTTATTGAACACAAGGCATTTTTAAAACATTGATCTCATATCACAAGTCACTTCAAAAATAGTCAGCCTCTATCTTCATTGTGAGTTGCCATATAATGATTGTCTGAAGCACTTTCTGTCTTGCACCCGTTAGCTTGCACTAGTATCTCCTGTGTGTGCAAATGAACCATCACTCTTGTAGAACTGACCTCGTCTCATTATCTGTGGAAAAAATCTCTTCCCTGTTTCTTCACAGTCATATTTATCCCTTCTGGATCAATCTGCCTATATTCCTGTCTTCCTGCTCCAGCCTAATAATGCCTCATTGCAGCCATATTTCAGGTGACAATAATTTTTTTTAACATTTTATTTATTTTTGAGAGACAGAGTAGGAGTGAGACAGAACCTGGATCCTGCTTCAGATTCTGTGTCTTCCTTCTCTCTCTGAGACGGATTCAGAGAGAGAAGGAAGACACAGAATCTGAAGCAGGATCCAGGTTCAGCACAGAGCCCAGTGTGGGGCTTGGACTCATGAACTTTGAAATCATGATCTGAGCCGAAGCCCGCAGCTTAAGCAGCTCAGCCATTCAGGTGCCCCTTAGGTGACTATAAACTTCATTATAACCTATTCGCTTTAGATACTATGATACAGTACAAATAAAATTAGACCTGAAATCTCACCTCTCTCACTTTTAGATGTGTGACCCTCAGTAAGCCACTTAACCTTTGGAATCTCAGCTTCCTTGTTTTAAAATGGGTAAGGATACATACCATCCTGCTGTTTGAGTCCAGTTTGTGGACATGAAATTCAGCGGCGCATGTTCAAACGTTGTGCAGCTGATTCACCACAAGCCAAACACAAAACCCGAGCTTCGTTTTCAAGCAACAAGCTCCTCCTAAGGAACTATTTTTCTTTTTCCTCAGATGGCAAGACTCACTGCCTGTAACAGTATGTGATTCAAGAATGACAGGGTTAATCTTTACTACCTAATGTAACTAAGTTGAGTATTTTATTCTAATTACAATAAAGATTTTTAAAACGTTGGGTTTAAAAAAATGCAAACCACTCTTGCTTCCTCTGAGAAGAGGAAATGTTTGGAATCCCTTGAGGAAAATCAGATATGTTGAAATTGGGCCATGCTTTATAAGTAAACTAATAATAACAATAACAATACAAATAATAATTATTGCTAATCCACGTGTTCTTGAATCCTAGGCCAATCACTCTCTAAAAATTCCTGAGGCTTTCAAAAAATGAGAGTCAGTCCGGAATCATGCTGTGTGGCTGCCTTTGCTCTAATATACTACATTTTTATGCAGTAAAATTAGGATGAAATGGAAATCAAGGGCATTTTAATGTGAAAGACGTGGCAAAAGTTATCTAAAGGGACAGTAGGGGGACAGAAGAGGAGTGGGGTAAGAAAGAGCTGGCTTATTTAATTTTACTTGCTTAAATGTTTATGAAGAGACTCAGCAGAATTCTAAGTTGAGTGTCTGTAGAAAATCCTCAGGCCTTTCTTTGCACTTCCTTTTGCTACAACCTCTTTCCTTCCCACAAGAATTTTTCTCTAATACTGCCCTATTTCCTTAACAGTGACAAAATGGAGGATGGCCAAATCACCCATCATGAGACTGCCATCCCTGTTCTGTAGGTATGTGTGGCTTCACCTAAAATAAAATTATAAGCATAGGAGTTCCCATCTCACACATTCAGGATGACAGTAAGGCTCAGAGGAAGGCAGTGTACATTCCAGATGCCTGGAGAGAAATTATGGCCATTTCAGTACATTTAACAGGATTTGCTTATGAAGAACTCAAACACAATGACAAAAAACCCACAAAGATGCCACTAGATGAATAAACAAATTCACTTTCAACATTCTATTAAGTGATACTTACTAAGAGCCTGAAAATGTTCATACCCTTTGTCCTATCAGTTCACCTCAGTAAGTCTATTCTAAAGGAACATGGACAGTGTTGCTTGCACACAGGTGTTCACTTCAGAATTATTTAGAAAGGCAAAGCTTTGGCAACAACCTCGATAACCAACAACAATAGAAGAGTAATATTAAGGTATTTACATAAAGACTAGGCAGGTAATTTTTAAAAAGTTATTGGAATAGAAACAATATTGTTATGTTAAAACCATTGTGATCTCAAATTTTTTTCTTTATGTTATATATTAAAAAGATTAGGACATAAAATCAAGATCAGTAGCACTGGAATTACAGGTGCTTTTTTTACCTTCCTTCAGAGAGCACTTTTGGTAAATTCCTAATAAAATCAATAAATATTACATCATACATATAATCCATACACGTTGGGTATTTAAGTGTCAAAACTGAAAGCCTAATCTATAACTGGCAGTCTGAAAAACTTCTGTGTTGCTGTGGCACAAGAATACTTTAAAGAAAAGAGTCACAGCATACTAATGTGAGAATCCTTGTTTTGTTTTTAATGGGCTGGTTTTCTTGGTGATACTTTGAAGTCAGTCTATTCCCTTCTGAATGGCAGGATTCCTGTGTTAACGTATTAGTATATGGAGACAAATAGCACTCTCAACTATGCAGAGAAGCATGACAGTCACCAGCTACCAGATTCCACAGAGATTACAGAACCCGGAATCTACACTGAGGCATGTACATTAAGCAGAACCAGTGACAAAATCAGTTAAACAAGGCTTATGGCACATACACAGAACAGTGCATAGAAGGGATTGTCCCTGGAAGAGATAACAATAAAGAACACAGGAGAGGGTGCAGCAGGAAAAGGAACTCACACTGATGATGATTTTGCAACTAAGCAAAACCTGGCACGAGACAATAATTTAACACACAAGAAATGGAGAACAAGTCTTATATCTCTCATCACACACACACTACATCCCTTTAAAAAATCCCAATGGGGTGCCTAGGTGGCTAAGTTGGTTAAGCATCTGACCTTGGTTTTGGTTCAGGTCACCATCTCATGGTTCATCGAATGCAGGAGTCCCGGATCAGGCTCTGTGCTGACAGCATAGAGCCTACCTGGGTTTTTTCCTCTCTCTTCTCTTTCTGCCCCTCTATGGCTCATGCTCTTTCTCTCTGCTCCCCTCTTTCTCTCAAAATAAATAAATATACTAAAGAGATTCCAATAAAATATTTAATCACATGTGGCTTAGTATAGCAATACTTGAGTAATACCTAAATGTGTACAGTAATACCAGGCAAATCTATCAGCTGCCTTGTCCGTAGAATGGTGCCCAAGCACTGATGGTATCTGCATGGCATACCCAAGAAAAAGCTGAAGGCAGAAAACCAGAGGCCTTCAAGAGAGGAAGTGGCATTTGAGGTCTTACCAACAACTGGATCCTCTTTCCAATATTAGCCTGTAAGATCAACATGCTCATGAGGGAGACAGGCAGCAAAAAGAATGGTGCTATTTTCGTGTTTTAACATTAAGAAATCTATGTACTTTTACAATGAACAGACAGCTCTTTTGCACTGCTTTATTACAGATGTGTCTGTGGAATCTGCAGTTGAAGATTAGTGAGGCCCTTCTCCACCAGAGAACTTCAAGTTTCTCTGAAATTAAGACAAGAAGCTGAAAGAGTTTAACCAACTCAGGAACAGATGTAACACTCTAATGCAAATGCACCTTTCCAGGACTCAAACAAGTTGGATTTTCTTTTCCTTATGCTTCACATTATTTCATGGCAAAGCTGCTTTTATGATGCTTAGGACTGTTGACTTTTACTTAATAGCTGACTCTTGAGTGACTAAGATTAGTTAAAAAAAGAAAACAAATCTAGATGCTAGTGAAAAGTAAAGGCTTATCTATCATTTAATGCAATGGAGGTTTACTTTTTAAAGAGTGAGAGACAAAGGTTATATTGTGTCCCATTTCCCCCACCTAGAAATGAATTAGGTTGGTAACATTTTTTTGTTCTTGTTGCTAATATAATCTCCTTTCCTTTTGTTCACGTAGATCCTGCAGACCAATTTCATATCAGGAAATACAAACTACAAGGAAAAAAATAAACTACCTTTAGGAGCTCTCATTCATCTGTTCTCATGCTTCCAAGACAGCCACTTAATATGGGTGTGGTCTATTCCAACATGAGGATTCTTTCCAAGGAAGTTCAGAGCTAATTTGCCAGGCTGATTGATGACTGAAGTTTCATCCCATAAAATGATTGTGGTCTACAAGAATGTATCACACAAAACTATGCTCGAGGGTTTACTGAGAGTTTTTCATTAACATGAAGATTATTAGCAAACCCCAAATAAAAAGCAATTAGTGATTCTTGGCAAAAGCATAAATATGAGACTGATAGGGAGCATAGGTAACATCTAAATCAAAAAATCCTTCTCAATTTTCATAATAGAACAATCCCCTTTACCAATAAAATATTGGGGGGGGAAGGCAGAGTAAACCATATATTGCCTATGCATGTATATGTCAAGGCAAGAATGAAGGATGTTCATACAGATGTTCTAACTAAAAGTAGAGTTTGTAAATCTCACAATGCATTATGTGCAACATTCTGCTGAGTAGTCAGCAGTGGCACTGACGGCAGCTTGGAGCTCAGTCTTCCAGAGCTCGGAGGCTGTACCTTTATGGATGTGTTCTAAAGAAGAAACATGTCTTCTCAGTCTCTATAACTTACACGTATCAAGAACACCGGCATAAACCAAGAAGCACTACGTGAGTAACCAGGTGACAATTCTGTCACCATATTGGAATATGACTGGGGGAAGGTTAGTTACTCTGCATCTCAGCTTCTAGATAAACAAGATAATTGGGAAAAAATCCAATGAGACAGCACATGAAAAAGTTCATTGAAAATGATGTGTCTTGAAAGCACAAGATAGAAGTTATAAAAGGGCTAATGTATCAGGAACATTATAAGCGTCAGAATAAGTCTTATAGTTCTATTTTTGCTTCAGTTAAAGAGATGAGGGTAAATACGCTTATGTTGCTTCACTCTGGAAAGCAGAGGTGGAAACCAACCACTGCAGCCAAGAGTTTACTAATTAATCTGGAACCTTATGGACCAGTGCTTAGCACTATCAATCTAACTGACCCGGGTTCTCATTTAATTACTAGACAACTGATAAAGATTGTAAGAGTGAAGATCACCCCTCCTCTATGTCTTGCATCACCAGTTATTTGGAGGAAAAGGTTCTTCACTTATCAAGTCTCGGGAAGCTGCCTCTAAGAGAATTACAGCTTCGGCACAAGCAGATCATAGACTCAGTTTACGCTTCAAGAAACTCTATTTAGTGGTGACTGCACATAGGTCATTTTTAAAAATCTCTTTGCACACAGCCTGATCCTGTACTACTCAAACACGTCAATTGTTATGATTCATTATTCTTCAAAGGCCTCAAGTTGGTGTTCAATATTCCACTGGGAGCTTGGCAAATGGATCTGTCCCTTCGTGAGTTATTAGGCAAGTTTCAACACATCTTTTCATCAGCATGAGTGAGTCCAGAGAACCCAGCCTCCGTAAATTCAGAGGACGGCCATTGTATTTTACCACACGTGGAAAGGGTCACACATTACTTGCTCCAACCAGAGGCTTCTGTTTGGGCCCCTCTCTTCTCATGGCTCCCTCTGAATTAGTGGTCAATTCTTGGGTATTCTCCCAAACCCAAAATCCCCTATCTTTTATAAAAGTCTTCTAATGAGGGAAGCGTCTCCTACAGTGGACTTTATAGAGCTGCTGTGAAGTACCACTTCCCCCATGAAACCACCTCTTCTTGGGCAACGCCTTTCTTGTCAAGCCACCATACTGACTCCCACCTCACAGGAAGCCACTAAAAAAAAACCAGTCTCTGAGAATCCCTAAATATATCTCAGATCTCAAAACTTCCCCCCCCCAAAATAAAATCTGTATCCATTATAGTAGTGATTTCAAATTGTATGTGCATATGTGGGGGGCTGATGAAGACATCAAATCTTCGAGGCAGATGTGGTAGGCAGTGTGGCTGGGGCATGCTCAACATGACACGTCCTTCCATGGCTGCCTTACCAAGGGCCCCTAGTAAGGGTCCCAGTCTTTGGAATCGCTTACCTTTCACACAACGTCCTCCCAACTGGCTTTCCCACCTTCAGCTCTATTCTCCTAACCACGACTTCCACCAACCAATTAATCTGCTGGCTCCCTTGCCGCACGACCTTTGTTAATGCAAGCCTGTTTCTGCCATGCCCTTGTTAAATCTTTAGTGTTTCTCCATTCCCTTGCAGACTAAGGTTAAGGTGGAGGAAGCTAGCATGTCTGTTCTGCCTTCCTCACCCCTTCTCTTCCCACCCTCTGCGCCCCTCCTTTCCTAGCCCAGCTCCTGATCTTCAGCATCACTTACAGTTCTGTAAATGTACCAGTCATTCCTTCAGAGCTTCCACAAAAGCTCTTCTCCTACCTGACTCTTGCTCTACCTTGTCTTACTAAACAGGCTACTTGGCTTTTTAAGACCCTCTTCACTTATCACTTCCGCCCTGAGGTCCCTTTAACCTCTGAGTGCTTTTTAGGAGCCTCTCCTTTTCCCTTAGCATTAACATTACCATGGTCCTATCACAATCTATCACATACCAATTGCCTGTTTAGCTTCTGTCACCATCTCCCTAGACTATCAGTTCTTTAAACTAAGTAAGGTGCCTTATGTTTAGGGTTTTTTTCTTGTTTCTTTTTCTTTTCTATTTTTTCTTTCCCTTTTTTTCATATCCTCAATACCTAGCATTGTGGTTAGCACTAGCAGATGACTAAATGAATAAATGGATGAATGAATGATATGGCATTTCAGAAAGTCATGAAAAAGAGAGACAGTACAGGGTGGAGTAAAGGTTATGAAATTCGCACCTGGCAGTTTTGTGGAGCTGGACACGTCAGACTACCTTAAGGCGAGCTTCCTCAGTCATATGATAAAAGTAATAATGTCTTTACCTCTTTTGTGAGAATAGACTCATTTCTATAATTAAAAGCTATATGATGTTACTATTAATAATCCCAATGTTTACCTAATTTCCTGACTGCCCAAAACACTCTTTGAATTATGGGTTTTCATCTTTAGGGTCTGAGGGAGTTGGGCTCAGGTATATCTACTGGTTTACCACTAATTATTTCTTTTTTTAATTTTTAAATGTTTATTTATTTTTGAGAGAGAGACAGAGACAGAGCATGAACAAGGGAGGGGCAGAGAGAGAGGGAGACACAGAATCTGAAGCAGGCTCCAGGCTTTGAGCTGTCAGCGCAGAGCCTGATGCGGAGGCTCAAACCCACAAACTGTGAGGTCATGACTTGAGATGAAGTCTGAAGCTTAACCAACTGTGTCACGTGTCAGCTCAGTGGGAATTAGGGGCACCAGGGTGCCCCTAATTATTTCTTATTTCACTTCTCTAGGCCTCAGTTTTTTCATCTGTGAAATAATGATGACTATTCCATTGGTTTTTGTGGCTACTAAGTAGGATAAAACATATGCAGTATTAACTACTAATGCCTAACAATAAGGGCTTAATTAATGTTACTCTCCCTCTTCTTCCTCATATTAGCTTTACTGTCTATTCTTGTCTATTCTTCTTCTTCTTCTTCTTCTTCTTCTTCTTCTTATTATTATTATTATAGTAGATACCCAGTAAATACTTGATGCATTACAGTTAATAAGCTGAAAACTTGTTTATACCTAAGAAAAAAATTTCCAGTTTAGCTTCCTTGTCAATGTGTGGAAGAAAGAGTAGGGGCCCAACACCAGAAGATTATTTTTCTTCCAGCACATGTCCGAGTTCTCCACTTCTGTCTTGTAACTCTTCTGTTGAAGGTGATATTTCATCCTATGAATTCAGTTATGAGATTTCCTATTCAGAGTAATGAAAAAGCCTACAAGGGCTAGCGATCTGCCTTTCCTGCAGTTACTTCTACAGAATAATTTTGTCATAAAAATAAAGGGGACATCTCCTTTTATTGAATTAGGACAAATTGTCAACTGACTCGTTCCTCTTGGAACTTACGAGTGTCCTACTTTCCCCTCCAGTGACATTCCCACTGAGCTGACACGTGACGCATCCTGGGAAGCATTAGAACTAAAAGAAGGTTAAGGCTCTGCCACATCCGTCAGCACTTCCTTTTGCTTAAGAAGAAACGTCACTCACTGGCCTCAGTCTATATCTCTTTGTTTTAAGGGTCATTTTATTCCACTGGCCAGGGAGAGATTTAGAGGCAAAAGCCCATACAGACCAACAAGGACACCAGCCAGCCCCCTCCCTCCCTCTTTCCTTCCATATATATTTCTTGAATATTTACTATGTGCCATGCACTGTGGCTCTGAGAAATCAAGGCTGAGCTAATGAAGTCTCTGTCCCTACAAAATTGTTGGGAGACATAGCATAAAGCAGATACATTCCTCAAAAAGTCCAAATTGAATAAATGATGAGCAAATAATTCTTTAAATGCACCAGCTAAACTAAGGCTGAGTTTTTAAGATAAATATTCTTATTGGAGGCTGGCAATCCATTAGCAACTATTTCAGCTCCAGCTGCAGAGAAGGTAAAAATAAGTAACACATACCTCATATTCTGTTATGCCCTTTTCAGCTTTCTCACTGGATTCTCACTCATACACAAAAAAAGTCTAAACAGTAATATGCTTATCATTATGTCCATTTTACTGATGAGGAAACAGACTCAGAGCAGATTTGCCCAGAGTTATACTGTTATACATTTATGTGCACGGACATAGAAACTATGTCACAATGTCTCCAAAGGTACTTCAGAAAAATTCACTGAATGAGTGTCATGAATCTGAAAATCAAATTACATTAGTACAACTCAGAGTCACTAAACTGCCCAAATGCTCAAAGGCTTGATTTGCTGTTTTTTTTTTGTAAACAATGGAAGTAATTACCTCCTCTCTTAGGGGGTGTACCTGTATCCGTTCCTGCTGAAGATATCAATCATGTATTTGTAGAATTTGCAAAGAAACTTCCCTCAAAGTTCAACTGTCTATAAGCTGCTGTTGTTACTGTTATTTTAACAAAGAGAATATCTGGTAGTTCTTGTTTCAATGTGTCTAGGGTTGATATTTGTAGGAGAAAATAGATAGCAGACCAGCTCCTGTAAAAATAGATAGTGGACCAACCAAGAGATAAGTTCTTTCATGAAAGCAATTTAATTACCTTGCCGGACACTTGAGCCACAATATTTAATTTGAGGGGAAAAAAAGAAGTTCTTTCTTCTTCTATTCTAGTAGATTTTACCACACCTTCCTGTGTCCGTAATCCAAATTGTTCACTTTACAAGAGAAACTACCTACTTCCTGGAATGTAACACAGTTCTACTGAGGTAACTGTTTGGAAATTTTTTGAGAGAGAGAAAAATAGGACTTCCTCTTAGACATGAGGAAGACAAGTGCAAGTTGTCACCAGAGAAGGAACAGTATCACTTTCTAGGTGTTTGCCTGTTTTTTCACTTCTCCCTGTTTCCTTGTCATCACTGCTCAGGGAAGATGGGAGGGAGAGAAATTCCTGCCAGACATCGCTGTGGCATCAGCTGAAGGCTGGGGGGGGGGGATGTGGGCATGCTTTCAGGAGACGGGAGCTGAGGATAAGGCTCCGGAGGGTACCAAATCCAGTTATAATCAGGCTTCTACGAGCATCAGCACAGCCAGGCAGGGTAGAACGTTGAGCATTACTAAATAGCAAGCAATACACTGATTAGTGAAAGTCATAGCCAAGTGAAACACCGTACTTAGAAGATCCCTCTAAAGGAATGAACCAAGACTTCTGTCCATACCAAGCGGTTTCAAAGAGGGGAAAACTGTTTAAAAACATCTAAGTAAAGTTAAAATTAATGAAATACTTGGAATTCAATGACTAGATGAAGAACTTCTGATCCTGACTATCATGAGAATTTAGACAAGTAGGCCAGTTAATTTCAAGGAGCCCCACATGCTGAAGGCAGTTGCCCAGGGAATCGCTTAAGTCCTGCTTGGACAAGCTTAGAGATGGCACAGTTATCACAGCTGTGGGGAAAAATACATGGAGGAGTGTCTGCCTTAGACACTAAAGTTAAAAATGTCTTAGGTTGTGTGTGCATGTGTGTGTACATACACACTGGCTTAACTGGCTTTGTACAGTAACATCTATATTGTTGCACTTCGCACCTTGTATTGGAATCAGTCATTTTTACTTCTTCTCCCCTGACTAGATTATAAACCTGACTGCAGAATGGATTCATTTATTTTAAAATCTAAACATGCAGTATTTTGCGTAATGTTATACATATTTTCCATAAAGGCTTACCAAATAAATCTGTCCTAAATGTTTATTTGGCAGAGAGAATTTGTATCAGACAACTCAATGAACATTAATATAGTGACAACTAGATTTCTGGCATGGTGCTAAGGCACTGGGGATGCAAATATGGATGGAAAACTTCGCTGTCCTTGAGAAGGTCACAGGCTAGTAGATACGAAGATCTCTGAATGTATTAGAATGCTATGGCAAATGTGTCTGCTGAGCAACAGATATTCCTTTAAAATGAGTCACTCCCTGAACTCCCTTGAATTTGTTTGAATTTATCTATTCAATGTAACTTACATTACGAATGCATTCTAACTCCGGGCCATACATATAATACAAATAAGGACAAGCAATTAACATTTGTTTTATTATAAAGCATGCCTAAATATATAGCTGTGCACGAAGGAGACATTAGAAGAATTCAGATTTATCATTGTGAGTGCTGCATTTTATCAGGTAGTATAACCCTGGCTTATAATTGATCATAATCTCCATTTGCTGATATAAAGACAAATAACCAAGACACCAACCATCTTTCTCATTTCAAACAGGATTTCGGTCCTGACTTTCTGCCCAGGCTTGGGGACTATGCAGTTTTACAAATGTGTGGCCAGCTCCTTCTCTCATGAATGCAGTGTGTTTCTTTCTCCATGGCTGATGCAAAAGAAGAAATGTTGGGTTTTTAATTAGGGTTCTCTGCAGTATGGCTCTTAAGCAAGTAGAAGACATTTGTAGAATGTTCTAATGAAAAGGGCACTGAACTCTGAGATAAGGAGATACAAATATTAGTTGAAAATGGTAATAATTTATATATTGCTTCAAGGAAGAAACCAATCTTATTTACATAGGCTTCTGTTCCTTTCTTTACAGCAGGAAAGCATCTATGTAGGAGGTCTCTAATGTCACTGTTAGCTCTAGGTCTGCTGGATTTAGTGATGAGAAATAACCTCAGATAAAATTTTATGTGGAAGAGATGGCTGCCTGCAGCTGGGTCAATGGCAGTCTCCACGTAGGAAGTTCACACGTCCTAATGAGACTTATATATTGATAGTTCACAGCTCCCTCAGCTTCACACCCTATATCCACTCCCTCGTCAAACTCCCAAAATGCATTTGGATTCAAAAATATCAGCTGGTAAAGCAACAGCCCTCCGGACAACAACACACCCGCAGAGAGCCTGCACTTGAAGGCCAAAACTTGGAATTTTTCAGGACATAGTCTCAGCTAAACCAACTTCCTAAAAAATAAATCAAGTGGCAAGTGTTAACACTTCATGTTTTCCTAAAAGTGAGCAGAGGAAAGAAAAATGTAAACATCAATTTATGAAGCTTTGGCAATGCTGAGGGAAAACGCTTTGGTTTCTGGATTCTGCTTCAGTGAATCCTCATTTTCCTCACCACCACTAGGTATCTATGTTTTAGACCACACCTTTTTTCCAGCGCTAGAGGGCAACCCTTAAAATCTACAGGAGGCCAAAGCAAGGCTATAGAGTCACAGATGGGTGAGCCAACTCCATCACAGACATTCCCCTAATTTCCAGCAAGGAAACCTGCTGTCTTTCTAATGCACTAGTATCATTCCCCTGGGGCAGGGCCTCATTTCTCTGGCTGTCTTATTCATAGAAATATTATACATTTTGGTAAATGCAAACCTAGGATAAATTTCTCAGTCAAAAACAATTCACAGAGTGGTTTGTTTAAAAGGGAAGGAGTGACAAATCACTTTCGCTATATTTATTTTCCCAAGGTTTCTCACCCCTTTGCAGAATGAGATTCCAGCTTTGAGAGATATTAAGAAACCAGTAACCACAGGACCCGTTGCCTGGAAACAGCCTAATTACAACCAACTCGCCCAGCTACCAGGAAATTCTACCTGATCCTTTAGGACCATTTGTCAAGCCTTATTACAACGATAAAGAAAATTTATACTTTCGTAAAGCCTTCAAAAATTATTGCCATGGAACTGCAAATCTGGGAATCTGCTTTGGGGAAAAAATGGGAAATTAACATGGCCATGCAGTGTCAAAAACTGACAGCCTAGACAAAATAAAGAAAAATTAGTTCAGTACCATGCACAGAATTCAGAAATCAAAAATCCAAATCCAGTGCTGAACAAAAATGTCTGGGAATTGTACTGTCTGCCAGGGGGGTTAGAAGCCAAGGCAGCCAGAAAGTCACTGATAAAGGTCATTTGTATTCTGCAGCAGTGAGGCTTAACTTGTACTTCCTTGTATCTCTCCTGTGGAACTTTCAATCAGATGCTGCCGTTAACAGCTGCTTTGAAACATACACTGGTTGGGTCCGTTGTGTCTGGGCAGGTGAACAAGATTTGTCAGGACAGTACCATTATATAAACATTGCAGAAGTTTAGCAAAATTCAAGAATGTCTGTATGACATTTTAAAATCATTAATGAGTCTTGGAAAATAGGACCTAATTTTTCCTTTAGAGGAAGAATTTTTTACAACTGTGCAATTGTGTATGTGTATGTCTGCATGTGTGTGTGGACAGATAGGTAGATTGATAGATAGACAGATAGATAGGTAGATATAGTTTTTTTTTCCTTCCAAGCATAGCATAAGTGTCAAGCATGCATCAGTGAATTCTGGTTCCACTAAATGACTTTTCTTCCTATTGATCCACTCAGTAACATTAGACTCTGGTACATCTCACAGGGCAGCTCTGATGTGGTCTGGGACTCATCTTAGTATGGGCTTTACCATTGCCTGGATTCATGATTAATTTCTAGGCACATCTATTACATTCTGGCTGGTGATTAGAGATGTATACTTCAGTGAAACTCAACTATCATCATTTTGAATTTAATTTTTTTAAATCTCAATTATAGGAAATGAATTCAGTCCATTCTTTAAATGTAGGTAAATGCTCAATATTCTAGAGTAGCAGAGATTTGTGGAGAGTGCAGTTTTTAACTTAAAATGGTCTATAAGTGCTAATGGAAGTAAACCATGTTTACTTTGAAAGGGCTATTCCTCAATCCTTCAAGTATTCCACGTGCATCCACAATGCTCGTAAATATGGGACCAAGATAAAATATAGGCCTTCTAAGTCCTAGCTTCCAGAAAACATGTCTTAATTATATCTGAGTCCTTGGAACTTATCTCAGTCCTAGCACATGATGAACACTCATAAAGTCTCTGAACTTAACCAGGCATGGGAAACATCAAAGGAAGGGACAATGCAATATCCCAGTTGACTGAGATAGAGGGGGAAAAAAGAAAGCTACAGATTGTTCTAAAGAGATGGAAGGATGAGTTACATTATTCTGGAAGGGAGTTCACATGAGAAAACCAAGAAAGTCACCACAGGAAACTTTCTGACGATCCTTAAGATACTTAACTTCCACCTCTACTCCCTTTGTCATTCACCCTATGTTATTATCAGTACTTTGCTTTTCTGTTTGGAGTGTCATTGTAACTACTGTATTGTAAATGACGGAAAATAATTGCATGTGTTAAAAAATAAATTGTGTTACATTAAAATAAATAAATAAATAAAAAAGAATTATTCTCCAAAAATACAAAATCCCAATACAACTCAACTGCTTAAGAATTTATAGTAAAGGAATGAATAAATGAATGAATTAATAAAATTACTTTTATCTTCAAGAAACTTACAATTCCGTTCTCTACATGGAGGTACATGAATGATTTTTAAACAAAAATGTATGAGTTGAGACATAAGTTCAATGTTAGCTCAGCTGTCAGTAGAAGCTGCAAGAGAAGAAGGAAGTTGAACCATGTTTGTGTATTTGAATAAATCAAGGTGCAAAATTTGGCTATTTACAGTTAAGCAAGAAATATAAGCAAAACACAGATGAAAATGTGAATAATAATTCAGGAGATACATAGGAAGATAAATTTGGAGATAGATTATTGATAAGAATATGAGTTTTGGTTAGAACCTTGAGTCATAGGAGGCATTTTCATGAAGAAAGTATTTAAAAGGATGCTATGAGTGTCCAGTGATACTTAGTAATGGGTTATTGGCTATTTGTGGAATAACCTGTGTTTGCTGGTAAACGTGAGGACATTTATTCATTCATTCAGTCATTCAGTCATTCATTCATTAAGTACTTTCTGAGCACCCATGAGGTCTAAGTAAATGGAGATAATGCAGTAAACAGCAAGAATCCCTGCCCTGCCAAAACTTATATTGGAGGAGGCAGGCCCGGATGATAACAAAATGCATAAGGAGACAACAAAAGTTCAGGTAGCAATAACTGCTAGGCAGAGTAAAGGTCTTAGAGAATGGGAGAGTATTCTTTAAAATACTGAAATTTCACAATCACCCAAAATATCTAGCACAGATATGAGCATATAATAGACAATAAACAAATACTAGTCAATTGTGGTACTGCCTGCTGAGGAATAGTCCTGGAGTACTACCTTTCTGAGATACAAACTTTCTCCAAATCAAATCTACAGACAATGAATCAAAATTCCTTGATGTTCTCGCCTAATGCAAAATCCATGAGCCCAATCCTCATCCTAAAAGGTGAGGATTTCTAGAACTGGCTCCCTCAATATATAAAGAGGAATGTACCACAGGATTCCCACATCATCTAGGGCAAACTACTGACAATGAGCAACAAGTATTCATGCAATATTTGTCACATCATGTGCCTACCATCATGCCAAGCACTGTAAAGACCAATAAAAGCTGTTAATGATATTGACTTTACTATTTAAAAAAATCAAAGATAAAAAAATAAACTTAGATGTCAGAAAAGTATCAGGAGAGTAATGACATTAAAATGAGCTTGGCTTCATAGAGAATTTACAAAAAACTCAAAGGCTCTTGTGATATGTATAACTTACAAAAAAGGGGGGGCAGATGAAGTCCACTTGTAAGTGCTGTCTTGACTCTCTTGTGCTCTTTAAACCCTTTCAGAGCAAGACAGAGGAATGTGATTTTCCACTCACGATGCCTAACTTGTCG
Organism: Suricata suricatta; assembly: GCF_006229205.1. Taxonomy (NCBI): domain Eukaryota; kingdom Metazoa; phylum Chordata; class Mammalia; order Carnivora; family Herpestidae; genus Suricata; species Suricata suricatta. The sequence goes on from NC_043703.1 coordinate 96,871,205, forward strand.
TGACCCATCCTTGATCACTGGTTGAGCTTCCCATATCCCAAATGCCATCCCATCCCATATCATGCCATAAATGCAGGCTGATACATAGTGAAAACTTCCCAGGTACAAAATCAGCGGGCTCACGCAGGAAAGCAGAGTGTGAAGGAAGAGGCATTTGCACTGTGGCAGTGTGGTTTCTGTGTCAGGCATGGCATGAGGAGGCTCAACTCATTGCCCTACAGACAGGGACAAAAAGGAGACTTGTCCTCATACTGTCAAATAAAGAACAGTACAATTACTTGACAATTTGGGAACAACACTCTCTTTTTGTGCTCTGTTCTTGCCAAAAATTTATTAGTGGAAGGTATTATTAAAATCTCAGTAATAAGCTGTGGTGCAACTACTTCACCTATTTCACTTCCTTTACCCTTACAAGAATATTTCTTGTTTCTATACTATAGCAATTCAAACTCTATATTTCAATCCTTCTTATCTCCATTATTGTTAGCACCATTTGTTAATCCACATTCTCTAGTCTGTGGGAAAACCTTGTAACCATCTTATTCTATTTACCAACTCATGCAACTTAAGTCCAAATGATCTCTCTTCAGATCTTATATTTTGTTTTGTGCTTTATATAACTGTTAACACTTATTATTATTTTCCAGTGAGACACAGAAAGGGCATAGAGAGTTAAATGTTTTCACAGGCAAGGCTATATTCTTCTCCCTTTGCAGGGGAGGGAAATGGATAGAAACAGAAGCTGCCAGCTAGAAGGCCTGAAATAAATGACCTGCACCACACATAGCTGAATTCCACCTCTTCTTCCAGAATGTTTCATAAGAGAGAATCAATACGAGCTGAATCTGAAACATTGGTGCAGTGTAGTAGCTAAGCTCAGTGAGCTCCCAAGCTAATCCTGTGTTCTCAGAAGCTCTAAGTGCAAATCCCTTCACCTTTGTTCAGGGGGATGAGCTCACTACATAAATTGGCCTGTTTTTTGACCTCAAATTCCAGGTGGGACAGGGCTGGGGGGGTGGGGTAGGCAGAAGCAATGAGAGGGAGGATTTCCAGGCCATTTGTTCTAAACTGAGGTACTTTGGCAGAAGGAAAGACAAGGTCGAGTTTCCATGGCCTTGAGCTGAGTCACACAGCTGGAGTCACACTTTGCTCGACACAAATGTCTTTTGCTCACCCACGAGCAACACAAAGCCTGCAACAGAACACTGCCGAAGAGCAAGCCAAGTGCCAGTGGCCATTCTCATTATCTAGGCTACCTAGTGAGGTAACCCCATACAACCTGCCTACTAAATTAACTTTCAGATCGGCGTATGCTCTTTCCCCTATGACTAGCTGATTAATACACTCAACTAAAATATAATAAAGCTGAAAATGTAAGTAGTGTGAGGCTCAGTATTTTCACTTGTACAGAATTTTTTTATAAACCATGTTGTTCATTTTTGTTCCCTTTAATGATTCTGTTGTCTTACATAAAAATACTCATTGTAATATTAAAATTTCACCATCATTCATAATAGACATCTATTTAAAAGAGAGAGAGGGAGATTAAGCTTACTAAAAAGCCCCCAAATATCTGTACTGAAGCAACTCAAGTAGTTTGAAATATCAAATTCAACACATTTTATATGAACTCATTTGAGTACAATTAATACAGTTAAATAATATGCTTGCAATCTTATTTGAATTTCTTTAACTATTGAATTCTCTGAAATAGAACTAAACAATAGTTAATGTATGCATGTCACACAAAAATGAATATGTTTTTGTTTTTAATTTTTTTAAATTTATTTATTTTTGAAGGAGAGAGAAATACTGCATGAGCCAAGAAGGGGTAGAAGGAGAGGGAGACACAGAATCTGAAGCAGGTTCTAGGCTCTAAGCTGTCAGCACAGAGCCTGACACAAAGCTCGAACTCACGAGCTGTGAAATCATGAACCGAGCCAAAGTTAGATGCCCAACCTACGGAGCCACCCAGGTACCTGGTATATGTTTATTTTTGAGGCTGTATTTAGCCGATTCTGCATTTCCCTTGAAAGTAGAAATGCTCATGCAATTTCTACTACGTGTGTGTCATAAATTACACAAAAAAATAAGTATCATGAAGGAAATGGCAATAACTTCAAAATGGTATATAATCAACTGATTAAAGCCATGCATTTAATATATATTTTGTAATTCCAGCTTTTGTAAGAATCTTTGCCCAAAAATGCAGACCATTAAACTGCACTGGCGTCCTAATGACTCAAGTCCTAGTTCCTCATGAAAGAGTCCAGACAATTTGGATGTATCACCTGCTTCTCATCCATAAATAGTTTCTTACCATTTATGAAATCCTTGTAATGCTTGCTATTATTATACAGCATAGTTTTTCCTCCTTATCCTTAATCACCAATGAAACCACCTTATTGTTATCTGAACTAAAACAAGCATATAAAAGCAAACACAAAATAAGCACAATTTTATACACTTACATTTTTTCTATTGATTACAATATTTTTTCTCTTGTTTTGTCCTATTAGTTTATAAATTTCTTTTTAAAATTTTTTTAATGTTTTATTTATTTTTGATACAGAGAGAGACACAGCATGAGAGGGGGAGGGGCAGAGAGAGAGGGAGACACAGAATGAGAAGCAGGCTCCAGGCTCTGAGCTATCAGCACAGAGTCCAACACGAGGCTCGAACTCACAAACATGAGATCATGACCTGAGCCAAAGTCAGAGGCTTAACCAGCTGAGCCACCCAGGTGCTCCTAGTTTATAAATTTCTAAGTGTGAGAATGATGCCTTTCCAGCTCCTACCCCATCCCCAGCTCTAAGCACAAATTAAATACAATGTAAATAGACAATATAATTTGCATCATCACAGTTCCTAGAGAGTCTGATTTCCTGCGTGGAAAGAATGTTTCGTTTTCTGCATTTCAATCTCTACCCAAGCCATCTGATAAAATAGTCTATACAAGTCAGTTAATACAAGCATCCCAGATGAATAGGATTCTCAAACAATGACAGAGAGAATTGTTCTCTATCCTGTGAAGTCCCAGAGGACAACCAAAACCTCAGCAATACTGTATTTTCTTTGCTTCTATGCCATTCTAATATTTTTTTTTCTCCTGAGATAATCTCATCTTTTCTGTAGATTTGTGTTTCTTAACCACCTGATGAATTTAGACTCTATAAGGATTTCTTCAAACTCTTATGTTTTATTATGATCTGAAAAACTTTATTGTCATTAATCAAACTTTAGAGTTGTCATTCCATTACCATATGCTTTGGGAATCCCTAAATTTCCATATTTATGACTTTGAAAATAACAAAACTTTTTTTTTTTAAAAGATTGACTATTTAAAGATACAAGGGTTGATACATTAGTGGACACTGTCAGAGTTATGCCGAGGAAGTCACTACCAACGACAGAGAGGAGACCTTCTAAGTAATAGTTTAATGAAGTTGAAAGGAAACTAAAAATGGTTTTCTTCCTTCAAAACAAAAACAAAAACAGTATTCATAAGTTTGTACTTTTTTAAAAATGTTTTATTTATTTTTGATACAGAGAGAGACAGAGCATGAGAGGGGGAGGGGCAGAGAGAGAGGGAGACACAGAACCGGAAGCAGGCTCCAGGCTCTGAGCTAGCTGTCAGCACAGAGCCCGACGCGGGGCTCCAACCCACGAACGAACGTGAGATCTGACCTGAGCTGAAGTCGGAGGCTTAACGGACTGAGCCACCCAGGCGCCCCAAGTTTGTACTTTTGTCTCAACATTTTGATGTCTTTAAAACCTCTTGTTTAAAAGTCAGTTCTTCCAAGAAAACATTCCAAAGTTCACTCGGGGTAATTCTTTTCTCTTGGAGTGGAAATTATCTCTAAACTTGCATTTATGGATTGCTTAATTGCGTGTGGTATGGTTGTTGGCACTGCAATAGAAAAAATTCACAGTCTCTGACCTCTGGATGCTTGAAATCTAAGATAAAGTAAATATTCCAAAATATTACTCTGGACTCAAAGCATAATGGGGCATTTAAAAGAATACTATGAATAAATCAACTGACATTTCTACAGTACTGAGAACAACATATGTATCTTCACATTTTGGCTTTGGTTGGATCATTAGGCACAAGTTTGAGCAATTTCAAGAAAAACTTAGAAACAAAAATTTGATATAAAAATTGGATATAAAATATCAAAAGTTAAAAATATATTGTAGAGAAGTATGTACTTTACAAAATCATTCGGTCCACACATTTCAAATAACATTTTTCTGGTGGATTTAAGTGGATTTAAATATGTTACCATTTTAACAGAAATTTGACATGGTTCAGGATTTGTTAGGGATGCCAAGATTGTACAAAGGGAGGAATTTTTTATGCTAACCTCTGGTCCATTATCTTAGGATCCATGATTTTTATCTATGATTTCTAAAGTGCTGCATCAAACTTTTGAGCCCTAGTGGGAACCTCTGCATTTGACTAAACATACTTGCATATCAATAACTGGACAGAAACCCTTTACCAAACCCTATAAGCATGCACACAGAGTAAATCCTCATGCTAAGAGACATTTCATTTAAAATAATAACAGAATGCAAGTGAAGGTCATATTTGATTATTATGGAGCCACATCCACAAGTCCCTAGACCACGTGCAGTTATGACTCTAGAAAAAATTTTCTTTTGAGACTATACTCCTGCCACATGACAGTGTCAGAATCCAATATTCTGCAGCTCCCAGGGTCAGGGTCCACCAATTCTACCTCCATGAAAATAAAAGAAACACAATCTAAAGCTAGGTCCTTTGCAGTATGTAGTTAAGTAACCATGTATTTCTTCTTTTATCTGCCTAAGAAGATCTGTCATTTTTCTCCTGTTAGAATGGGTTTTCTAGTTCTTTCATGATGAATCTTTACTTTCTAGGTACACAGAGTAAAGATCCAGGTATTCTTATTGGGCTGTATATATTGCCAAAGGATCCCGCTATGAGGTAAACTGCCTTTTGTAATATCATTTTTAATTACTTTTAGCAAATGGATATGAGATTTAAGTGGGTTATAGGAAATCCAGTAAAATTACTTTTGATACACAATTTTTCATCAAGCATCTAAAAGCAAACATTTGTGATTAGTTTGCTATGAATGTACCAGGTTAGTAAGGGAACCTTTTGCAAGACACTGAGGTTCAGAACGGCTTACAGACTGGCAGGCAAGGTCCTGATAATATTTAAAAGAAGAATTGCTTTGAGACTCAGCCCATGTTGACTAGCACTGGCTACTTCACTATTGTAAAGCTTCTGTAATCATTTCGGAAGCCAAGAACCGTAGAACAAAAGCATTCCAATCTGTATCTGCTTGTCTGGCATTGCGCAAGCATTGGAAGAATATTTTAAAGGAAAAATGTCAAATACTTGACGTTCCTATTAAGGAAAATACAAAAGAAAATATTGCATACTATATGAATAAATTAAAAGGTTAAGTTCTAACTGAGATAAATCTAGAAGGGTCAGAAAAGCAACATGATGAAATAAACACAGAAGAGCGGGGTGAGAATTCGGTCTAGAGCAGGTCTAGCTTCTCTAGTTGTTAAAAAGGGGTAATCAGGTTGGTTCTGCTGCCCTCTGGTTTACCATGAGGATAAAAGCCTGAATGTGAAAATGCTGGAGAATGTGGACAACTGAAAACAAATATTAGATAACATGATCATTTTCATTTTTCTGACAATCTTGCAGCAGGGCTCTGAGTAGAACTTAGGTACTGTCATTAAGAACATAATTGAGGAGGAGACAGTAGTTTTTAGTCACCTCGTTTTTGGGGTTTATTATTTTTTTTTACACCTGATGAGCTTCTGAGATACAATCAGTCACTAAACTCCTCAGACACATTTAGCAGCAGAAGCAGCTGCCGCTGACAATCATATCTGATTCCACAGAAAGTGAAGGTGTAAAAACAATGAATCATTACAGGTGCGTCTGCCTCTCTTCATACAAAGGACAAAATGAAAAGACATTGAAATCCATCAAGCCCAATGTTTTTCAAACAAAAAGAAAAGGTATCAATTAGAAAAGACTTTTCCCTTTTTGTAGGAGCAGAATTCAGTTATAATTTAGTAATTGTTTTTTAATAGTCTGCTCCTGAGCTTAGTGTGGTCTCAGATTCTTTTTTAATGTTTTTTTATTTGTGTGTGTGTGTGTGTGTGTGTGTGTGTGTGTGTGTGAGGGCAGGGGGAGGGAGGGATAGAGAGAGAGGGAGACACAGAATCCTAAGCAGGCTCCAGGCTCTGAGCTGCCAGCACAGAGTCCAACACGGGGCTCAAACCCATGAACCATGAGCGCATGATCTGAGTCGAAATCAGACGTTCAACCGACCGAGCCACCCAGGTGCCCCTATGTTGTCCCAGATTCCAAGAATCCTAATGTCAGGAAACACATGTCTTAATAATAACAATATGGGTCATAATAACAGCATACAACTAATTCTGTTTTTAGGTAGAAACTTGGTGTGACACGAGGTAAACACCAAAGGCTACTGGAATTAACAAAAGAAAGGTAGTGAGATATTTTAAGAGGTTTCAATAAAAGCAATAAAGGAGATGACATCTGAAATAAGTATATGATTCCTGGGATCTTAGTAGGAGAAATATCAGTAAAGACAAAAACTTGAAAGGGAGATACATCCAACACTGAGAAGTCCAAAGTGTTTCAAGAATATCCTGTTATAGATTCCCTATCCTCTTTCACTTGGGCATAACAAAGTGCTCATGTTATTCATTAAAACAGGTGACATGGAAAACCAAAACAACAACAACAACAACAACAACAAAAACCCAATCCTTTTAAACTGGCAAATAGTACAGTAGCATCCCCAGTGATTACAAATGTAACATTTTATTATGCATGTAATACATGGTTTTAGAAATTAAAAAACAAATACAGAGTGTAGATCACATATAATCCCACAACCCAGAACTCTTTACATTTTGATGTATGTCCTTCAAGATTACATCTGGAGGTCTAGTACACAGTATAGTGATTATAATCAACAATATTAGAAATGTCAAAGTTTCCTAGGGTCTAGATCTTAATTGTTCTCAATGCAAATTGATAATTATGAGTCATGATAGAGGTGTTAACTAATGCTACAGTGATTATCATATTGTAACATACAAATGTGTCCAATCAACACAGTGTATACTTTATACAACATTCTGTTGCAATTATATCACAGTGGAAATAAAATAAAAATTTTAAGGTGAAAAAGATTATGTCTTTATATACCTATACATTTATAACATAATATATAAACCCTATATACATAGTGCTCCATAAGTTGCTGTTTCCACCTACCAGGAGAGCTGCTAACTTTACATGGCATTAAACATTCTCGAGCACCCTCCTATACTATCATGTAGATTGCCCACTGGTTTATTAGGTTATATTATTACATATCCAGGTTACTCTCTTAATTTCTTATGTAAATAACAATGCCATGATCATCTTTTAAGATAAATCATTATGTAAACCTCTGATGGCTTACTGGCACACGTACCCCAATGTTCATAGCAGCACTGTCAACAACAGCCAAATCATGGAAAGAGCCTAAATGTCCATCACCTGATGAGTGGATCAAGAAGATGTGGTATATATACACAGTGGAGTACTACATGGCAATGAGAAAGAGTGAAATCTGGCCATTTGTAGGAAAGTGGATGGACCTTGAGGGTCATGCAAAGCGAAATAAGTTAGGCAGAGAAGGACAGATACCATATGTTGTCACTCATAGGTCTAACAGGAGAAACCTAACAGGGACTATGGGAAGGGGAATAAGAAGGAAATGAGTCGGGGAGAGGGAGGGAGGCAAATCATGAGAGACGTGAATCCTGAGAACAAACTGAGGGCTGAGGAGGGAGGAGGGATGTGGATGGGGGGGTGATGGTAATGGAGGGGGGCGCTTGTGGGGAAGAGCACTGGGTGTTATATGGAAACCAACTTGGTAACAAACTTTTTTTAAAAAGTTAAAAAATCAGCAAGTTAAAATATATTCAAAGCAAAAAAATTTAATTCTAAAATTACAATTAATGGGCTGTTTAAGAACTGTATTCCAAAAGAGTTAGTCTGATTTTCATTCCATCATGAGTATGTTAGCCTTATTCTTTATATTTTCTTAAATGTGGGATATCTAAATTTTAATTTAATTTTCTTAAATGATAGATATCTAAATTTTAATTTTTAGAAAAATCACCTTTTTCCCTATGTGAATGTGAAAATAGTATTTTATTTTCTTAAAATTTTTTGAATACTACATTGAACATTTTACAAGATATTAATTATATTTTCTGTGTGTGATATGACTGATGTTCCACTGAAATTTAGTTAAGTCCACTTTGGATGTCTTTCCATCTTTATTTTTCCTGTGATCATTTTCTGGGTTTCTTCCTCTTCACAACTGTAATATCTAGCTCATATTATTATAAAAAATATGCTTTGATTCAGGATTTTGTATATACTTAGTATCAAGGACTGTCAAAGCTGGAGATTTTACCCAACTTAAAAGCTAAGAAGTGGGGCGCCTGGGTGGCTCAGTCAGTTGAGCGGCCAATTTCAGCTCAGGTCTTGATCTCACAGATCGTGGGTTCGAGCCCCACATCGGGCTCTGTGCTGACTGCTCAGAACCTGGAGCCTGCTTCAGATTCTGTCTCCCTCTCTCTCTGCCCCTCCTCTACTCATGCTCTGTTTCTCTCTGTCTCAATAATAAATAAACATAAAAAAATGTTTTAAGAAGCTAAGAAGTTAACCTGTTGCAGTTTCATACATGTTGGAAGAAGACGGCAGATGAAAAGCAGTTCATTACTTGCAGCAGAAACAGTAGCCAGAGTATTAGCAGTTTTTGTGCTGGTTTTGTGATCTTTATTTTCCATAAGGTAATGCAAAAAATGCTAGATGGCATCCACACACGCTGTGGGTTATACTCAGCAGGGGAACTCTGAGGTTAGTGAGCCCTGATATTTTATAATAGGCAGTAAACATGCTTGTCCTTTGCTACAAAGCAAAATGTTATCTTTATTACACTGGACAATATGTATGCATGGGGGGAAACCCACGTATATAATACAATCTATGTTCCAAGAACATTCAAGATTGAACATTCTTGATAGTCTGGAAAAAGGGCAGTCAGTATCTTGCTATGTAAGAGATGCAGAAGTGCACAGGACTTTTGGAAAACTATTTCCAAACACTTATTCCTGAACATGAAGAAAGAGAATAAAAATTTTTGCAGTGTAAGGAAAGAGAGTGAATCAGGGGCATTCAGCATTCAAACTTCATTCCTTACTTAGCCCCAACTATGTACCATTATAACAATAACACATCTGCATGAAGAAAATAAATGAGGGGTAGACTTTCTAAAAAGGTTAAATAGACAGTGAATTTTTACTTTATAAAATGATTCTCTAAAAGATTTTTAAATGTCAAGTACTCCTAACATGATTAGAAAATAAATATGTAAAATAGATAGAAATAAATAGAAATAGAAAATAAAATTAAAAAAAATTTAAATATGTTTTTTAGCATATTAGTTAAGAGGGTGTGGACCAAACTGCCCCTGTTCAAATCTGGCTCAGTGTACTTGGTTAAGTTACTTGGTTAAGTTCCTTCTACTGTAAAAATGAATTACTGATGGCTATTAACTTCATTCTCATAGAGTTGGTCAAATGTTTGACTGATTAAGGATATTGCTTTTTGACAGTGTCTGATACATAGGAAACAGTAAATGCTGGTCACCATCATTCTATTATTACCACCAAAAATGAGGTCATTAAGTAGATATATTCTCTTCTGCTCCCTGTGCACAATTAACAAAACATTTTCTGTTCTTGATTCACAGGGTAGATGTAAAGAAGCTTTAGAAAATTGAACTCCAATAAGAAATGGATTATAGTTCCATTCATACTACAGGTTCTTTCTAAAATTGAGAGAAGAAAATATTAAGAAAAATATGTTGAGCTCCTTAGGTTGGTTGTATCATCTACAGTAACCTCTTTTATTTCTATACTTTTGTGTATTATGCTAACAAAAAGCCACAAATACTAACAAAAATTAATTTGTACAGTCAATAAAGCTCTATAGCATTGATTTCACTTATATGTAACAGCCCCGGAAGAACCGAGAAAGAACCAAACTGTTTCTGAGGCTACAGAGGGCTGTATGCCCTTCCTTTCCAGTATTTAATCCTTATTTCTCCCTTGGTGGTTCTTTAAAATCTGAAACTAGGGACTCTGGTCCTTTTTTCAATCTTGAAAAAGATTCAAGAAAATGTAGGGAACAAAGAGGGAGGAAAACTGATAAGGAATGGCTTTTGAAAAGGTAAATCCACTGAACAATTATGGGCGGAAAAGACAGCAATTTGCACAAACTAACATATATGTTTGTGAAATTCTGTGCTTCTGAGACTTGCACTTTAGAGATGCAGAAGGAATTCATTTCCCTTCTGTCGTCACCCTATTCTATTATTATTATCATGCCCATTTGACAGATGAAGAAATTGAATTATGGAGAAAGCATGTGATTTCTTCAAGATCATGCAGGCAGTAAACAATGGATCCAGGACTTGATATATTCATATTCATAACCCTTGGCTTATAGTAACATTTTTACTCCATTATGTTATATTGCCTCTGATGACCCTGAATTCTAGCCAAGTGCTTATTCACCTAAAGCCTACATCACAAACCACTGACATAATTCTAGGCCAATCCAACTATCAAATGGAGAATAGGCTCACCTCCGGGTTCTCAGCCAGCATAGGGATTCTGTTAAATTGGAGATGTAGCTAATGCTCTTGGTTGCAGGGGATTCTTCTGTTAATTTTGGCACCTACTGGGATTCTCTTAGGCTCTCAGTCTATGATTTTTTATTCAGCTATATATTCCAGGCTAAGCCCATATCCTAAGAGAATAATACAAAATCAGAGATCAGCCTGTTCTTTTTATTTTGTCCTGGACACTCTTATTCTTTGAGTCCGCCAGATAAATCACAGGTGCAGCTACAAATCTATGGGGGAAAGGGATGGCACAAGTTCAAGTTTAATAACATTCCCTGCCTCCTTTTCCACTTTGTAACCACTATTCACAGTGAGTTGTTATTTAGAACATTTTTTATCTCTAATATGCTAGCTACATAAATCACTTCCTAGTATACAAAATAGTTTGTTCTTCATACATAATTATGGTACTTCTTTTCCAAGAATAGGAATAGTCTCCCACAGACATATTCATAACCCTTAGCTTATCCTTTGAAAGGAATCATAGGACAAAAGTAACTATTGTTTGTGGAATGCGTGTTTGTTAAAACTTTCACCTATTCACAGAGAAAAACAAGCTGGTAGTAAACCAAGTCTGATCCTTATTTCTAAATCTGCATCTTTCATTCGCCCTGCTGAATTTTTAAAGATTACTTTCCACTTTTCTCAGAGGTACAAGTAACAGATATTCAAAGCTTCACACAATCAGGTTGAGCAGGTCCCCTCCTGATCTCAAATCTGGAAATATCCTAGAAAATGACATTGAAGTAATACTGTGGAGGTTGCATTAGTTGAGAGTTTTGTATGTATTAGAGACAGAGAGAGTTGGTTGGTGGAGAAGGAAGTGGTGAAAGAGACTGAAGTTGTCAGGGTGGGGGAGAATAGAGATTAGCTGAGCTGTCTGATTGATCTATTGAAGGTTTCTTCAACAAATGTGTTTTTGCATCTGCAATTTATCAGGCATTGTACTAGGTACTAGAGATATTAAGTGAGTCACAAATAGATCCTGACATTGAAGAAATAAACTCTTTGTTACATTTTATTCAAAGAATCAGATGCAGAATCAAATGTTTTTACTATACTATCATAAGTACTAGGATATAGGGGCACCTGGTTGGCTCAGTTGATTGAGCATCTGACCTCGGCTCAGGTCATGATCTCACGGTTCATGGGTTCGAGACCTGCATCAGGCTCTGGGCTGACAGCTCAGAGCCTGGAGCCTGCTTAGGATTCTGTGTGTGTGTGTCTCTCTCTGCCCCTGCCCACTTGTGCTCTGTCTCTGTCTCAAAAATAAATAAAGAAAAAGTTAAAAAAAATTCTAGGATATAAATGTGTACAGGACTCATTGGGAATGGAGAGAAGAGTTACCTGATTTCTGGAGGAAAAAATCTTGAAGGAGGCAGTAATGGATACAAGCTATGCATCAGAGTAACCCTGGAGAAGAATGTGGAGTGAGTTCCAGGTAGAGGAGACTGAGGCTTGAAAAAGCATGATGAGGATGAAAAAGCACAGCAATTTAAAATCACTAAGATTTAAAAGAATTTTTTTTACAGTTTACATATTTTGAGAGAGAGGGGGAGTGAGAGGCAAACAGAAAGGGAGAGAGGGAATCCCAAGCAGGCTCTGCATTATCAGCACAGAACCTGACGTGAGGTTCAAATCCACAAACCATGAAGTCATGAACTAAGCTGAAACCAAATGTCAGATGTTTAACAGACTGAGCCACTCAGGCATCCCATAATTACTCAGCTTTAAAGCATGGGGCAAGTTGTAGACTTGAGACAGATTATGAAAAGAGATCATGCAAGATCATGTATGTTACTACAAAGCTTGAAATTTAACCTGTAAGTAATGAGGGATCATCAAAAGGCTTTGGGGTTGAGTGTGGAAAAATGATACTTGTTTTTTGGGAGGTTTATGAAGGATGAATGGAATTAAGGTCACACGCAGGGAACACACTAAGAGGCTCGTGAAATAGGATCCAAAAGATATGAGGAAGGCCTTGGCTAGGGCTAGAGTAATAGTGAGGGTCGGATGGCCCATCAGGGGAACACTATACATATTGAGATCCTCTCTTCTGGGACACATGGAAAGGATACCTATCAGAGAGTGTTAAGGACCAAACCGCGATCCCCACAAATGTGTATGTTGAAGCTCTAACCTCTGACATGACGGTATTTCAACAGAGGGTTCTTAAGGAGGTAATTAAGTTTAAATGAGGTCATAAGGAGGGGGCAGTTTATACACTGGTGTTCTTATAAGAAGAGGAAACAGCATTACAGAGTTCACTGTACCCCTTCCTTCCTCCCCCTTTATTCTCTCCCTTCCTCCCTCTGCACATGCGCAGAGGTAAAACCACGTGAGAACGCTGCAAGAAGGTAGCTGTCCTAGAGTCAGGAAAAGAAGTCTCGAAAGTAATGCTGACGGGTGCCTTGACCTTGGACACTCTTCCTCCAGAACTGTGACAAAATCAATTCTGTTGTTTAAGACACCTAGTGTGTGATATTTTGTTACAGTATCCAGGCCAGACTAATACAGAAGGTTTGTTGGAAGATGTGAGAGCTAAAAAAAAAAAGCGTGAAGAAGACAGTAAGAAAAGCAGTGAGGTAAACAAAGTCCTGAACGGGCAGAAACTGGGAGGCAGAAAGGTTCCTGGGGTAGAGGAAGCTTTCATGTCTTACCTTCCGAGCATGAGAGTAGATGCAGCAGTTCCTTCCATAGGAGAGTTCTAGCACAAAGAGTGATGGGTATTTGTTTCTGAGACTGTTCTAGAGTTGTGATTGGCTCAGCTGCACTGCTGCCCAACTCCTATTGTATCCTGAAATCTATTTTCATCCCTGGAAGCTGTGTCATGATAGTCCAGGCTATTTCTTGTATGATTTGATTCGTGGTGTGGTATAACAGCTATGCCCCTGCCTTCCTCTGGCATCAACTGGAGCAGGCCTTTTCACTTGCATGTTGCAACGGCCAAATGAAAAGTGTGGGAGGAAGAGATGTCAGGATGAGCCGAACGGAAATAATGACTACAGCCTGACTCAAGAAATCTTGGGATATGATGTTAGTATTCCAAAGATTTTGAAAAAAAAATATATAAACTTTTTTTATTTTAGCCACCCTGTTTACAATATTAAAAAAAAAAAACACTTGTGCGCAGGATGGGAGTCATTTATGTAATACAAAAGTGTGGCATGAGGCTGGCTATGAACGAAGAGGGGCTCTTTAAAAATGACACCGCAGAATCTGTTTTTATTCACCTCTATAACAAATTGGCTCCGTTTAAATGCCAGGCTATAAAAGGCTTCATCCGCGTTCTCAATACCTACCGATTTCGAGAAAAGAAATGAAGAAAAGCTCTGAGTGCACTTTTTTTTCAGCGCCTGCCAACATGTGCCTGGGTTTTCGGACAGAATTTCATAAATGGAACAAATGAAGAATAATGATCTTTCCCTTACCTCTGTGCCATTATAGCCCCATCAAGCTGAAGACAAGTAAGATTATAGGATTTAGACAGTCCTTGTAGAGGAATTGGCAACTAGATTATTCTTCTGCCTGCTTAAAAATAGTTTCAATTTTGATCTGAGGCATATCTGTGTGTGTGTGTGTGTGTGTGTGTGTGTGTGTAAAAGAGAGAGAAGAAGGAAGAGACTGAGACAGTTTCTGTGACAGATTCCATCCTTTTGTCTTCCACATTAATTCATTCCACCTGGCTTTAAACATCCAGATGCTATCATATTTTAATTACCCTGATTAATGCCTATGTAAGAATTACAAATGGTAAACCAACCTTCCCTTAAATTAGGCAAGTCAATCTGCTTAAAGGCAGAACAGTGAGACAGGGCACCAGGCTAAAATCATATAAAAGATGGAATGGTCTTCATTTGTTTTTGTTTGTGTGCTTTTAAGTAAAGGTGACAGAATGGCCTTCGCCACAAGTGCAGTAAGCGTGATATGCAAAGATGAATGGATTTGCAGCTGTAGGTAGCGTTGCAGTTTCAGCATTATTATGCTCACTATTGGGAAAACATCTGTGGAGAATAAGAATGGAGGGTAGTTATCTTAATAAACCTAAGAAGAGATGTCAAAAGACCTGCTGTCTCTCACTTTGGAGGGCTTTGTGCAGAACCATTGTGTTTTAATCATTTCGACCAGCTATTCCAATAATACTCTGAAATATCTCCTAGAGTATCCAAGTGTCTCTCCTGATGAATTCTGGCACACTTCTTTAGGAAAACATAAAGAAAACAAAAATCCTCTACCCCCATTAACCAAGTAATTTAAAGTAAAATAATTTTCTCCCTGTCCACAGCATGATTTACTGGTTTTCCCTGAGTAAGTCCATTGGTGGTGCATAGGGATGAGGAGGGCCTTTGGCCCTGGTGACCTGCTCCGAAGCAGCCTGAGTGTGTGATTCTCAGTTCCGTCATCTGAGAATGGAGATCCCGTCACTTCTCTGGGGTGTCACAGGATTACATGACATAATGCAGATGAAAGTGTCTTGAACATTTCTGTATACTAATCTAGGGTGAGTTTGTTAAGATAAAGATCCCAAAACATTTTGTGCTTCAAAATATGAGGAGGCAAATAGTGCTTTTTCATTTAGATATTTTATCTTATCTGCACCATTGCCTTCCCCACTTTTTACACACTATTTTCTGAGAGCTCTCCACTTAGAGTGCATCAATGTCATTTAACAACTGCATAAAAAACATGTTTATATGAGTCTGAGGCTAGTGGATAAGTACAAGGTCATCAGTTAGGGGTAACTTTTATAATATCACAGGTTCTTCTTTCCAAGATATCTACTACTGACAGAGTGTGTAAGGGTGTGTGTGTGTGTGTGTGTGTGTGTGTGTGTGTATGGGGGGGAGAGATTGCGCACAAGAGAACAAGGGCACATACCATTGACAAAGGCTCCTCAAATCAAACCTGAGAATTCGATAGAAATGTAAACCAGCAGTGATGGGAAGCATGATAGTAATCCATTGTGTAGCTAATAGGCATCCTATCTGAAAGGAAATTACCATGCACAAGGATAAAATAGACAGGTAAACTCTTCAATTACCATATAATTACTATAATAAAGGTAATTAAAGGCCTGAGAGGTCATGGGAAGTTTTTCAACAAAGGTGCCACATAAAAGATAACTCCATGATGGATAATAGGGAGATGCAAAGGTTCAGGGAGTAAAGCAGTATGAATTCAGGGTGAGGAACGGGATGGAGGAGAAAAAGAACTTTACAAAGGGATAGATTCTGTAAGGCCTGTGGATTAAAAAAAAATTTTTTAAGAAATTCCGTACACTCCAGAATGGGTAAAGTTTTAAATCATAATTTTGCATCCTTTATACATTTTCATATTTTCCTACATAAGCACAGAGACACATCTTTCTATACCTACTGCTTGGATCCAAAACCAAATTCCTGGCTGCCACCTCCTCCACATACAGGCAACAAGAAAAGGCAAACACAATATGGCCATGACATCTAAAGTCTACTCGCGATTAAATGCAACCACGAAATGATGGGGTTCAACAAACATTCACTGAGGCCTCATCTTGCAAGCACAATGCAAGTTTAAATGGATCCCAGCTCCATTCAAGCTCAGCTACAGGACAATCACAACTGTAACTAACTCCTACGTCTTTCATCTTTTGACAATGAAATTAAACTATTGCTTCATGCTACAGTAGGAAAGAATGATCTAAAATAAATAATCCCAAAGTTGAAATAAAACTGAAAATAACGGCAGTGTCTTTCTGAGACAGTGGGCGGCAATGCTAATGAATGAAAGCTTTGCATATAAATAAATACATTGATTTTGAAGGAATATGGGAAGAAGATCAAGGTAAACTATGGACGGCAGATAGTTCAGAATCAAAGCCATAGCCAACCTACTTAAGTAAAAAGAACTATTTTCTTAAAGAATCAGTACATAGGGAAAGGACATAAGAAAACTGCTATTCACCCGAGATACCAATTTACGGAATAAAATAATCAAACTTGGGCCTTACTACACACGGTGAGATTAAGAAGGATCATTTGAGGACACTACACTTCCTCTGCTCCTAGTTTGGATGTACAGAAGCCCCCTGAGTCCTAGGTTTTCCAAATTATGTTCCTTAAAAAGAATGAATAGCTGTACAAGTCAAGGCAGGATAAATCCTTCTTCAGCCTATTGTTACCTGTGTTTGTGCTACTTACTGGTAATGACACGCTGCCCTCTTCTACTTATGTGAACTTTGCCCTTTGGTTTTTCCTTTCATGTTGGCTTAGAAGCCTCCACCAAAGAACTGGATTACCTGTTTTTAACTTTATTTGCTCCTCATCATGCTCAGACAGAAATCGGGTCTACACGTCCCAAATCTTCCTAATTATGAAACATCCCCCATTTAGTTCTTACCTACTCTGCTCATTACCTCTTGGGAATCTAATCTCAAGCCAAAGAAATCTGGTGATATCTAGAATTAGCAGTTGCTTTAATAACTCATTAAAGATGATGATCTCTTATATCACTTCAAGTTTGCCTTCTCATTGGCATTTTCTCTCTGGATTTGGATCCCCCAAACATCCCAGTTCTTGGCTACTCATTCTCCTCTACATAAAATAAAAATAAACCAAAAACATTAGAGAAATGCCATTTCAAAAAGCTGCTCTATATCCACTAAGAAAAATGACTTCATCGTTCTCTGGGAGCAAACTCCTAGGATAAAATACACACTGGTTCCTGATTTTTGAGCTTCTCTGTTTTGGGTAATTTTTTCTAAAAAAGATAAAAACTCAACAGACAAGAAAAGAAAAACAGTAACTGAAACTAGATTTATGTTGCTACTTCCTTCAGTAGTAAATGGAACCAAAATGGGTTAAAATAAAAACAAAAACAACTCTCAAAAGTAAGGCATGCACTAAGAGGAAAAGCTTTGGAAGCTAGGCTTTGTGGTTCTCAGCTAAATGTAAATATGCTTTACTAACAGTGGAATCGAAATTGGAGAAATTCCTTTGTGGGACAGAAACAGTCAAAATACTAGAGCAGCCAAACTCTGCTATGAAAAATCCTAGCTTTGCCTGTACAGCTCTCCTCCATGCAGGAAAGACGTGGTCTTCCGTCCCAGGGAGAATAATAGCTAGGCTTCTCAACTCTCGTAACAGAATGTCAACAGCACCATCTGCTCATCTGGCTTCTAAAGGATGCATATGGATTCATCTTCTCGCCCAGATTCTCCTCTCGCTTTGGGGTTTTTCCCTTCCGCTTGGTCCTTGGTGAGCACTCCTAAGTTTGCCAAATGCACACTGGAGGCCACTGAAGACTCTTTGCTGAAGAGCAGCTCAGTAATGAATTGAATCCTTATCTATTCAGAAAGTCTGCTTTAAAAATTTCTTCTGTAGAATACACAACTTGCACAAGCCCAATTGTACTTCTCAGAGTGTGGTAATTTAGAAGTTATTCCAAAATTAAGACCTCTGTTAATAAATACTGTTTGATTAGAAATTAGAATTATACCCTTTACACCAAATTGCAATTTTCCATATGTCCTTAGATTTGCTCGTATGAATTGTAAAAGAACAGTTGGCACTCATTTGTCATTGTTCATTCAGAACCACAAAGGAACCTCTAGAAGCAAACATTTCTGTTGTTTCTGTTCTACATAGGTTTACAATATGCTCTGAGGGATGCCGGGGTGGTTCAGTTGCTTAAGCAGCCAGTTTTGGTCATGATCTCATAGTTCCTGAGTTCGAGCCCTGTGTCTGATTCTGTGCTGACAGCTCAGACCTAGAGCCTGATTCAGATTCTCTGTCTCCCTCTCTTCCTACCCCTCTCCTACTTGTGCTTGCTCTCTCACTCTCTCTCTCTCTCTCTCTCTCTCTCTCTCTCTCTCTCTCTCTCTCAAAAATAAACATTAAAAATAATAAAAACAACAAATAAATTGTTCTGAAAACACAGTCCTGTCACAACTGAGATGTGGGTGGCATTATGAACAATTAAATGTAGTGCTTTGTAGAAAGCACTACAAATTACAGAAATAGAAGAATTTCTTAAAGAATATATAAATTCCAGTCCCATTTTAGGCATAGTTTTTTTAAAAGAACATTAGGGTCTTTACAACTAATTAGCTGAGTGACTTTGGGTATGACATAATCTCTCTGGAGGTTTATGCAAAATTAGAATTATGTGTGAGAAAACTAAAGTTTAGAAGGATAGAAAGTAATTACAAAGTAAAGAAGTTGACGTAAATTTGAACAGGATCCCTGAGTGATAGAAAAATAATAAAAAACTTTATCATAAATTTTGTTTGATTTTCTATCTTCTCCACAAGATTCCAAGCCCATGACAGGGATTATGTCTATCTTGGTCACCATTTTATTTCTGTTCTTAGGACAGCACACATTAAAAACTGGAAGAAAGACTAAATAGATTTTACCAGTCTTATTTGGTATTATAATACCATGATGATTTTTGTCTTTCAGTTCTTTGCTAATAAAGTAAATACACTTGCATCCTCTCTAACATAAACATGGGAAAGAATGATATCGGGGATAGTTAAGTATGTATAAAGAGGTTAAGTCTCACATAAGAAATAAATGTCTTGAGGTATTATTAAAGAAAACTAGGTATAAACTCTTCAATTATACTGAGAGCAGAGACTTGTATCACTAAAAATGAGTTAATGGCTAGTTAATATCAAATGAAATAAAATATAATATTGCATAAAGAAAACATTCCATTTAATGAACATAAATTACAAAATTAAAATTTCTCAACAATTCTGTATTATAGATACAAAATAATTTTAAATAAGAAGAAATTAAAACATAAAAATATTATGAGACTTATCCAAAGTCACATAAGCTATAAGCAGGAAACAGGTAGTTGAGTCCTGCTACCATAGTTTTAATGTTGGCCCTCTTTCTAGTCTATGTCTCACATTAAATGAGAATCTACCAACCACCTGATATTGAGCTGAGCACTCCATGGGTGGGAAGACAAATTAAACATTGGCATCAATTAATGAGAAACGTTTCCCTCTAATGAGTGTAAATAATAGGATAAAAGTACATTTTGAGAAGGTGGTATGATTTTCACTGAGAAGCAGCATCAAAATTTATAGAGGTCTAATATCTATTGTTAATAAAATAATTGTGTAAAAATCCAACAAAAATAAACTCCTTAAGATTAATGCTTGATGGAAGCCCATGATAGTTAATAGTATGAGTAAAAGTGTATGATTATCAGTGATATGAGAATATCCAGAGAAATAAATCATGTTTATAAAAGATAGTCAGCTTACAGAATCTCTTAGTTGTATGGTCATCAATAGTGTATTAATGTCCATTGACTTAAGACCACTATTCTCAGCTTTGACATCTTCATGTTCAATGGGGAACAGCAGGGCCATCTTTGATTTAAAGTTCCACTTAGCCTTCACTACTGGTAAGACAGGCGGCTGAGTTATACAAGGTAATCCTTCAGTATTAAAGCAGAGATCCAAAGTGGGACTTTAGTAGGACTTTCACTCATCAGAAACCAATACACTAAAATCTCCTGAAATTCTGGAAACCTTTCTAATGTCCCCTTGTTTAGCTCCTTATTTTATTACTGGGGGAATTAGCATAAAATCTTTCAAATACCAAGGAGTTTGTTTTTTCAAAGATATAAAGGAAGAGGGAGCTGAAGAGACTTCCCTGTTTCATACCAGAAGCAAAAGAAAACGTAAAGTACCTACGGATGAGGGTATTCACTGAATAAGAGGAAAATACTCTATATCCTTGGACTTCTGGACAAGATAGAAAGGAGAATGCCTAAAATAATCTAGAACCCCAAAAAGGCCTTAGCTTGAGCAGCAACATTTTCCAAGAAGATTTACAAGCAATAGGGTTGTTTTGTTGTTGCTTGCTTGTTTGTGTAATGTAGTAGCCTTTTACAGTTTAAGCTTGTATTTCAATGAAATCAAGCAGTGGTTCTCTTGTAGAGACAATTTTGAGACCCCAGAGATGTATAACAATGTCTGCAGACCTTTTTGGTCATCACAACTTATGGGGGGATGTGGTGACAGTACTTCTAATATCTGGTAGATAGACACAGGGATATTGCTAAACATCCTACAACACAAGAGACCATCCCTACAACAGAGAATTAACCATCCCAGAATGTTAATAGTGTCAAGGCTGTGAAACCTTGGGGTAAAGCAAAAACTAGAATCTAATCTTGTTTGTTTGTTTATCTGTTTTGCATGGTTATAGGCACTTTTCAGGTTCTTTGATACATTTGACTCAGTCTAACTAGAAAACTTCAGGAGTGACCTTGTTACAAGAGACATCATTTATCAGCATCAAATTCGCAATACTCTTTCTTATTTAAAGTCTACCATTAGTTATTTCTCCCCAAAAGGCTTCTACAATTTAGCAGTCAGGACATGTTATGGCTGTGAAATAGACGTCCCTATCATCCTGCTTTAGATGGGAAAAGAAACATTCTGCAGTGTTTATAAGTCGTAAAGAATTCTAAATATCTCCCACTCAACACATTCAGGCAAAATGATGGTATAATTTCTGTGCTGGGTGGCACTCTTTCATACCATTATGCGTCTTGTGAACCAACCGTAGGTAATGCACTATCTTCCTTTAATCAAATCTGCATTGTAATTTCTATAAAAAAATCAATTAAACACAAGAAGCAATTACTTATTTTTTATCACAGCATAATTTACTTTCCCAGAACAGCAGCATAAAAATGCGAGGAAAGATCTCATCTATGTTGGTGTATTTAAATAAAGAATGCATATTTTTAAAAGAAATGCAAAGAAGCACCGCCAAATGTGCAATATATTACCTATACATAATTCCCCATCTACATCAACTTTATGGATGGGTAATGTGGTTTAATAGCAAAAGACTAGGATTTTTTTGAGAAACTTTTTCTTTATATTCAACATTATGCCTGAAAACCTTTTTCAGATTCTTACAGTGATATAATTAGACAATTGGCTCATCAACCTCATCCAATCAGTTTTATGAATGATCCATTTAGATGTCAAATAAACCCTGTAAAACAATTTCTTCAAAACCTCACAGATGCATCCTTATTTATAGTTCCAAACCTGTCTCTTATTATTATCCTCAAAGAATTACATTAACTATTTGCTTAGTTTGGATTTATGTTAATTTGCAGGACTAACTGTCCATCCAAATGGGACCTCTGGTCTACTTCAAATTCATTCTGTGAATCTGTGGTTCCCAAACTTAAGCCAGCATCAGAGTCAGTCAGAGGTCTTATTTAAACATGTGTGAGGTGCCCAAAAATTTGCACCTGTTTTCTAACAGGTTCTCAAGTGGTGCTGATGCTCCTGGTCTGGGGAATCACATTTTGACAAGGCCAATTTTCATCATGACATGGTGATCTAGATTTGCTGGTTCCCACGGTGTTAGAGGCATGAGTTTATTTCTCTTTTCTACTTTTATGTCATCATATTATTTACTCATTAGGAAACTTAGAGCAATCCTTTCCCATATGCATGATTGCATTTTCTTCTCTTTTTTTGCCTGCTTCCCTCCCTCCCTTCTTTCCTTCCTTTTGTTTCCCCTTTCCTCATATCCTCTCCTTTCCCTCCCTCCAAGTTCTCCTTCTTCTCTTCCCCTTTCCTCCTTCTCTCCCTTTCCCCTGTATGATTTTATGTCTTTGCTTATGCTGTTTCCTCTACCATTCTACAACGATTATCTCTGTGAACTCCACATTCACCTTGGCCAGGAACCATCTCTGCCTCACTTGACCTAGTAAAAAAAAAATATTTCCTCCATATTGAACCACTCAATATTTTTGTACTCATTTTTAAGATGCTCCTTTATACTCCTTGCTACATTACTTAATAAACCATAGCCTCTGTGTATACCTATGATGTATGGCCCTAATTACATTATTTATTACATATATAGTTCCTTATTCATGACAATGCCTGTTGGGATGATTGCCTCAAAATCAGAGTGTAATAAATGTAGTTGGCACAAGTATGAGAGTGAATCAGAGGCTACAAAGCAAAGCAGTGTTCCATCACTAAATGACCAGAAGTTCAAAAGATATCTAATTAGCACTACAACCAAAGCCACCAGCCAAGTCTGGATGAAACCAGCTCTAAAATACGCTGCTTTAGTTTTCTCAGTGGTTGCTGATATTATCCTATCCATGAAGAACTGTATGGAAAAAATGGTAAGTGAGCTAGCATGGTCTGTTGGTAGGAGGGCTGACTGACGCCCAACAGGGATTTTAGAAACCACATTAAACATATTTAAACTCTCCTAAAATGACCACTATTGATAGAAAAAAGAGAGCTTCCCAAAATTAATATCTATTCTTCTTTAACAGCCTGGTTTCTCTAACCCATAAATGAGAAATCTCTTAACTGCCCTGTCTTATTTGCTGTGTCATTTAGTTCTGAACATAAGCAATTGTGGAATAAAGACTTCTGACTGCATAGATGATATAAGTATCATAGATAGTAGAAGACCAGGGAGAGGTCTTGAAAAGATGATGAAAGTTTCCTTAGTGTCTCTCTCTCTCTCTCTCTCTCTCTCTCTCTCTCTCTCTCTCTCTCAGATCTAGATGGCTAATAGTCACTTTGTCCAAGTGACTTCACACAAGTAAGATAACAGAGGAACTCTCTGAACATTAAGGAATTCCCATGAAGTTTCCAAGGCATTTATATTTAAAATTTGCTGGTCAGGGGTGCCTGGCTGTTTCAATCAGTTAAAGCATACACTTTTGATCTCAGGATCATGAGTTTGAGCCCCATGTTGGGTATAGAGATTAAAAAATAAAAATCTTAAGAAAATAAATAAAATAAAAGTTGTAGGTCAGATTTAAAGGGCCAATGTCATGGTTACTTTACATTAATGATCAGAATTTTAGTTTTAATTTTATAACCATACCATAAATCCACATGGTTTTTTGTTTGTTTTTGTTTTGGATTTCTTATGTTTCCTGGTTGGTTCATAATTTGATTTATTGTTACCCAGAATCTTAGGCTGCATATTTTTTCTTATCATTTCCATGTCATAGATGTGATGTTAGAAATTCAGTAATGACACTTACGACAAATGTACAGGTTTGGTCATATCGCAGTTCTCGTCAGCTGACATTTTGTCCCCCAGGAGACATTTACAAAAATCTGACAACATACTTGGTTGTCATAAGGAAGGAATGGGTTCCTAACAGCATATTTAGTAGAGCCCAGATATGCTGTGAAACATTTTTAAAGTATAGAACAACCCCCTCAACAAAGAGTTATCCAGCCTCCAATGTAAACAATACTGAGAGAACATCACTGCCCTGGTACATCTTAGGCACTACAGAAACGCTAGCTTCCATTAGTTCAAATTTACTTCATCAACATGCTTTTGGCAGAGTAAATGATCATTCTAAGATAAACCATTCTCTATAAAAATGTCCAAAAGTTCCCAGTGTAAGCTAAGAGAACAGTTTCCTTGTGCATAAATACTTAATCAGTTTCCTCTATCCATATAAGAACTCAATTATTTAACTATTTCCTTGATAATAGTTATTTGTTTGAAGAAGGCTAATGAAAAGGGTGCATTAAAATAGATATATCCTATCATTCCATAAAATATTTACTAAGAAATAAAATAAACTCTAGTTTTTTGGGGATGAAATAATCACCCAATAAAAAGATTACTTAGAGAAAGGAATAATAAAAAAAAATGGGGGGCATACTTGTGAATTTTGTTGAATTACTTGGAAAATTTAGGTCATTAAAATTCCAAGCCAATATTTTCCTCATTTGGTCAAAATGCATATTTTATTTGAAAACTACTTTGAATAAATGGAATATACGTCTACTTTTCTTAATCAGATACTGCTTCTTAAATCCACTTTTTTCAAGTCTTAAGAGGACCCACAAATAATTCAGACAAGCAATTGTGTTTCCGCACCACATGAAAAAGAAGTGATACCTCTACATGCATATCTCTGATCCAGGGTTTATGTTCTGAACCATCCATCATTTGAAATACTGAAACTCTCTGACTCAGCAAGTTAACACTATGTATTATGTCTTCACCAAGAAAATCATAATAGTTTAGGAGGCAAACTTAAATGGGGAGAATATCTTCCCCACAAAATATAGTCCATCAAAACCACACAGTGATTACAATTTCTATACAAGCTAGTTAAATCACATGTGATATTCCATCAAGGTTAATTTCACACCTCAAATGCAGTAAATGTACAACAGTCTAGACCAGCTCTCTGTTGAGTATTAGCTTACAATATCATTAAAAAAGAACATTTACATATTAAATTCAAATTTTAACCTACCATAGCAGGGGATTAGAAGATTTGGATGAAATAATTTGAGAAGTATTTTGTACATTGGCACTTTAGTTAGTGTAAGGAAGTGCTGAAAATTTAATTATTTTACTTCTTTATTGGCATATCTAGGCATCTTGGTATAATTTTATCTATCATCTATCTATCTATCTATCTATCTATCTATCTATCTATCTATCTTTATCTCTAGGTAACTTTTTTTCTCTTGTGGGGCTTAAAAAGATTAGTACAGATAAATCTCCCCTAGTCATTTATACACACAGTAGGATGAGACTCAAAATAAATTTATTTGGCAAATAAATGACTTCTTTTGTACGTTGTTCCATGAAGGTATATTAAGCTTCACCAAAATCTTGTGCTATGTTTGGAGTCCTATAAGAGAGAGTTTTTCTTTGAAGGCAATGAGGTGATTTTATTCCTATAATGATAGCAAAGTTGCAAGTCATATTGACCTGAGGAAATACCTGCTTTTTTAGGGGGGTGGGAGAGGAGGAATGAACAATGAACCAAAATGGAGAGAGAGGGAGAGATAAAGAGAGGGGAAGAGAGAGGGAGAGAAAGTAAGTATCTGAGAACTATCTAGCAAAACCACCTGAAATCTGAGGTGGATGGGAGGCTGTGTTCAGCACATGGTCGTGATCAATTCCCAACTCTAAATCTGTGACACATCATCACACACATACACATACACACACACACACACATTTTTTTAATTTTATTTAAATTTAATTAAATGTATAAAATCCTGTGCATGTAACATGTGTAAATGAATGACAGAAGTGGTTTCACAAAATGAATGTTGAAGAATCATAATTGAACGAAAAGTCAGAAGTCACTATTCTATGAATCCACACTTTGACCTCTAAGTAGGAATACAGACAGTTTTAATCTTGTCATTTTAACCATTTTACTTAGACTCACTCCTTCTATTGACTTCACAGATACTTTTACTTTTGTAAATGTAGGCAAGCATAACATCATAATTTACAGAGTTTTCTTAAATGATTTCCATTAAAATAAAATAATTGCTGAATTTTCTCCAAAATATTACATTTCCAACTAAATTTCCTTTATTCCATAACTAAAATTATCATTATCAATTATTTTATATGTTTTATAAAAAATAACTGAGTCACTAATCAGTTTTGTCTATTCAAATTTTTTATTAATATTATTCTGGCATTGTAAGGTTTTTGTTATAGTTGTTGTTAAGGTTTCTAACCAAACCAAATTTTTCTGAGACAAATTTTCAGATATCAAGTTCAACATAAAAACTTACCTATGAGAACTGTTTTCTGGTCTCAGTAACTTATATGTATGTAGTTATGTCCACTAGGGTGTGTTATGAGTTATTTTCTTTCTTGGAGTAAAGGGTTAGGTAAAAGTTCCAGATTCTATATATCTTTCTTAGAAAAAAACCTAAAATTAAAAACTTCTGCATTATAACACACTGCCAAGAGAACATACTACAGAGTGGGAGAAAGTATTTGCAAGAGACATGTCTGATAAAGGACTATTACCCCAAATAAACAAAGGACTCTTAAAAGTCAACAAAAGGAACACAAACAGATTTAAAAATAGACCAAAGACCTTACAGACCTCTCATCAAAGAAAATATACAGATGGAAAATAAGCATATGAAAAGGTGTTCCACATCATATGTTATCAGGGAAATGCAAATAAAAACAATGCGATACCACTACAAACCAATTAGAGCAGCCAACACCCAGAAAAGTGACAACACCAAATCCTGCTGGCAAGAATGTGAAACAACAGAAACAATCACTCATTGTGGCAGGAATGCAAAATGGTACAGCCACTTTAGAAGACAGTTTGACAGTGTCTTACAAAACTAAACAAACTCCACATATAATCCAGCCATCATGTCCCTTAGTATTTACCCAAAGGAGTTGAAAACGTCACGTCTATACAAAAACCCACACATAAATGTCTATAGCAGCTTTATTCATAATTGTTAAACTGGAATCAAGATGTCCTTCACAGGTAAATGGATAAATAAGCGGTATATGCAGACAATGGAATGTTATTAAGCATTCATAAGAAATGAGCTATCAGGCCATAAAATGACATGGAGGAATCTTAAATGCTTGTTACCTGGTGAAATACTGTAATATCTCAACATTCAATATTTCAATTTTCTATATATCTTTATAGAAAAGACAAAACTTTGGAGACCTTAAAGATCAGTGGTTGCCAGTTGTTATGGTGTAGGAAGTGATGAATAGGCAGAACACAGAGAATTTTTAGGGCAATGAAGCTACTCGGCATCATATAATAATGGTAGATTATACGTCATTATACATTTGTCTAAACTCACAGAATGTAACACTGGGAGTGAAGCATAAAGTGACTACAGACTCTGAGTGACAATGATGTGTGTGAGTGTGTTCACCGATTCTAGCAAATGTGCCACTCTGGTGGGGATGTCGATGATAAGGAGATAGACATATGTGAGGCAGGGGGTATATGGAGAATCTCTGTACATTTTTTTCAATTATTCTGTGAACGTAAACTGCTCTAAAAAATAAGACCTGTGCAAAAATATCTTTGTTAGGTAAAGATAATAGGATCCGGTGTATAGTAAAGTTTAAATGGCATATCTAAACTCTAAGGCTAAAACACTGTATGCTATCACATTATTTTTGACCCAAACTCCATTATCCATTAAAAATTAAAAAAAACCTGAATTCTCTTGAATGATTTCACTAAAACATTTATAATAGTCTTATTTCTAAAAATTTTTATGTGAGCATAGTTTTCATCATTTTTATATTTGCAGTTTCATAATTTCAGGACTGTGTTTGACGTAATGGAAACAAGGGCTAAGATTTGATAAAACACTGAATCTTTCTAAAGACAAATGATTCTTGACCTAGCTTTTGATTTTTTAAAAATTGTTATTTACTTTTGAGAGAGACAGTGTGAGGTGGAAGAGGGGCAAAGAGAGACAGAGACAGAATCTGAAACAGACTCCAGGCTCCCAGCTGTCAGCACAGAGCCTGAAATGGGGCTCAAACTCACAAACTGTGAGATTATGACCTGAGCTGAAGTCAGATGTTTGACTGAGCCACCCAGGTGCCCCAACATAACTTTTGAGAAAAAATGCTTTTTCTTGCATGAATTTATCTTAAAATTAAATCAAAGTGCACTGGATCTTGGTTTCATGCGTTCTTTGTCACGTGAACCCTCAAAAGCAGAGATAGCCAAAGGCTTTTAAGTTCATTTTTTTAATGTTTATTTATTTATTTTGAGAGAGAGAGAAAGGGCATGAACAGGGGAGGGCCTGAGAGAGAGGGAGGGAGGGAAAGAGAATCCCAAGCAGGCTCAGCACTGCCAGCACAGAGCCTAACACAGGGCTCGATTTCACAAACCATGAGATCATGACCTGAGCTGAAATCAAGAGTTGAATGCTCAACTGACTGAGCCACCCAGACATCTTAAAGGTTTCTAAATTCTAATGTCACCATTACAATGTCACCAACCTTTAACAAGAATGCAATAGACTTTTCCATGTTTGAGATTTTGATAATTTCATATGTATGTGCAAAGAAGAACCATGCTCAACAAAAGAAAATAATATACAATACAGAAGTATAAGGTCTTCTCAATCACCAGTTATTGGTTCAGCTGAGTCCCATCGCAAACATGTATCTGAATATATGAAGCCATAACCCTAAGTACCTGAGAATGTGACCTTGTCCGAAATAGGAAGCCAAGTTAAAATGAGGCCACTAGAGTGGGCTCTAATCCAATATGACTGTTCCCCTCTGGGGGAAAAAAAGGTATTTGGATGAAAGCACACCTAAAGGGAAGCCAATGTGAAGACACACAGTGAGAATGCCATGTGAAAACAGAGGATCAGAGAGACGCATCTACATGCCAAGGAACACAAAGAGGGCCTGCAAACAAGCAGATGCCAGGAAGAGGCAAGTAAGGATGCCCCTACAGGTTTCAGAGGAAGCATCGCTCTGCCAACACAATGACTTCAAATTTCCTCCCTCCATAACTGTGAGATAATAAGCAATTCTGTTGTTTGAAGCCACCCAGTTCTGGGTAGTTTGTTAAGGCTGCCCTGGGGGAAAAATATGCCATTTTTCCCCAATATTTTCCCGTGGCAAAATCCCAACAGCACTAATAATAAAAAGCCTACTTTTCTGCTTACTCTTCTTGTAAAATCTGCCAGGGACTCATTTCCTCTGATTTGATTACATTTACATACAATTTTAATTAAAGAACTACTAGTAGATGTTTCAAGTACAGGAAGAAAATATACTTAGTGAAAGATTCTCAATGATAATGATTTGACAAGTCTTTTTTGTCAGAAAACTTCATAGATATATTTAGTTTTCTGTTCTGATACCACAGAGAAAAGTGGGGGAGGTACTCATTCAAATCCTATACATTCACTGATTTAGTAGTAGGTAGGGATTTGTAGATACTACCTGATAATCTCTTCAGAATCTGTTTCTTGACCATTTAAATATAAAGAATAATTTTTATCCCTTAGCATAGTCGATATATAATTTGTGCAGTTACTCATTGTGCAATATATTCTAAGATGGTTTCAATGCTGAGAATTCTCTGGAGTTCTCCCCCTTGGCAGACAAATGAATTTTTGGAAGACATTCAAAATAGTCGCCTTGCGAAAGGGAATGGAAAGCTTAATAGAGCATGTTGTTTGAGGTCAGTATTGCTGAACGCTACTATCTGCACCATCTCCAGATGTATTCAGTCCCGAGGGATGCTCACACAGAAGATCATATGTGGAATGCTGGCATAACTAAGCGATTTCTTTTCCATCCTTAACACATTGCTTTCAAAAACAACATGTACTCAACATATTTTTTATTCTCTTGATAATAACCCAGGGCTTTGATATTTTGGTTATTGGGGGGGGGTGGATTGGGCCTTTGACACATGAACATATTCTATACCACTCTAACAAACCTCAAGGCTTTATTGCACTTTCCTTTAAATTCTCTCTGGGTTGACATTTAGGGTACAATCCACTAACAGAGTTCCTGCAATCCCACAGTGGAAAACAGGAGAGGGAAGTAAATATCACTGTGATTCTTTTACTGAGATATTTTCTTATTTTTACCCTTTCAAACACTAAATCCAGATCTACAGATGAAATAAGTCTTTTAGAAATGATTATAAATTATAAAATTATTGAAGTGTCAGGTTTTAAAAACTGGATTAATTGTGACGATCATTCAGATTATCTTGGGGAGTCTGGGTGGCTCAGTTGGTTAAGCTCATGATCTTGCTGTTCCAAATTTGAGTTCCACATCTGGCTCTGTGCTGACAGCTCAGAGCGTGGAGCCTGTTTCAGATTCTGTATGTCTGTCTGTTGTCTCTCTCTCTCTCTCTCTGCATCACTCCCACTCATGCTCTCTTTCTCTCTCAAAAATAAATAAATGTTAAACAAATTAAAAGTATCTATTTTTAATATATATTTATATACTTAATATTTATAAATATTATCTAGCTCACTTAGGTGAGCCATAGGATCTACAGGCATTTAATAGGTAAAAATGAGCTCATACTAACAAAAGCGGCCATTTATTAATTTTTTTCATGTGTAAAAATATTATCTGATGCTTTACAGGCATTACCTTGTCTAAACCTCTGTTGTTGTTAGTGTTGTTTTTGTTGTTTTATGTAGGCTTTACACCCAATGGGGGTTGGAACTCACCATCCTGACTTAGCTAGCCAGGCAATCCCTAACTTCTTAAAAAGCCTATGAAGCATGTTATTTTTCCAATTTTACATGTGAAGGATGTTATCCCTACTGCCATCCAGGAAATACATGATTCAGGCATATTTTTTAGTTTAGTTTCTCAGATTCCAGAGTCTGGATCATTTTCTAGTATGTAACCTTGATTTCTCCACTGACACTTTTCACCCTTGCCATAAAGTCAGCACATCCTGTTTGACACTGTGAACCGAGAGAATGCTATTTACTTTGAACAAAAATAAGACGAAGCAAAAGTACAAGACTATCTTCAGACAAAGTAAGGAATACTCCAGTTTGTCTTTTTTGTTTTGTTGCAGCCTCTCTTCCTAATTCACCTCCTCTCTACCAATCCCCGTCCTCTCTCCAAATCAAAATCGTTTGCTTCCAGCTTCAGAGATTTGGGGGATGTTCTCTTCCCATTTAATTATAAAAACTGCTTCTCTATCTCCAACTGGTCCCCATTCCCAATAAAAACTATGATATCACCAATGTCACTGGATGACTGTGAATCTGAGACTTGAAGTCCCTCTGTGTCTTTTAGAGCCAGGATGTACATGTTAGAAGAAGCAATGCAATATAGTAAAGAGGGCAGATTGTAAGCCAGACTTCCGAGATCTGGGTCTACACTCTGCCTCTCTTCAGCAGTGTCACTTATCTAACTGCTTGGCCAGTTTGTGCCTCAAGTTTACCATATGTAACGTAGGGACTATCTCAAAGGCTTATTGTAAGAAATGAGATAATATATATGAAATGCTTAGAATAATACCTGGCACAAAGCTGTCATAATTATTTAAATGTATCTCTCACTAATGAAAAAAAAAAACCTAAAATATGTCTTTTCCCAAAAGAACTGCATAAAATACCATGTAGAGGCATAAAACAGAAGGAATTTATTAAAACCACATCCCATGAACATTTTAGACATAAAAGGTCACCTCCACGAAGAAGTATAATGGAAAATACGGCAAGCAATTTAAAATGCTCAATTTTAAAATTAACATATTTTCCACTTACACATGATTTAATTTTGAATTAATAGTGTTGAATGGGGGATTAGAAAAGAGAGGAAAAATGAAAGAAACTTAAAAATGTGCTTGGTAAAAAATAGAGCGAAATATTCATTCTCTAAAGTCTGTAACAGTCTGACTTTCATGCTTCAGAATCCCTTGATGCCTGTCATGATCTATTTTGTTGGTTATTTTTATGGGGTCATTCCACTCTCTTCCTTATTCCCTAGGTTTTTAAAAGTTGCATGAAAATATATTATTTTCACTTAGAGGCCATAACTATCTACATTTTTTTCTATCCTTCAAGACATATTACTTTCCAACCATATTTACCAGTTAAGTACATAAAATTGACATAATTTTTCCAATATTGGGCAATACCCAAATGTGTTTGATTGAAGGACCCAATTCATTACATTGTACTTTAAATACCACACTGCCAGCTATAAATAATCTGAATCCACTATAAAAATGTACCTTTTAAAATATGAAGCAGGGATACTTGCCCCCCCCCCAATTTGCTATAGACAGGGCTTCAAATAATGCCTAAAGAAACGATGGCCAACCTTATTAGCATGAGAAAAACATTAATTGCATATCAGCTTGAGTTGAAAAAATTAGTTAAGAAAATGTGTTGTCAACTAATGATGGCTTTCACTCTTTGTAAATCAATTCTGCACAATTTAAGACACATAATCATGTATTTAATGATTTTGGTAAGCAACCTCATTATAATATATACTTTTACCCTTTTATTAAATGTAAAATGACAAAATGTGTTTATATATATAAATTGCTATTGTTTTACTCAAAGTCTGGTCAAGGGTTTTAGTCTGACAAAAGCTGAATTTTCCACTCTGCTTTAGGAGCATATGGCTGGAATGGGGCGCCTGGGTGGCTCAGTCAGTTAAGCGTCCAAGTTTGGCTCAGGTCATGGTCTCACAGTTCCTGAGTTTGAGCCCATCATCGGGGTCTGTGCTGACTGACAGCTCAGAGGCTCCAGCCTGCTTCAGATTCTGTGTCTCCCTCTCTCTGTGCCCCTCCCCTGCTCCTGCTCTGTCTCCCTCTCTCTCTCAAAAATAAACATTCCTTAAAAAAGGAGCATATGACTGAAAGAAACACGTAAATGCTAAAAATGACAGATGTATGACTTAGCTGAATGCCTTTCTCAGTAACTTCCTTTAGGAATATTTCCAAAATGAGCAAATTAAGAAAAAAAAAGAAAGAAATTTTAGTGTATCAATATGTATATTCATGATAAGGTGTTCCCCCCTCTAACTCAAAGGTGGTTTCCCTTCCTTTCATTCTGCCTGACTCTTTCACTAAGCCATGTCTGAATATTCAAGCCTAAAGTGATGTATGCTTTCTTTTCTTCCTATACTCAGAAATATATGATTTGAAACTTACTATAATCTGTCTTATATTTTTTATATTTTTATCTGATTGTTGATGAGCATTATCCTTGTTAGTTCCTTCAAGCTAGCTACTCTATGCCGCAGTTCTAATTTATTTCATATAATATTTAGTCCAGTGAAAAATATTTAGTCCAGTTAAAATGAAAAACAAATTGTGGTTAATTCATTCTGCTGGTAGGTGGAATTATGGGAATAGTGTACGGTCCCAAATGCCTCAAATTTTATATGAGCTATGGTATCCTTGAATGTTCCCAAAAAGTGAATGGATTAAGGACTAGTACCTATTGAAGTCTCTGACTCAGGTTGAAATATTTTATTTCCTTCTCTCTCTCTTCCTCTTTCTTTATTTTTCTACTTCCACTTTTCTCTCAGATACGAGGAAAAAGAAGACATAAAATCATAAGAAAACTTTGCTTATTACCTCTGCTTTGGAGAAATCTTAACTACGGTACTGGAGATTATCATCAAGGATGAGTAAGTGACAGGTTCCAACCTTCTGACAGGTTCCTTCTGACCTTAGCTGAGGGAGGTCCCCTGGAAGGGCGGATGTTTAATGTCAAAAAGAATAGGGTTCCTGCCCCATTGATTACCTTCCAAGAGTTCTATGCCCACCTCTGAAAGGTATTATATCTATAAAAACTTGTATGAATAGTGAAAGTACATGAAGGGATGGTAGTGGCACATGAGGTAAGCTCTTAGAGAAGTCCCCTAGCAGAGGAGGTAAGACTTTAGGTTTTAAATTATGTCACAGTTCAAGCTTGCAAAGAGGACCCTCCACTGGTGAATTTCTTTCTTTGGTCCGCCTCGAATAATATAAATCTGACCTAACACTGATTTGGCTCGTCTTGGACTTGTACGACTGCCTTTAGTGATTCTTGACATCAACATTTATAAGTTTAATCCTACCTGACTGCAAGTAGGCACAGAAAACTCAAATGTTTACAAAGACCAAGGAGGAAATGTAAACAAATAAAGATGTTTGTGTGAAGAAA
This sequence comes from Suricata suricatta, assembly GCF_006229205.1. NCBI lineage: Eukaryota > Metazoa > Chordata > Mammalia > Carnivora > Herpestidae > Suricata > Suricata suricatta. Next base: position 96,905,489 of record NC_043703.1, read on the forward strand.
TAAAACACAATCAAACCCAAAACTAAACAAGGGCATACCCATTTTGAATATAGGGTTTTCAAACACAATGCATGGGAGAATATTTATCAGGCTCTCTAAAAATTCCATTTGGTGAAATATACTGATATTTAAACTACATTTCAGGAGTGCTGAAATGAAAACTTTCGGATCAATTTATTCAGATTTACACAGATAACCAAAATATCTGGCTATAATATTTTAGACAACCAATTAGCTTAGTGAATCACCAAACCTCCCGACCTTCAACTCACTAAATATCATAAACTGATGTAACAAGCTTTAAGGAGCTTCTGCAGAAGATGACAAATAATTACAATTTTGTCACTCACTCCAAGTAAACAATTGAGTCATGCAATTTCCTAATGAATATATGGTAAACTTTTTGGAAAGGCCATTTCTAAGAGAATGCTTTGATTTCTCAAAGCACTTCTAACCTGTTATAATAGGTTAGTAGGACGTTACATGCAGTGTACAGACAGAGTTTCCAGGTTGAGAGGCAAATGAAAGGGGCTCCCTTTATGGAAGAGAATAAGAGTTTACTTAAAATTCATTAATAACCAGAGATTTTGCCAAGTTACTGAAATAAGTGTAGCTTTCTGATAATGTAGGTCCTCAAAGGAAACTTAAGCATGACCAGAGCAACTTTTCCCATGAACAAATCAAGATGCATGACCTCCATCTGAAGCTCCCTCAAAGCCAAATGGTCAAATATTTTTAGATTTCTCCCCCAAAAACTTGTGCTTAGAAGTTATATGAAAACCAATTTGACAATAAAATATTAAAAAAATAAAGGCAATCTAATACTTTGTCTATAGAAAAAAAAAGGAGTTAATCGTTTCATTAAAGATTCCATGTCATATGAAAAGAAGAATAAAACTGCATGCTTTCCAAGACAGGGAAAATAATCCAACACAATTCATATTTCATTCTAGGAACTAAGTGTTAACATGAAAAAAAAATTTTGTCTTTCATGTAAATGTTTTCCCCTTTTTAATTCTATAGAAAAAAGTTTAATCTTTTTGAGGCTATTAAAACTCCTGAGGTAAAACTTGTTTTTGCTCTATACTTTGAGACTCCAGAAAACAAAATAAATGCAAAATTTTAACCTCAGAAAAATAAATTACTTCTGTGCATAATCAGCTTGAACATTCCTGGGTCAGAGAAGAGGATGGTAGTTTGTTGTGATAAATACATATCTTAGAGAGCCAAATCAAGGTCACTTACATGGTCCACAATGATTGCTAAACAACTGTCAGATATCATTGGTTTGAGGTCACCATCCTTCATGAGTTGAACGCAAATGACTCTTTGAAGAAGAAATAATCCACTAAATTTTGTTCTTTCATTGGTGGAAACAGAGGCTATCTGTCAATTGCTTATATAGAAATAAACTGTTGAGATTATTTCTTTAATTGGGCTTTCAGCTCTTCCAGTTTAATTTCTTCACTGAACTTACTAGTGTATTCCCTTTTAATATATATACACATGCAAATAAAGATAATATTCATCCATTAAGAGAAGTATATATATTTCAGATCTCATAGGTTTCTCCACTGTGTACTGTTAATGAATTTATTCCAAAACATTCTAAAGTTCTCTTTGAGATCAAACCTTGGATTGGAGTACAAAGAACCTGAGGTCTGGCTAATTCCAAATTTCCTAATACAATAAAGATGCAATTTTGAGGCCAATATATGCTACCTAACAATGAATATTTAAGTCTTTCAAATGACTTCAAACCCTCCAAACACAACATTCTTATATCTCTACTTATCCACCAGAAGTTTTTGAATAAAGTAATAAAGTGCCTTGAAACTTGAGAGTAAACCAAAGGATGTTTATTAATAAGATGTAGTGTTTTCCTGAAGAGTCGACACCTGATACTTCAAAAACATTAATCTCTCCAATAAACATTTTATACCCAGAAAATCACATTATAATGTACAAACCTCTGGCTAAGTTCCATACATATATTCAATTGCCTCTAAAAAAATTGTATCTTGCTTGACACAACACAGAAACTAATCAGCATAAGTAATTTTGCATCTTACTTTCAAAACATTAATAAAGAAATGCATACCTTGATAAGTGGGTCAGATAACCTAAAATAATTATGGAGAGAGTACTTTCTCTTGAATAATGATCTCATTTAAAAAGCTATACTATGTCAATTATATCTCAGTAAAGCTGGGAAGAAAAATTATAGTTGGCCTGAAGATAAATGAAATATTAAATTATTGCCTTTAATTCCTTAATACAATATATATATTTTTCTCCCAAAGACCCGCTAAAGTAACACTGATGATTCCCTTGAAAAATCACTGTGACTTAAATTTATACTTTTTAAGAACTTTTACAGATTGGGTCTTGCTAACTCGCTTTATCTCAGTTGTTCGTGCAGTTAAATATTCTTTTGGAATATTTGAAACATTTGATTTCACACAGCATTTATTTATTTTAGTTTTTTAAATTAAGCTTTTTATTCTAACATGCTTTTATTCACATGTCCTTATAAAAAAGCAACAGAGACCTCCAATACTTTTCACTCAGTATCCCCCAATGGTGACATATTATAAAACTATAATACAGTATCACAGCCAGGATATTGACATTTAGTAGTCCAGATGCAGAGTATTTCTATCACCACCAAGATTCATATGTTGTCCTTTTTTAGCCATATCTGTTTCCCTCCTAACTAACCCTGGCTCACCTCTTTAATCTCTGGAAACCACTAGTCTGTTTTGCACCTCTATAACTTTATGATTTCAAGAATGGTATATTAATGGAATCCTACAGAATACAACCTTTTGAGAATGGTTTTTCAGTCAGCATTAATAATCTTGAGATTCATCCAAGTTGTTACACTAATAGTTTTTTTTTTCTTTCCTTTTTGATATTGCTGAATAGTATTCCGTGCTATAAATGTACCACCATATAACCACTGGCCTATTTTAGTTGTTTCCAGTTCTTGACTATTATGAATAAAGCACTTTTAGAGCTATGTTACATAGAAGTGGTGAGAGCAGACATTCTTGTTTAAGTCTGTCTTAGAGAGACAGCATTCAGTCTTTCACCATTAAGTAGAATATTAGCTGTAGATTTTTTTTTTGAAATGTAGGAGATTATACAAATACAACACAATGACTTACATAGAGCAGTATATACATAGTTGTACATATGATATTATATGAACTGTATTTTGTATATACTATATGAAATTATGCATATCACATATAAGTACATTCAGGAGTACGTGAAATTTAGTTGTTACTGGTGGGAGGGAAATAAAAATAATAAAGTTAAATTCCAGAAGGGACTAAACTGATACAATACTAGGTTTCTTTTGGCAATCAGAAAATTTAAGTTTTTATTTTTGTTTGATTCATTAATAATGTCTAAATAGCTGGAATAACATGTAGTCCTTTTTAGTTAAAAAAAACACATTGAAAAGTTTATATATGTACAATACCATGCTTGTTAAATTAACTTTATGCATGCTCATTTATTTACTAAATATTTTATCACTTTAATTTTTGTTATCATTTTTTAGGTCTTCATCCAAATAAATGCAGGTAAATGAGAAACTATCCTCTAAGATTTTATATCTTTACTTTTGTACTATCTTCTTCATTGCTTTTCCTATTTTAATCAGTTTGTTTTCATTTGGCTTTATAAGCAATATATTACATTTATACAGCATTTTTATATTATGCTGAACCATATGAAAGTGTCCTTTTATAAGTGAAAATGGTTGATAAACAGCAATTTCCTATGGCTTACAGTAACACTCTTTTCAAAGTGTCATTTCATGCATTCTCGAGTTTAAGTACCAACTCTGTCATATGAAAACGTATTGTATTCACATTACAGGAAAGAAAACAGGGTTTTAAGGAGTCATTACCAAATTTAGATCAACCAGATCGGCCAGGTACATTAAAGGAGTGGCGCTGTGACTGCAGGTTGAAGACATGGAAGTCTTTATTCCAGATAAGATAAACATTCCCATCTTCCTTATACAACCCTCAGCCCCACCAGTAAAAACAATCATGACGATAAGCATGGAATCTTCCTTCATTGAACCACTAATTATTCATTTCATGCTTCTATTATTTTATTATTGTGACTTAGCACAATTTCTGTTCTTACTAATCTATTTTTAATTACGAAGCTTTGTTCCTCCAAGATTAAGGAGGAGATCATAATCCAGTTTTATTCAAAAAGTGAGCTCTTATTTGTATAAAGAGAAGAAAAATATTGAGGGCAACAATTAGTAAAAGTCTAATTTGGGTCATTCATTCCATCATAGGGTAACTATGGCAACGGTATGGAAAATGCAGCAGCCATGCACTTTATCAACAATAATATGTGACCAGCCTTTCTTCTTAATTTTTCTAATCAATATAAATTGTAAAGCTTCATTCATTACCAAGGTTCAATAACATCTCAAACTTTCATCCCTTTCACCTTTTCATTCCCTAAGCCTTGGATGTCTACTGTGAAATGAATTCATAAACCAAGAAATACTGTTTTTTATTCCAATACTTACATATTTACATTGCAAACACAGGAAGAGGCTAGAAAGTACCTTCTGGAAAACCACAGAAAGAAAAATCCTGGAAAGTGGAGAATGATTTCTAGGAATATACACCACCATATAAAATCTAAAAACCCTATTCATTCCTCCTGCTTACTTCCCTTTCCAAATTCATGCCCATGTCAGATAAAAATTCTTCCTCATTTTGACCAATTCTCTTATAACATCACATACTACTTTAAGGGTCTTAATGGAAGACAAAAAAAAGTTCTTATTTTAAAATACACAGATATATTTGTGTATATTATTTTCTCAAATTTATTATTTTTGAGGTACCGTGCTAAATTCAAATTCTGTTTTGTCCTCCCTTTACTTATCTAGCATTTCACTGAGGATAAAGTAGAAACCATTTATTTTAATTGATTAGTTATTTCAAAAGGAGAGAAGATTTCAGAAAAATTATTTTTAAGAAACTATGTTGATGCATTCTCTGATTCTTTATCATAGAAAGACCAGGTGCATTAGAGAGAATTCTTAGATCTATAATAAGAACATGTTCAGGCAGAATGCTTAACATTATGCAACAATTGGGAAATTGTTTTTTTTACCTCTTTCCTATATAATGAAGCTATAGTTATCTACTTTGATCATGTTTATAGTAGTCCTACTTCAACCTTATTGAAAAATTTGTTATTTATTTTGACAGTGTGTGCACAAACAGGGCAGGGAGAGAGAAAGAGAGAATCCCAAGCAGGTTCTGCACCATCACTGCAAAGCCCAACATGGGGCTTGATCTCATGAACTGTGATTTCATTACCTGAGTTGGAATCAAGAAATGGACTCTTAACCAACTAAGCCTCTCAGGCACCCCAAGACCAAGTTGCATTTAAAAATTTTCTCTTCATTTAAAGTAGATGCACTTGGAGTGATTACTATGTCCTCTTCACACATGAAGACATATACAGATCTGTAGTATACAGGTATGTCAGACAATACTACAACAAAGGATGTGGTCATTTAAAAAAGATGTATTGACATTATATATTTTTTCTAATCCCATTACCATTATATATTTTTTTAAATTTTTAAAAATTTGTTATTTGATCAAGATGAAGGGGATGAGGTAATTATAAATCATTACGGAGTCTATACTTGACATACTACAATTGAGTGACAATATGTAGAAGTACATTTCAGGTTGAATCACCACCTTGTCTTATAAGTCTGTTATTTAAAATCCATGTATTTAATCTGATTTCTATTTATATGGTAACAATTAAAAACAGTTACACTCATATTTCTGATATTTCAGGGGAGATGCTCTATAATAACTTCTTAAAACTTTAACTTTGTAAAATTTTGTGGCTCCTTAATAAAATTTCAATTAAAGGCCCAAAGAAAGTAAATATTATGGCTATTTCATAACCTCTGTGTGTGTGTGTGTGTGTGTGTGTGTGTGTGTGTGAGATAGAAATTTTAAGGGACACTGAGATTTCGTTGAAGCATATACTTAAAAACTGCCTTAGCTAGTCTTCAAAGCAAAGCCTTTTTCTCATACTATTTTATCCAAAGAATCAATATTTTTTAACAGAATCATAGAATTTCCTAGCTGAAAGGATCCTCAGAACTCACCTTTGTGCAGATAAAGTCATACTTAAGCTTATCTCAAAAAATACTAGAATATTTCTCTTCAGAGAATCTGATATAAATGAACTACTACTTATTCCCGAAAAATAGACCTGCTGTGTTTGTGTGTCCTCTTTCACTATGCCTGTATAGACATCGACTTATAAGCAGACATCCAAAAAGATCTGAAGTACAATTAATGCAATCAAAATGCATAAGTATAACTATTATTTTTTGTAATTACATTAATTTTAGAATACTTTATCTCTTTGTTTCCTAAGATTCAAAGCCCTGTGGTTTGCTCTTAACATTCAAAGAAATATACTCTCTATTGATGAATCAAAGTCACTCAGGTAACACACAATAGGGGTACTTAAGTGGCTCAGTTAATCAACCAACTCTTGATTTCAGCTCAGGTGATAATATCACTGTTCACAAAATTAAGCCCTGTGTCAGACTTGGCACAGGCAATGAGCATCCTGCTTGGGATTCTCTCTCCCTCTCTCTCTGTCTCTCCCTGCTCACACACTGTCTCTCTTTAAAAAACAAATAAATAAACTTTAGGGGGAAAAAAGAAAACACACAATAGCTCACACGATGACCTATATCTAGTATTTATGAATGTTTGGGGAGGATGATGTTAAAGCTTCTTCTATTTAAAGTAAGGCTCTCATTGGATATTGTATTTCAGTTTGCATATTTCAGTGGCCTTGTTTGCATGATCTCACAGAATGAAACAAGGAGTTTTATTCTGAGAGAACAGAAATGTTTCACAGGGTTATATATTATGGGGAAAAATCAACCATGAATCAAAACACTTCAGCAACCTTGAAGATAGCCTGCATGGTGTCTTAGGGTGAAATTAATGAAGTGCAGTAGATATAGAACTTGAAGGGAAAACAAAGCTGGCACGGTTAGAAAGCAGAGGCTTCTCATCTGAATCCATCCTATTTCATTGTGCATTCATGAAAGATCCTTCAAAGTGATGCTTGTTTGGCTTGTGGAGTGAAACGTCTGTACCTTCAAAAAGACATGAACCAGGAGAGAAGAGAAGAGAATGCCTCCCATGTTGATGCAATTAATGTCTACCCGACAAGAGAAGATTCTGACCCTAATGCTGATGACCATTTGGACCATAAGGTTGGTTGCTACTGGGCCTTCCAGTAGGTGTGAGTAACTACTATTTTTAGCTTACCAAAAACAGACATTCCAAAATTTAATGACTCAACAAATGTCTTCTCTGAATATATTAAAACACATATGATCTGGGAAGAAATCAGGTATCTTTATTTGAGATCAAAACAATATAGATTGCTTCAACATTATTGGTAAGTTATTTTTACAGTGTTTACCTTAAAAATACCATGAGATCTCTTAGAACACATGAGTTACATAGGGGTCTCAGAGACAAAAGTTTGTGTCAAGTAAGTGTTTCATGAGTAACCAACCATCTCTGAATTTACATGTTTGGGTAAATCTAATTTCCGGCAATGGAACTGAGGAGACAAAGAGAGAGAGAGAGAGAGAGAGAGAGAGAGAGAGAGCCAGAGAGAGAGAGAGAGAGAGAGAGATGGAACACAAGAAAGCTACCTTAAAAGGAGATATAGGAAAATAAACACTTTTCTAGTTAGAGTCTTAGTGACTTAGGGGTATTATGAGAGGTTACTATGAACAATTATACACCAAAAAATAGGATAGCCTGGAAGAAATTGATAAATTTCTAGAAACATGCAACTTACCAAGACAAAGTCATAAAGAACAGAAAATCCAAACAGACCAATACTGAATAAGGCGATTGAATTAGTAGTCAACAACCTTCCAACAAAGAGAAGTCCAGGGCCAGATGTCTTCACTGGAGAATTCTTTCAAACTTTAAGGAAGAATTCATGACAATCTTTACTTAAATTTCCATTGAATAGATGCAAATACTTGCAAAGTCATTTTGTGAAGCTGTACTACCTTTAATCAAAAGCCAGACAAAAAACAAAACAAAACAAAACAAAACAAAAAAACCACTACCAGAAAAGAAAACTATAGGCAACTATCCCTGATGAATATAGGTGCAAAATATTTAACAATATACTAGCAAACTGGATTCAACAACACATTAAGATTATTATACATCATGACCTTGGTATTTATCCTTGAGATTCAGTAATGGTTCAATATACACAAATCAATGAATATGATACAACACATTAACAAAGGATAAAAACAGTCACACAATCTTCTCATTAGATTCAGAAAATGCCTATGACAAAATTCAACAATCTTTCATGATAAAAAGCTCTCAAAAACTGATAAAGAAGAAAACTGCCTCAATATAATAAGGCCATACACTAAAAGCATATAGCTGATGTTATACTCAGGGGGGAAAAACTGAAAGCCTGTCCTACAGGAACAGGAATAGGTCAAGAATGACCACTTTTGCCACTTCTATTCAATGCAGTAGTGAAAGTCTGACCAGTGCAATTAGGCAAGTAAAATAAACAGAAGGCATCTAAATAGAAAAAGAAAATGCAAAATTATCTGTTCACAAATGATATGATCTTCAATATAGAAAATCCTAATTACACACACACACACACACACACACACACACACACACACACACTCACACATACCCCTGTTAGAAGCACAATAAACTCAGTAAAGTTGTAGGATATATAATCGGCATATAAAAATTAATTGCACTTCTACATACCATGAACAATTTGAAGAGGAAATTAAGAAAAGAATCCCATTTTTATATAGCATGAAAGAATAAAATATTTAAGAATAAACTTAACCATGGAGGTGAAAGGCTTATACACTGAAGACTATAAAACACTGCTTAAATAAGTGAAAGAAGAGAGAAATAAACAGAATGGTATCTCATGTTCATGGATTAAAAGACTTACTTTGTTAAAATCTTCATACCATCCAAAGTGATCTACAAATTCAATGAAATCTCTATTAAAATCACAATGACACATTTTGCATATAGAAAAAAAATCCCAAAATCCATATCCCCAGAGGACTCCAGAGAGCGAAAACAACATTGAAAAAGAAAAAGGTGGGGGCCACATAATTTTTGATGTTTTCATCAAAATTTTTTGAAAGATAATTACAAAGGTACAGTAATCAAAACAATATGGTACTAGTATAGACACCAATAAGCCAGAATTAAAAGCCCAGAAATAAACCCACACATACATAAGGTCAAATGATCTTCCCCAAGGCTGTCAAGACTACACAATAGGAAGAAAGATAGTCTCTTCAACAAATAGTATTGGTGAAACTAGATATCCGCATGTAAAAGAATGAAATAGATCCCCTATCCCATATATAACAATAAACTCAAAATAGATTAACAACATACATATATAACCCGAAATCACAAAACTGTAGAAGAAAATATAGTTGAAAAGCTTCAAGACATTGGTCTTCACAATGATTTCTTAGATATGACACCAAAAACACAGGCAACAAAAGTAAAACCAGATGGCTGAAACATCAATTTAAAAACCTTCTATACAGCAAAGGAAATAATACTGTAAAAGGGCAACCTATGAAATGGGATAAAATATGTGCAAAACATATGCATGATAAGATGTTAATATCTAAAATACACAAGGAACTCCTACAATCCAATAGCAAAATAACAAACTAACCTAAATTTAAAAAATAGGCAAATTATTTGAAAAGACATTTGTCCAAAGAAGATACACGACTGCCAACAGGTAAATGAAAAGATGTTCAACATCACTAATTGTGGGGGACATGCAAATCGAAACCACAATGAGTTATTACCTTGTATCTGGTAGGATGACCATTATAAAACAAAACAAAACAGAAAATGTCAAGTGTTCGTAAGGATGTAGAGAAATCGGAACCTTGCGCATATTTGGTGGGAATATAAAATGATGCAGCTGCTATGGAAAACAGTATGGAGGTTTCTCAAAAAATTTAAAAAAAGAACTACTCTATGATCCAGCAATTCCATTTTCAGATGTTAATCTGAAAGAACTGAAACCAGGATGTCAGATATTTGCATTCCCATGTTTATTGCCGCATTATTTACAATAGGTAGGGGATGAATACAACCTAAATGTCCAAAAAACAATGTCTGGACAAATAAAGTATGACATATACATACAATGGACTAGTAGTCCACCTTAAAAGAGAAGAAAACCCTGTCATATGCCACAACATGAACAACACTGAAAGACATCACACAAAGTGAAATGAGTAACAGAAAGAAAAATACCGAAAGATCTACTTATATTGAGGTCTCTATAGTAGTCGAATTCAGAGAAGCACAAAATAGAATGGAGGTTGTCAGGTATGGGGAGAGGAAGAAATGGGGGAGTTCCTATTCAATGGGTATAGAGTTTCAATCGTGCAAGATGAAAAAAACAGATTTAGATAACCACTGTACAACAAATAAGCATATATTTAAAAAGACTGTGCTGTACACCTGAACATTTATTTAAAGGACAGATCTCATGTTATGTAACTTTGTGTAATATAATAAAAATATTTAAAAAATAAGAAAAAGAAAAACTTGGTTGCTCATTCAGCCATAGAATAATTACTATAATCCCTGACTCATCAGCACTTGCCAGTTGACACTGAACTGAGCCGACCTTGCTCATAACAATCACTGTGTTTGGCATTTCCATTAAACCACACTGACTTGTCCCTGGATGCACTGCACCACTCTGCTTGCTTGATAATAGACATGTTTTCCATCTGCACACATTGGTCACAGGTCACTTTGTCCTTAAATTTAATTGTAGGCTCTCTTCAAAATAAGTAGAGCAGAATCATGAATATTGAGGTGTTTGGTCAGCAAGCATGGATTAACTAGGACTGATTCTCTTTCCTTCCTCCATCTGTAAGAGACTGTTACTCTCTTAGCCCTGGTGATGGAAATGTGGAAAAGAGAGCCATTATGTGCTGGCCCACCCTGATTTCTCCCCTCTCTAAATTCTTATTAATCTTACTACTCATTCCATTTGGTTAAGTGCAAAATTGCTTTCTGATAGTGTCTGCCATTCATTATTCTGTTTCCCTATTAGGTTATTTCACTCTGTTATTGTAGTTTTTCAATACTACTGTCCGCAGATGACTGTCTTCCCTAATCTCACTGCTTCAGTGATTCCAATTAATTGAACTCACATGATTTTCTTGCAATTCAGTAAAGGGTGCCCTTTAGACACAACAGAAGTAAACCTTGACCTCAGGATTGCTCACCTTTACTGCTAGGGACCTATTCTGAGGCCTGAGTAACTTTTCTCAATGATTTATTTAGCTTGTTAAACAGATGATATATTCACAAAGCTGGAAAATGATAAAACATAAAAAAGATGTATGGCACATAGTGTCCTCCTATCCTGGTCTTCCTTCTGTCCTTCCCCATCTTCACATCCTCCTTCTAAGTGATCCTGGGAGGTGGACAGTGGTGCCTAAAGTTTTTCAGATACCTCTAAACTAGAACATTGTTCTGTTCTTGGTCATAAGTAAGGAGGAGCTCTTGGTGTAACGTCAGGCTGTGGTTTCCCAGTGCTTGCTGGACAGTCTGCCTTCCAGGTGGGGCAGTGCCAGTTTCTCAAAAGCCAATTAATCAACCACTGAATCAACCAACCAAATTCTTCCTGAGCACTCATGAGGACTATAGTTGTGTCACAGGTTATAAAGAGAATAGGAATAAAAAACTTTTGAGGTTATCATTCTTAAAACATATATGTGGAAAATCATCTTATAAGGAAACATTTTTAATTAAAACAAGTATGAGATTTCCAAACATACATATACCCCATCAATATATTTATTTTGCCAATCCATTCATTTAACTAATAAGAATAATGAAGTTCAGAGAAGCAGCAAGTTCTGTAGTTAAGAACATAAAGCCTGACTCAGTTTAAATCATAGCTCCGCCTTTAGCATTGTGTGAACTGACCAAACTACTTTATCTCTTTGTGCTGAAATCTTTCCATCTGTAAAATCAGTATAATAAGAATATTTCTCTTTTAAGAATGCAGTGATTATATGGGTTAGTGTATATAAATAGAATAGAAGCTATAATCATCAGTTAATGGCCCATTTTAGATGAAAAACTTGAATGGCACAGAAAGGGTTGTAGGCTGACAAAGTTAGGTATTGGATTATCCACTAGAAAACATTAAATGAATGCAAAATTTAGAATAAGGTAATGACACATTGTACAGGTGGAAAAAGGAATCTAAGAAAACAAAAAGGGATGAAGGCAATACTTGCACTGGGCTTATGAGTAAGCTCATAAACAAGAAAATAGAAAATCAAGAAGGTAGGCAAAGTAGGGTTTTTTAAAATGTATTACTTACTAAATTTGAGAGAGAGAGCGAGCTTGTATGCATGCACAGACATGGGGGAGGGGCAGAGAGAGAGGGACAGAGAATCCCAAGCAGGCTCTGTGCTGAGCAGAGCCTGACATGGGGCCCGATCTCAGGAACCATGAGATCCTGACATACTCTTCACTCAAGAGTTGGACACTTAACTGACTGGGCCACCAAATGTCCCAGTAGCAGGTTTTACAAGCATCACTGAGCCAGGGACAGGTTCTAGAGACTCCAAATCTGTTACAGGTGGAAATGTTTCCTTTAGTTTTCTCCTTAAATTTTCTTAAAAAAAAAAATAGAACAGAAAAGGAGGATACTCATAGGTAAGACCTAAATGTTTAGGGAGGAACACAGTTTAAACACTAACTTACTTTCAATCAGGAATGAATAAATACTAGTCTTTGTTTTATTTAAATGATAGTACATTTGATAAAAGGCTTAGCAAAGGATAAAATAAAAAAGATGAGCTATTGCTCATCTGTTTATATGTGAGTGCGAAGATGAATTAGAGATTTACAAAAAGTTAAGTTTGAACATCTAATAAAAGTTTACTTCTTACTTTAAAATAAATTTAATTTTGGGGGTGCCTGGGTGGCTAACTGGGTTAAGCTTCTGAGTTTGGCTCATGACATGATCTTGCAGTTCAAGAGTTCAAGCCCTGCATCAGGTTTCCTGCTGTCACCAAGGAGCCTGTCATGGATCCTATATCCCTCTCTCTCTCTGCCTCTCTCCTGCTTGTGATTTCTCTCTCTCTCTCAAAAATAAATCTTAAAAATATTAAAATAAATTTAATTTTTAACTTTAAATTTTGTCATGAAGTACTTTTCTGTTAATATCTAAAAATTATTAAGTGTGGTATGTTTCAAAATAATAATTGATACCCCAATTGAAGAGAATATGGAATAGAGCTCACAAATATCATTGATCTTCATTTTTCAAATTGGCTATATTTAAGTGACTGAACACATACTAGGGAAATCCTTAAAAAATGAATTATTTTTTCCCCTGCAAGCAATGCACAACCACATCCTAGTCTTGTGGACTTTCTGTCTTTTGCATAAGACAGGTAACTCACAGGCTACAGTCAGCCTATAGAGCCTTTAGATCTAGATACAGCAGCCAAATCTACCCATGCTGAGATTATCACACAGAACAAAAGAAATCAGCCATATTTTATCCAAGAGTTAATTCTCAGGAACCAGAAAGAGGAGAAAATGCATGTTGCCCATTATTAATAAGACAATTAACAACCTTGCTAGTATAGTCCTTTGGATATTAAATCCTCATCTTCATTCTTCTTTCCTGCCACATCGAATATAGCATGAGAACTACATAGCACAGTTATAATAGTGGATGTGAAGAGCCTGTCTGTCTGTACAGCTAACGCCCCTACCTAGAATTTAGAATCCAGCTTTTTAATTAAATTTCAGACAAATACTTTTTTACAATTATAGTTTATAGGTCATAATAAATTAATTTGAATCTCTGACTTGTTATAGATTACTGAACTTATTTTGTGGCAGTGGAAGGGTAAATGATTATATTTCACTCACTCAACTTCATTAGATAAACCACACAAGTCAGTAGTTGATATGCACTTGCACTGGGGAACCTGAACACGGATGAGCCTGAAAGGCTTCCAGTGACTTCTTTCCTCACTTTAATTATTTGCATATTAAGATTTCTGCAGGCAGGCAATGCTACAAATGCTAAGCCAAACAGCCCCTTCAGAAGTCACTATGACCAATGTTGCCTAATATTTTAGTTGTTATACAAATTTGATAACTAAAGAAATGACTTAAAGTCTATTCTAAGCCCGTCAGAGTGAGGAGAAAGTCTGAGGTACTGAGCTATGGCTGTAGGCCACCAGTAGAAGTTAGGTGTGCTGAAGATTTGAAATCACACACAGAAATGTTTTCCTGGGAAGAACAATAGGAAGTAATAATACCTATTACCATATAGCTATAGTAAAATAAAGGCTTTACTTTAACAAGTTAAATCCCAAAGTAGATATTCAATATGACTAGCAACCTTTGATACCATAATAAGTGATAAAGGAAACATCAAGAATCATACTCCTGATTCACATAGCAAGTTGTTTGCCAAACTGTTCTCCATGCTCCGTCAAGACAAACAATAAATTCTGTGTTCTAGAGAGCACCCAGAATAGTGCCAAATTCACAGTAAAATGCTCAGTGATTGGTAATTTACTGCTTGATTTTTGAGAAGGCTCCAAATAGAAAGGACTCAATATCAAAGAATCAAACAGACATTGATGGGCGGGATCAATTGGAGACAGTTAACATCCTGGAGGTAAATTTAAATTCTTGTGTCCTTCAAATCTATATCAAGCATTTCTGCAACAAGATGAACTGACTCTCTTCTGTGTGAATGGCCACACCAATGGGACAGTTGTGCTGACCTTTATCTTTTCCCACCTCCACACCACCTCAAATACTCTTTGAATAAGGGATAGGAAATCATATGGCCAGACTGTCTGTCCTAGAAACAATCCCCTGCTTACAGGACAATATTTGATATAGGGGATAATAGGGGAAAAGATAGAGCCACAACTATTCCTATAAAGTCACCTTCTAACTACATCTTTTCACACACAAAAAAACAAAACAAACAAACAAAAAAAACAAGAAGAAAAAGGGAGGAGAAGTAAAATTGTGAAATTAGTGGTTAAATGGAGAAGAGAAACTATTTATTGAATACTTGTTTACATCCAATATATGAAAAACTTATCTGAGTAAACAAATAAAAATATGACTAGAGTGTGGTATTATGTTATTATTACTGTAATTCTAGGTTTTTGTATGTGGGGTAAAAAGTTGAATTTACAAAAGTGTAATTTTATACACTCAAGTGTGTATAAATCTCAGGTGTGGCATTTTATAATCTTAAATATTTTAAGGGTTAAGGGTATGATTACTACACTTTGGCCTGTTCTCATTTACATTTTATTTATTTATTTATTTATTTATTTATTTATTTATTTAAAGCTTACTTACTTATTTTGAGAGAAGGAGAGAGAGCTCACAAGTGGGTAAGAGGCAGAGAGAAGGAGATAAAGAATTTCAGGTAGGTTCCATGCTGTCAGTGCACAGTCTGACAACACAGGTCTCAATCACGAACCTTGAAATCAGGACCAGAGTTGAAATCAAGAAAGTCACTCAACCAAGTGAGATATACAGGCGCCCCGATTTTTTTTAACATCTACTTAATTTGAGGAGAGAGGGGAGAATGCTCATGTACGCACACCCAAGCATGCAAGAGAGGTGCAGAGAGCGGAAGACAGAGAGTCCCAAGCAGGCTCTGAACTCTCAGAGCAAGGCCCATGGCAGGGCTCCATCGCTGAAGTGTAGGATCATGATCTGAGCTGAAATCAAGAGGAGGACACTTAACCGACTGAGCCTTCTCACTCACATTTTCCATGTAGATGAGTGCCATACTAACTCTTAACACTTCAGCTTGGAAGGAATGCTCATTTTCATTCACATTTCTTAGATGAGAGCAAGCCACATGGCCACTGCTGTCGGTAGGTGGTAAGACGTAGGTAGTGTTTATGAATGAGAACTCTGCTACACCTAGCATTGAGTTATCTCTGTTCCAACTCAGTCAAGGTCCACGTAAACTTGACCTTTTAAAATTGTTTTTGAATACTGAATATAAAAATGTGTACATATCTAAACTATACATCTTGAATAGACTTTGACAAACTAAATACATTGGTGTAACCAGCTCCCAAGCGACCCAACCCAAGGACAATAACAGAGTTTAAGAAGCCCTTCACGCCCACCACTAAGGGTAACTAGCATTCT
Organism: Suricata suricatta; assembly: GCF_006229205.1. Classification (NCBI taxonomy): domain Eukaryota; kingdom Metazoa; phylum Chordata; class Mammalia; order Carnivora; family Herpestidae; genus Suricata; species Suricata suricatta. Next base: position 96,921,859 of record NC_043703.1, read on the forward strand.
GCTTTCCAGCAACACTGTTTAATTGTGGCTGTTTCTGCACTTTGTATAAAGTGCTCTCTCTCAAAATAAATAAATAAACATTTATAAATAAATAAGCAAATAAATAAATAAGATGTAGGAGCAGGTGATAAATATAAAAAGTGCCTTCCCTAAAATATATAATTTTACAGTTCTGACTAAAAGTAGCTGCTTTTAAAACACTGCTATGTATTTGAGCTGTGAGACTCTCTGAGAACAGGCTATCCCAAGGCCCAGCAAGGGGGAATATAGGCTTGGCTTTAAGGCTAAACAAATAAGCATGCTGAGGCCAGAGGCACAGTCAAAGGGTCAGGCTCCGAGGTAAGACAGCAGTCCTTATCCAAAGCTGGTAGGTAAGCCTGGGGCCCAGGCAGAACAGGGGCCACTTATCCAGGGGATTATCAGGCTTAAATAGACAGCCTTAGAGTTGGACAAAGAGTTAAGTGGACTACAAGAAGAACCAGAGCCCCAGAAGTCAGTACTCAGTAAGGGGCCTTCTGATTGGTGAGATGAATAACAGAAAACACCTGTTTTAAAATTGCATCAAGCTAACTGGAAAGGAAAGATTAGGCAGAGGCATTCACAATTCATAATGACTTTTTAATGCTTGGACACTAGAATTTTCATGTGTACTTGAACTGACTATACACTATAGACTACAGTCTGTAAGTGACAGGCTATAGAGAAAAGCAAGAAAGAAATCAATAAATCGGTAAATCAATGGGGCTGCTTCTAGATAATTTGTCACCACTACTTTTCCCCGATGCTCACAATGTATCCATAGTTTATTCATTTATTTAGCAAAAGACCTTGTGGTAAGAACAAACTTAGAGGACACAAGACATGAAAAGGTCAGTAAGACTGAAACAGACCAAGGGAAAGAGAGTGAAATATGAGGTAGTCCTGTGTCACAGATTGAGAAAGGTGCCAAGTCATGTAGATCTGGAGTAAGAAGTGATCTTAGAGATTAATTCAGGGGCTATTTCAGTCATCTTGGTGATGGATGATGGTGGTGAGGGTGGCTGGATTAGAGTGCTAGCTGTATTAATTAAAAAACACAGAAACTGGGTATATTTTGAAAGTGTATTCATGTGGGCTTTCAATCAGTGGGTCACATTTGTGCACTTATATTTTGGGAAGGGGGCCAGTGAGAAATCAATAATGATTATTAAATACTGGGTTTAAACAACTAGGTGTATGATGACATTTACTGAAAAGGGATTTCTGCAGGAATTATGAGTTTGAAAAGGGAAAATAAAAAGTTCTGTTTCAGTCCTGAGAAGTCTGAGATCGCTCTTAGACACACTAGTGGAAATGCCACGTAGGCAGTCAGTTATGTAATTTAGGAGCTCATTGTAGAGATCAAGATTATGGATATATATCTGGGATTTATCAGTACATAAATGGTATCAGAAGCCACAATATGATGGATTGAGTGTTATTAAAATGTAACATGGCTCGGGGTGCCTGGGTGACTCCAATGAAAGAGCATTTGACTCTTGATTTTCAGCTCAGGATCTCAAAGTTGTGAGATCAAGCTGCAAGTAAGGCTTCATGCTGAACATTTATTTAATGCTTACTTTTGAGAGACACAGAGTGTGAACAAGAGAGGGGGAGAGAGACAGGGAGACACAGAATCTGAAAAAGGCTCCAGGCTCTGAGCTGTGAGCACAGAGCCCCATGTGGGGCTCAAACTCACGAAACCATGAGATCATGACCTGAGCTGAAGTCTGATCCTCAACCAATTGAGCCAGCCAGGTGCTCCAATAAAGTTTTTTAAAAGATGCAGCAGGGATCTTGGCACCAAAGTGCTATAATTTTCATTCATACTGTAACTCATGCCTGATTTTATGAATATCACCATATAGGATTTGGTAATAATTTATTCTTTCATAGATGTTTTTTAAATTATACCACAATAATTAGCAGCAAATACACTGTACATTAATAAAATGTTTTGGGGAAGTATTCCTTACTACCTCGTGTTCCAAATGGCACTATTCTTATAAGCAGTAAATGCAAGCCTTTGGCTATACTATTGAAAAGAAAATAGGAAAAACAAGGTAAACTCTTTTAAAGACTTATTTTCAAATGTCACCATAGTAATATATTATTGATTTCCACATCTAAAATTAAGGTATTTATTTATGAAGTAACTTTTAACTCTTGGCCACATACTATGTAACTTTGCTTTAACAGACCATTTTATTTTAAAGAATTGCAGAGTTTGAATGAACCCAATTAAGTGTGCTCTGTGTGTCTTCTCAGTCTGCCCTTACCAAGACTCACAATGTGAGTTCTATTCTACTTGATATTAGGAAAACACAGGAGCACAGAGAATGTTGCTCTTGCTATATAAAAAAACAAACAAACAAAAAAGAGCTTTTTCCTTCATAAAGTCTCTGGCTGTGGCCATACAGAACACAGCATCCATTTACAGATTTCCTAACTGTCACTAGGCCATTGTCTGAACTTGCACTTCTTTACTGGCAAGTGCACCTCATTTTTATTTGTGTTTTTCAATATATTCAGTTACCAATACCTAAAGATTTGAATTATAAAAAATTATCTAGGTAGGTAAAGAGAATTACAGTTTGAGATAATTCAGTAGCTCGGCAGGAAGAAGAGGGAGGCTCAAACTGCCTTGAAGAAAGAATATCTTGTGAAAATGAACAAAGCCCCATGTTCTCTTTTGAATAATAAGAAACACTCATCCACATACCGACAAAGCACAAGGATTTTATTATCGATTGTCACACACAGTAGTTTTATTAGTACCTATTCAAGACTAAGCTAATTTAAAAGCATATGGAACCTTAGGCAGATGTTTCTAAGTGGAAAAAAAAAGTTCAAAAAGCTCTGCATCCTGTACTATCTACTATAAATAAAATAAAGCTCAGTTCTTCCTTAGTTTTAAAACACATTCATTTACACATGAGCTGCCTGTACCAGGATCATGGTCATCATTCTTTAGGGCAACATCATTTTCTGCTTAGTTAGAACTTTATGACATGCACTTTCTCTTTTACCTAATTTTAACTGCTCTGTGCATTTAATGTTTATAGCACATCTTCTCCAATACCAAATTCCTATAAATTGTCTCATTCACTTTCTTTTAAAATTTGAGGACATAAGGTGTTGAAAAATTGGTGGTCTTCACTAAAGCTGAGTGTAAGCACATTCCATGGCCTAGACTTTCCATACCTAAATACAGACCCCAGAGAAAAGACTACACACATTCTCCAAATGGCAGGCACTGTAATAAATATTATGAGGACCAATGCTATTCATAACAGTATAAAACTGGAAACAACATAAATGTGTCTAAATCAAGAAAAGAATGGATAAAATTATCACACAATGGAAACTACACTACAATGAGAATGAACAATCTACAACTTCACGCACCAATATGGAAAGACCTCAAGAAGAGACTGTTGAACAAAAGATAGAGATCATGAGAGTGATTGTTTTCACTATATAAACTACTAATACTTTATCCTAATATAAACTATTTGAGTAAAATATATGGAAAAATTTGGCTAAGGTGAGAATTTATGATTCCTTTTATACAGAGTACAATAATAGCCACAATTAAACTGTGTTGCTGGAAAGCAAAAGCGTATAGTTACCCTTAATGGGGGTGAGGGGCAAGTGAGTGAAAGGGGAGATGAAGGGCTTCTTCAACTCTGTTATTGTCCTTGGGTTCAGCTGGGTGCTGGTTACACCAATGTATTTGGTTTGTCAAAGTTCATCAAGATGTATAGTCCAGATATGTACACATTTTCATATTCAGTATTCAAAAACAATTAAAAACATCCTCAAGTTTGGACCTTGGACCTTGACTGAGTTGGATCAGAGATAACTCAATGCTAGGTGTAGCAGAGTTCTCATTCATAAACACGACCTACGTCTTACCACCTACCGACAGCAGTGGCCATGTGGCTTGCTCTCATCCAAGAAATGTGAATGAAAATGAGCACTCTTTCCAAGCTTAAGTGTTAAGAGTTAGTGTGAAGTTCACCCTCACCTCTTTTCTCTCTGCCTCAACACCACATCCAAAAATGAATACAATATACAAAGAGGCCACAACCAATTTATGTGAGATATGTGACAGGAGCAAAAGGAATAAAAAAGTACATCTTTCTTGTGCGAAGCCATTGAAACCTTACCCTGAATTACTAGGTTTGAGTAGAACTGTTGTGTAATTTTGACTACTGTGAACACAAAGAACAGAATTAATTATATCATGTTCTGTAAACCCCCAGATCACACTTAATTTGATGTTCCATAGGATCTTCTAGATCTGATCTGTACCTTTGTTTGAGGGACTTTCTTAGACACAGTCAAAGCTCTGCAGGCCTCCAGATTTTAACTATCCACACAGAGACCTTACAAACCCCATATTTGATTCAGCTCAGTAAATTATTTGCAACAAATAGAGAACTCCACTGGAGAGAAGGAAGCTTGATCACCTGATAATTTTTTTCCTTTCACTTTGATACAGCCAGATTTGCCCCCAGTGGCAATTTCTATGGTAGGTCACCTTTATGGCCATTGCAGTGTTATACAAGGGGCTAAAGTTAATCAGATTTCCTCTTCTCAATATCAGAAAGTTAAAAGAAGTTGGGAGCCATTGAAAATGAATCATAAAAATAAAAATGCTCTAAAAAGAAATTACATGAAATTCTCAAGTTTTGATTATGAGCTGCCCCCAATATCCTCTTAATAAACGTACCTATTTTTCTTGCTAGCCAGGGTAAGTTTAGTAGCCTGAACCCATGAGACGTAACTATCAGAACTGTTGGTGTGTCTGAATATATGAGACAATAGATAAGTGAGATTAACTCAGTAAGAAAGTCCGGGATCTCTGATTTTCCCACGAATATTTTAGTTTCTGGAACTTTTGTTTCAGAGCAGTAGTTTTTATTGGAGACAGAGGCACAAGCAGGGTTTTCCTAATCTTTTTAAATTTCATGTGTAATTCTAAATTCCATCCCTACTATGTAAACGACTAGTTTGTTTTGTTGTTTCTTCTTTCTTCTTACCTTCATGTTTGTGCCAAATTTTCAGTTGCATAACTTGAGAAAATAATTCTCCAGAATACTATAGAACTGGTAGCTGACTTTCAGTGTCATACAAATACCCAGTTTGCTTTAAACACTAGATTGTGCATTTCCCAAGAGCAGGACAGTAGAAGTCATTTCTATTTACAGCACTGTTGCAAAAAGAAAGAGCATTCTGAGTGGAACTGATTTTTCACACTGAGTAACAGTGATAGGCAAGCAAGGAGAAACAGGGCTGAAATTTGGAAGATCTTGAATTATAATAGGTTCCCATGTTTGGATACCATTCCCTAAGCAATGATGGACTATAGAAAGTCTTTAAGTAAGAATCACAGACTGAAGAATTTAACCATGCATGAGAGACTAGAACCTGAAGAATTAGTGGAGGCAGAACAACTGTCAACATTTGTATGAGGAGATAAACCACGAACTATGAAGGCACCACCCATGGAAAATAGAGGTGTTTATATGTGAAGAAAAGTTAGAGAAAGATAATCTATAGAATTTGGAGGCTGACAGGAAAAAGGGAGTTAGAAGGTTCTAACAAGACACAGTTTTAGAAATAGAATAAGATCTTTAAAGACAGAGGAAAACTTTATGGATCAGTTGGTTTGGGAAGACAATGAAAAATAATGACAAAATTAATAACTAAGGGTGAAGGTCAATGCAAAAGTAATAAAAGAACAAAACTCAGATGTCATATACTGAATGATTCTTTTTTTCCAGTGTATTTTAAAAATATTAAGGGGGTACACAGATACAGTGAGAAATCATGTAAAGATTTAGAAATGATAAATGCTATAAAGAAATAATGGGTAAGAGATTATAAGAACAGACCAGGTGGATATGCAAATCTGACAAAAAGACTTACATCCAAACTATATAAATAACTCTAAAATCTCAACATTAATCAAATTTCCAATTTAAAAATGGGCATCAGAGTGGAACAAACACTTCACCAGATTGGATATACAGTTGGCAGCTTAAGCACAGGAAACAAATGTCCAACATCAATAGCCATTAGACTGGGTGTTGTATGTAAGTTAAGAATCACTAAATTTGACACCTGAAACTAATATTAGACTGTATACTAATGAACTGAAATTTAAATAAAAAGTTGAAACTACAAAAAAAGATAACATATTAAAAAATCATTAGCCATTAGAAAAATGCAGATTAACCCTGTAATAAAATACCACTAAATGAAAAGTATTGATAATACTAAGTGTTGGCAATGATGTGGAACAAATGGAACACTAACGCATCGTTTTTGGGAAATACAAAATGTTACAGTTGCTCTGGAAAACATTTCAGCTTTTTCTTAGAGTTAAATTTGCATTTTCTGTATGACCCAACAATCCTTCTCTTAGGTATTTATCTTAAAAGAAAGGAAAGCATCCATCCATATGAAGATATATATATGAATATTTAAACCTGCTCTATTCATAATCATCAATGACAGGAAATGTAAGTGTTCTTCATCAAGAGAATTAATATACAAACTGTGGTATGTCTCTTTAAAACATATTGCTATTCAGCAACAAAAAAGGAGCAAACTATTGACACACACAAAGTATGTGAATTTCAAAAGCAATGCTGAAAGAAATCAGTAATATACAGAATGATTTCACTTACAGTGATATTCACAAAAAGGTACAACTATAGTAATAACAGATAGTTCAGAGGATGCCAGGGTGAAAAGTGGGAGAAGGTGCACCTACAAAATGAAAGCATAGGATGTTTTCTGGGTAATAGAACTGATGTTCTTTAAATTTTTTAAATGTTTATTTATTTTTTGAGAGAGTGAGAGGCAGCATGAACAGGGGAGGGGCAGAGAGAGAGAGGGAGACAGAATCTGAAGAAGGCTGCAGGCTCTGAGTTGTCAGCACAGAGCCCGACACAGGACTCCAACTCACAGACCACAAGATCATGATCTGAGCCGAAGTCTGACACTTAACCAGGCTCTCCCTAGCCTTTTTTAAAAAAAATTAATGTTTATTTTTTAGAGAGAGAGAGACAGAGTGGGAACAGGGGAGGAACAGAGAAAGAGGGAGACAGAATCAGAATTGCCATTCTTTAATCTTGATTGTGGTGGTGGCTATACAAATCTATTCATGTGTTAAAATTCATAGAATTCCCTACTCCATCATTCCTACAAGTCAATTTTATTTTATGCTAATTTAAGAATACATTAATGACATCTGTAAGGAAACACACAGATGCAAAGCAACTGTTTCAATACTGGAACTACTTTGCAATCTGAGTCTTATAATTCAGTATTATTTCTCTAACAGTACCTCTCAATATTCAACAACAAGCTAGGTTATGTACTAGAAAACCTTCAGCATTTCTATCAAAACAACATAAAAAAACAAAGAAAGGTTAAAACCTTTTCTACCCAACAATTAAAACTAATTTGCACCACACCGTATAAAATATATGATACAAAATTAGTTATCAAGTCTATTAGCAAGTTTACATGGGTACCAACTGAGACAGCTGACTACCCAGGTGGGCTTGTTAGGAAATTAAGAAATAGTTAAGAGACTAAACAAAACGCATTCAAATAAATTGATCATGGGATGATTTCTGTTCCTACCTTTAATGATTATTTATAATCAGTTTTCATAATCTGATAGATATGTTCTCTAGATGAACAGTGACAATAATAAATCATCAGTGAATAATGGCTTGTCAATTTATCAAAATGGGGCTCCTGAATATGTCTTGGACTTCTTAGATGATTAACTGCTTTTCCAGTTTTGAAAGATCTGCTGCTCAGTTTCTTTTTGTGTGGGTTTAAAAACAATTCAAATGCTTGAATTTCATGAGGAAAGAAATAACCACAACAAAAATCAATCCATGGTGGCCTTTCAAACAAAGACAACCTTTTCAAAAAAGCAGTCTAAATGATCAGACCAGTTTCATGTGCCATAATGGTGCTGAATTAAGATGAGAATCATTGTATAAAAAAAAAGAAAATCTGGATTTGAAGGATGCTCATAATAAATGAAAAAATCTCAGGTAAATTATTAAATCACTTTGGGCCTTAGTTTACTCATTTTGTAAAATTAAGTGACTAGATAGGACAAGTGTATCTTTTTTTAATGTTTATTTATTTTTGAGAAACACACACAAACACATATACACACATGCAGAAAGAGAGAGACAGAGAAAGAGAGAGAGAGAGAAAAGGAGGAGAGAGAGGAGACAGAGCAGGAGAGGACAGAGAGAGAGGGAGACACAGGCTCTGAGCTGTCAGAGCCTAATGCAAAGCTCAGACTCACAAATCATGAGATAATGATCTGAGCCAAACTCAAGACACTTAACTAAGCCACCCAGCACCCCAGATATGTAGTTCTAATCTCTACTATATTTTTGCTCTTACCCTCTCTTTCCCTCTGCTCCCCCTCCTTCTACCTCTGTGTGTGTATCTTAAATTATCTTAAATTCTTTTTTTGATAGTTTATCGTCAAGTTGGTTTCCATATAACATCCAGTGTCCTTCCCCACAAGTGCCCTCCTCCATGACCATCACTCCCCTTCCCCCTTCCCCCTCCACCTTCAGCCCTCAGTTTGTTTTCAGTATTCAAGAGTCTCTCATGATTTGCCTCCTCCCACTCCCTAACTCTTTTTCCCCCCTTCCCCTCCCCATGGTACTCTGTTAAGTTTCTCCTGTTAGACCTATAAGTGACAACATATGGTATTTGTATTTCTCTGTCTGACTTATTTCGCTTAGGTTGACTCCTTTGAGGTCCATCCATGTTGCTACGAATGGCTAGATTTCATTCTTTCTCATTGCCATGTAGTATTCCATACTATAGATAAATCACATCTTCTTGATCCATTCATTGGTTAACAGACATTGAGGCTATTTCCATGATTTGGCAATTGTAGAAAGTGCACTATGATCATTGGAGTACATGTGCCCCTATGCATCAGCACTTCTGTATCCTTTGGGTAAATCCCTAGCAGGGCTATTGCTGGGTCATAGGGGAGTTCTACTGATAGTTTTTTTGAGGAACCTTAATACTGTTTTCCAGAGCGCCTGCACCAGTTTACATTCCCACCAACAGTGTAGGAGGGTGCCCATCTCTCCACACCCTCATCAGCATCTATAGTCTCTTGAATTGTTCATTTTAGCCACTCTGATTGGTGTGAGATGGTATCTCAGTATGGTTTTGATTTGTATTTCCCTGATGCTGAGTGACGCTGAATATCATTTCATGTGTCTGTTGACCATCTGGATGTCCTCTTTTTAGAGATGTGTCTATTCATGTCTTCTGCCCACTTCTTCACTGGATTATTCATTTTTGGGTGTGGAGTTTGGTAGAGTTCCTTATAGATTTTGGATAATAGCCCTTTATCCAATATGTTATTTGCCACTACCTTTTCTCTTTCTGTCAGTTGCCTATTAGTTTTCTTGATTGTTTCCTTTGCTGTGCATAAGGTTTTTATCTTGATGAGGTCCCAATTGTCCATATTTGATCTTGATTCCTTTGCCTTTGGGGATGTGTTGAGTGGGAAATTGCTGTGGTTGAGGTCAAGGAGGTTGTTGCTTGCTTTCCTTCTTCTCTACAGTTTTGATGGTTTTCTAGCTCACATTCAGGTACTTCATCCATTTTGAGTTTATTTTGTAAGCAAGTTGTCTAGTTTCATTCTTTTGCATGTTGCTGTCCAGTTCTCCCAGCACCACCTGTTAAAAAGGCTGTCTCTATTCTATTCCATTCGTCTATGTGTCTGTTTTTGTGCCAATACCATACTCTCTTGATGTCTACAGCTTTTTAGTAGCGGCTAAAGTCTGAGATTGTGATACCTCCCATTTTGGTTTCTTTCTTTGGGGTCTTTTGTGGTTCCATATGAATTTCAGGACAGTTTGTTCTAGCTTTGAGAAGAATGCTGGTGCAAGTTTGATTGGGATTGCACTGAATATGTAGGTTGCTTTGGGTAATAATGACACTTCAACAATGTTTATTCTTCCGATCCATGAGCATGGAATGTTTTTCCATTTCTTGGTGTCTTCTTCAATTTGTTTCATAAGTTTTCTACAGTTTTCATCATATAGGCCTTTTACATCTTTGATTAGGTTTATTCCTAGGTATTTTATGGTTTTTCGTGCAAATGTGAATGGGATCAGTTTCTTGATTTCTCTTTCTGTTGCTTCGTTATTGGTGTATAAAAATGCAACTGATTTCTGTACATTGATTTTGTACCCTGCGACTTTGCTGAATTCATGGATCAGTTCTAGTAGGCTTCTGGTGGAGTTGGTTGGGTTTTCCATGTAATGTATCATGTCATCTGCGAAAAGTGAAAGTTTGACTTCTTCTTTGCCAATTCTGATGCATTTTATTTCATTTTGTTGTCTGACTGCTGATGCTAGGACTTCCAGCACTATGTTAAACAACAGTGGTGAGAGTGGATATCCTTGACATGTTCCTGATCTCAGGGGGAAAGCTCTCAGTTTTTCCCCATTGAGGATGATATTAGCTGTGGGCTTCTCATAAATGGCTTTAATGATGTTTAAGTAAGTTCTTTCAATCCTGACTTTCTCGAGGGTTTTTATTGAGGATGCTATATTTTGTCAAATGCTTTTCCTGCATCTATCGACAGAATCATATGGCTTCTATCTTTTCTTTTGTTGACGTGATTTATCACATTGATGAATTTGCGAATATTGAACCATCCCTGTAACCCAGGAATGAATCCTACTTGATCATGGTGGATAATTCTTTTTATATGCTGATGAATTCAATTTACTAGTATCTTGTTGAGTATTTTTGTGTCACGTGACTAGGATGCGACTGGAAGGCAAAAGAAAGCCAGAGTAGCCATACTTATATTGGACAAGCTGGGCTTTAAAGTAAATGCAGTAACAAAAGATGAAGAAGGACATTATATAATAATTACAAGTCTCTTCATCAGGAAGAACTAACAATTATAAACATCTACATGCTGAATTCAGGAGCACTCAAATACATAAAACAATCACAAACAGAAACAATCTTATTGATAAGAATGTGCTAATTGCAGGGGATTTTAATACTCCAGTTACAGCAATGGATAGATCAAACAGACAAAAAAATCACCAAAGAAACAATGGACGTGAACGACACATTGGAAAAGATGGATTTGACAGTTGTATTTAGAACTCTACATCCTGAGGGTAGGGAATTCACTTTCTTCTCAAGTGGCATGGCACATTCTCCAAGATAGATCATGTACTAGGTCATAAAGCAGCCCTCCATAAATATAAATGAACTGAGATCATACCATGCACACTTTCAGATCACACTGACATGAAACTTCAAATCAATCACAGGAAAAAGTCTGGAAAACCTCCCAAAACATGGAGGTTAAGAACCACCCTCCTAAAGAATGATTGGGCCAATCAGGCAATTAGAGAAGAAATTTAAAAAGTACGTGGAAACAAATGAAAATGAAAATACAACAATCCAAACTCTCTGGGATGCAGCAAAGGCAGTCCTAAGAGGAAAGTATATCACAATCCAGGCCTATTTCAAGAAACCAGAAAAAGCACAAATTCAAAATCTAACAGAGCACCTTAAAGGAACAAGAAGAAGAGCAGCAAGAGCACCCCAAACCCAGAAGAAGAAGAGAAATAATAAAGATCAGGGCAGATATAAACAATATAGAAGAAAAAAACCCCAGCTGAACATATCAATGAAACTAAGAGTTGTTTTTT
>NC_043703.1:96933744-96991761 GCF_006229205.1 Suricata suricatta
AGATCAATCATTTATTTAATTGGAAGCTGCACATCTTCTCTGTGTTTGGTTGAGGCAACATAACAAAAAAGTTTAGGACAGAAATAACATTGGTGTCAGATAAGAATAGGTAAGAATTCAGGCTGTTAACTTGGGCAAGTAATTTCACCTTGTTGAGGCTCACTTTCTTTACTTACAAAATTGGGAAGAAGAATTTTAACTTATGATACTACTGAATGATTTAAATGTTACAGATTTGACAAAACATTTAGTGTGGTGGCCAGCACATATTAATTTCTCAATAAACAACTGGTTACAACAGCTATTAAAAATCACCATTTACATATTTCACAGCTTTCCCCAACAGGTTGGTGTCAGTTTAATAGATAAGACACAAGATGATTCTTTTTATCTTGTAGATATTGTTCAAAACATAAAGAGGTCAGTTTGCTTTTAAAGTCCTCGCTGATTTTGTACTGCTAGGTCAGGATTAATAATACCTTCTTATCCTTACAGTATGTAAATGTTAATCCTTTTTCATACAAATTCAAGCTCCACTTCCTCTATGACACGAAGAATTTCAGCCCATACAACCTCTACCTCTGGTGACCCCCCTCACCAGGATCATACACATTTTAGTAGGCTGTGTTTATGCTGATTTCATCTCTGCAACTATACAATGAGCTCCTTAAGGGCAGAGGTCATGCACAACAATTACACTATTTTGTTCTTCTCTATACTTCTAGTGCTGTCCTCTTTTAATATTGTTTCATGCATTGTATAAATTTGTTCTTTTCCCTTTTCATCAAATAAATTGCATGCCAGGACTGTTAGGAACTTCTACGTCTTTGTCTTTCTTGTAAACATGTATCTGGTCTAAAATGGGCTTGTACAAGTAAGTGCTTAATTGAGAGAGAACTACGGTGGGCCACTCAAGTGATAACTCCCCAATAAGAAACATGCATCGTATTTCCTTCTCTGGCACAGCTGGGTCTAGGGGAAAACTTGGCTGCTATGTGCATATTGCTCCCTCTCTAGAGTACATCCAGGGTCAAGGCTTAAAAGGTAAGTAGAGAGGGGTGGGGCTTATGGCCAAGTGGAGAGTTCATGCTGTGCTAAGAAACACTCAAATAAAAAGAGAGTAGAAAAACTAAGGGGAAAAAATCACTACATCAGCCAAACTAACCATTTTTGTGTGCCATATTTGCCTGACGACTGCTAGTTTTCTTCCTGTCCATGCTGCTGATCTTCCGAAAACAAAAGCCTCAATCCTTCTAGAAAAACGGATATTCTGGGCCAGTCTTTATCTCAAATAGCTTGTCACTGTGTCTCCATAACTATAGTTATATTTGCCACATAATATGTCTTAATTTGGGTTTAAAAGTATCATTCCCGAAATGATGTCAAATAACATTTCTCTTTGTCTTTTAGAATATATAGTTTATATATTTATTATAAATTAATATTTTCATATAGCTACTATATTTAAAGCAGCATAACAAACTAATAGTGTAAAGTTACTTATAAATAAAATGTGTGTCTTATTTATGTTTATTTATTCATTTATTTATTTACGTATTTATTTTGAGAACAAGTGAAAGTGCAAGGGGCAGAGAGAGAGAGAGAAAAGCAGGCTCACTTGAAGCAGTGTTCAAGATCACAAACTGTGAGCTCATGACTTGAGCAGGAGTCAGATGCTTAACTGACTAAGCCACTGAGGTATCCCTAAAATTCGTATTTTAAATTATAATTTGTCATATATAAAATATAAATTATATAATTTATAAATTTCTAATTAAAATTCCTAAATCCCTAGATTGGGGAAACGATTTAAGTCAACAGAAACATGTAAATACTTACAATATTGAAAGATTGTACTGCTAGACACTGAACATGTTCATGATGGGTTAGAAGTGGCACTTGAGAGATTTCTATTACATGGCGCTTTATGATAGATTTAGTCAACTCAGATTGTGACCATGTATTTAAATCGGCATATGTAAATTGGTACTCGATTTCAATGTTACTATTTAAAAATTTCTTACAATAGTCATCTAAGCAAATATTACATAAAAATTAAAAAATACGTTTGCATTCTGAATATTTACAATTAAATTTTGTTCAATTTGCTAGCTGCTCTAAAAATTCAACAAGACAAAATTAGCATCAAAAATGCCTTCCACCTATTAAGAATTGTGATGGTATCTTCACTTTTGGTGAAAACTCCAAGAGCTCTTATTCCTTTTGTGAAAAAAATTAATTTTTCATAAAAATAAGTATTCATATCCTATTTCCAAAGACTCATCAAAAATTATCCTAATGTGGGGCTCATTCGATTAAGCATCTGACTTTTGGTCTCAGTTCAGGTCATGATCTAGTGGTTTCGTGAGTTCGAGTCCCACATTGTATTCTGCATTGACAGTCTGCTTAGGATTCTCTCTTTGCCCCTCTCTCTGTATCCCTCCCCCACTTGCACTTTCTCTGTCTCTCTCAAAATAAATAAATAAATAAACTTAAAAATATTTACAAATTATGCTACTTCATATTTCCAATAGTATTTTGCTTATTGTATATGGATAATAATTTTTATACAGTACTGAGATTGGGTCAAAGTTTAATTTTTCCAAATCTACACTTCTATTTATTTACATTGTCATTTCAGAGGTATATTAAAAATACTCAAAAACCTCAAACTCTGGGGGAACTTGGGTGGCTCAGTCAATTATGCTTCCAACTTTTGATCTCAGCTCAGTCAGGTTCATGAGTTCAAGCCTGCATTGGGCTCCACTCTGGGCGTGAAGCCTACTTAAACAATAAATAAATAAAAATTAAAAACATAAAGACCCCAAGCTTTGGAGATTTACATATAATTGTCTTTTGAAATAATATCAAGTATACTTACAGCAAATACATTATTGAAAACATATTTCTCCAAGGTTTACAAACCAAAATCAGATCAGTTCCGAGAAATCATTTTTACAAATCAAGAAGTTCAAGCTATGAAGTTAAATGATCTAATGCTGGAACTCAAATACTCTGATGTTTTACTTTTCTATTTAACACTAATGTTGATTTTGTAGTTGAAATGCCAAGTTATATTTCTATAAAGATGGCCTCACTCTAAAAATTTTTCTTCATTTTGTAAGCTGAACAATGTTGACTTGTTATCTTAACTCATAACTTTGTTTTCTGATTAAGCAAAACAGAGGGGCACTAAGGAATGGAGACAGTAATATTAAATAACCAAGATACAAGGAAAATTAAAGTCAACCAGATGAAAAAGCACCATTTGTATACTTATGTAAACATATCGCACTGCCTAGTCATGTGTTAGTTATACAGTAGGATGTTTTACAGATATGTTTTGAATGGTCTACTGATTAGAGACATATTTCTGCAGCACTGAGAAGGGCAGCAGCAGGTTGATGAAAGGAAACTTTTATGTCTTAATAATGTGCTTCCTAGAGTATACATTTTGTAGACTCTAAGTATATAACTAAATCATAAGGATGGATCGTATGAAGTAGAGGAGTGTCAGAAAGAATATTTTCTTGTGGTTCACATCATTTTCAAACCAACATTCTGTCCCCTTCCCTTCTCGTCACCCCTGCTACTGCACAGCCATAAAGATTTCAGGGGATCGGGAAGATTCTTAGCATGGACACAGCACACTGCACCCACGAAAATGAACAAACCGTCCTCAGGTATGCTCCCTGTGAAACGGCACCTAAGAACAATGAGAGGGTCAAGATACGCACTTGAAATATACGGTCTTAGGAGAAAAGATAGTGGAATGATCTTTGATTATGACTCATACAGTGTCATAACACATGCCTTTCTCCTGACCAAGGCAAGATAAAGAAGTGAATTAAGTCAGCAATGTGTTAGAATCTCTGGTAACAAGAGTCCAGGAGCATTCTTCTATTAAGACCATTTCCCATCATGCATCAGAGATTAATGGGCCTTTCAGAAGAAAACATATTAGCTATGCCCAATGGAGGCTTTTACACAACAACTTCTGCTAACAGCTTTCTAAATCTTAGAGAAGATGTCAAAAGTGCTAATGGATTTGCACAACTCTTTTGACCACACGGTTTCTGGAGGTCCAAAATGAAATTGAGTTTGATTTGACTAATATTTGAAAAGACTTAAAATTATAGGAAAACTTACAAATTAAAATACATGCTACCTATTCTAATATCTTGAAAAAATTTAACCTTACTGTGTGGGTTTCACTGGCAATTTGCTAAATTCTACACCTGAGAAGCATTTAGCCCTAGCACTGATCAATTATATTACTACTGTTTCTGAATAGTATTTTCTATAATAGTGGTAAGAGGGAAATATTTTATTACATTAGAGATGCATGCAAAAATATTTTAAGAAAGTTGGAAACAGAAACAGAATAAGTTTAATAGATTTAAGTGTTTCAATGGGTTTGACATTTATAAAAAACATTGGGGTTATTATAAAAAGAAATAATTCTATTTTTACAAGGATACAGAAATTTTGCATAGAAGTCCTTTTCAGAAGTATTCCTAGAAATGTCTAAATATGAATTCATGGTAACCCACACTGAGTTGATTTCTTTACTTTGGTTATTGATTTGGAATTCTATTATGTTATCAGTCCTTCAATATTCTATATTATTGGCCTCTCGAGATTACTGTCTATGCAAAACACAGTTAAAAATTATCCTTATCTACCTTGTTCTTATGATGCACCAGAGAATAAATGGCTGAAAATAAAAGCTGCTTAAATTTTATAGATTTCATTGTCTATTACCAAACTGCCCAGTTCAATGTAAATCCTGTAATTCATCTTTAGTTTTCTAAATCATGTTTGTTTACAATGATGTTAGCTTAGGCATTAATCTGAAAACTTTCATAAAGAATTTTCAAAATGCAAATATAAACCAAAATCATTGTTTTCTTCCATTATGACCCATGAGATGTTTATATTTAGATGACGGTAAAAGAATGGATAAGTATGTTTAAAAATTATTTGAGGGTATCTCAAAGCAATATATAATTTTTTTAACTTACCATTATTCTCCTTGATATTACCTAAAGCTATAGTCATGTAGGACCTAAAGTAACTGTTAGGAGTTAAACTGTGCCCACTTCCCAAAAATATGTTGTAGTCTAAATCTTTAGTACTTCAGAATGCAGCCTATGTGGAAATAGGGTTCTTGGACAGGTAATCATGTTAAATTAGATCACTGGGTAAGCGCTAGTCCAGTATAACTTCTGAAATAGAGAAGTTTGGACACAGACTCAGACATGCACAGACAGGAGACAATGTGGTGACACACAGGGAGACTGCCATGTGACTACAGTGATGCATCCACAAGCCAGGGAACACCAAAGGTTAGCAGAGACCACCGGAAGCTGGAAGAGGCAGAGAATGAATCTCCCCAGAGCTGTCAGGGACAGCATGGCCATGCTGATATGTAGACAATAAATCTCTATTGTTTTAGGCCACTCAGTTTTTGGTACTTTAGTACTCCAGCATTAGGAAACTAATACAAGAACCTTAAAGAATGTATGATCCCATAAGTCAAAAAACTGATGTAAGAAATTTATGAGGTGTCTTGCTGCCCAAGATCACAGAGCTACTTCAGACAGAATTCTACAAACAAGGGCCTAGTTTTCTTTACTACAAGTTCAGGGATGCCTCTTCCCCATCTTAGCAAATGAAAGATTGAAAATTCTCAATTTTAAAAGGTTCATCAAAAGTTAATTCCTTTAAACTGTTTTATTTGGAGTCTTATGTTTAAAGTGAAAATAAATAGTAGTTCTGTGCTTCTGTTGCAATTCTTTCCAAGTAGCCATGCTCCAATTTCTAAAGCTATGTTTTCAATATGATTCAAGATAAAATTAAGACTTCTGATTAACCCATTTGATACTTGATTTTCATCAAATGATTCATTTGATACTACATGCACGGCGATATGACATTTAAAAGTTATTAAAACAAGGGTGCCTGGCTGGCTCAATCAATAGCGTATGTAACCTGATCTCAGAGTCATGACTTCAAGCTCATGTTGGGTCAGGGGCCCACTTAAAAAAATATTAAAAGAGCTGAAGAGGAAAATGAAAGTATCATATATCGTGAAAGATCAGATTCTCAGTTCTTTAGTTACTCAATATTTTGGGGAATATTTGAATTATGTAACCTCCTATAATATTAATCTTAAAAAACCTTATAGGTATCATAAAACATTCCATTGTTTATTTCACTTGTAAGAATAATTATTTCTTCCAACTACTTTGGGAGATTCATAAAGGCAGAGAAAGATTTTTGTACTTCTAAAATGTATCACTATGCCAAACACAGAAGTGATGCCCTGAAATGGAAAAGTATATCCATTCAGGGAGCATTTATTTAGCAGTTAATATGAACCAGATATTACTCTGTATGCTCAAAATAGAGCAGTGAAGAAATCATACAAAATCTCTACCATTACTGAGCTTATGTTTTAATGAAGAGAGGTGGGGAAGAAATAAAATAAATAAGTTATACGGTGTCTTAGAAGAAGGTAAGTACTACAGAGAAAAATAAGGCTGGGGGCAAGGATTAAGGAATACTGGGGCTGCTGCCAATTTAGTTAAGGCTTTATAGCAAGGCTGAGGATTTCAACATGACATTGACACTTGAGCAAAGACTTAGAGAATACATGTTTGAACTGCTGTAAGCTTTATGACCTAGTTGCATATTTTCATTGTCAAGAAATAAGATGGCACTACTTCCTGACTTGTCCAGGATGATCCCAGTTTATATGTTTCTTATCCTAGAAAAGCTATTTGTAGCTCCCCCTTAACTCTAACTGGTGTTTCAGATTGAATGATACATTACATTGTCAGACTACTTAGATCATCATCTCTACACACTATGTGCCAATGTTTATTAAATGAATGAATGAAAAAAAAAAGCATATCTCCATCTCATCTATTTGTCAAATGTTTAACTTCCTTATATAGCAATATGGCTATCAATCCCAAAACCTTGACACCAAGATTAGTGCTGAGAGAATCTTTTAATATCCTTAGGTAAAAAGCTCAAAAGATATACTTCTGATTAGCATCAACAATAACAATCTTCTCTCACTATGTAAGTTTTATTTAGTATCTTCCTTGTCTTTCATTTCACCGCTGAGACCAACATCTTTATAGAGGTCCAGATGGTGCAGAGAGATTATAACAATGAAAGGTAGCTCATGCTGAGAGCCTAAAGGAAGAACAAATCACGGCTTGCCTGAAAGACCAATTTGAGTTACATACTTACTATGTCCTTATCAGATGGGACATTGCTCTGCACTGTGCCTTGTGCTACTTTAGATAACCTGTGAGTGGATCTGTAGTTGGATGCTAAAGAGGGGTTTCATGGCAATTAAAATTCTTCCTACTATAAATAAGATGCATTACGCCCATTTTAGGAGTCAGGGATTCATCAAAAATTATTAATCGAATAGAAATCACATGTTAATTCTCTGAGATCATATGTTAGAAAAGCCTTGAGGAGTCCCTGTTACAAGAGGAAACTCTGAAGCACTCCATGTTTGTCAGGCTGGCCCATCCGATTTGAGAAGTGGGCTGTCAGAATTAGACAAAGACTTCACCTCAGGTATGCAATTTACTTTCCCCACCCAATTCCAGATTTAGGAAGAAATGCTAATAAGGGTTTGAGTCTCATTTTGGAGTCTGCATAAATTCAGCCCTGTCACTTTGCCACTGCCCCTCTGCAAAGTGGAAACTAGTGATGTTCTACATACCAGGGTAATGTATAAATAACTTCTATGCTCATTTAGCCACTTTGGCACATCCAAGAAAATGACATTATGAATGAGCTACATTACCTAGAGGAAAGAAGAGAGACTAAATGTGGGCTCCTACACAACTTAATATGCATCTAATGTACAACTTAAGCGGTATCTTCCACACTAAGTGACAGGCAATTTATCTCCATACATCAGTATGTGTCATGAGTATGACACATCTTTATTGTTGAAGGAATTTGAAATTTACAGCCATAACTTGCTTTTCCTATCTCCATTTATTAACAACCTACTTGCAGAAATCAAATTAATTGCCACATTCATGCCTACGCTTGCCTGCATTTAATTAATTTTGTTTAAGCTTTTCCTATCCTTTATTGATATCAATCCAAGCAAGAGGTCACTGTCTGAAAGTGACAGAGTTACATATGTGTGTGTATATGTGCATATTTTGCATTGTGAAAAATCCCTCTATTTCTGTTTATGTAAACGATCTACGTTAGTCACAGGACATTTACCTCAATTTAATATCTGTTATTTAGAGTGCTTGTTTTCTGGCAAGACAAATGTCAACAGTTTTTGAAAACTAAGCACTGTTTATTGTTTAGCTGGCAGTTATAAAGTAAGCAATTCTAGCATTTCAGTTATTTCCAAGAAAAGATAGTTTATAATTCCTGTAACCCAAAGGGTTTCTGGAAAAATTGCCAGTTTATTTCATAAGATTTTCATACTCTTGGCACCAATTCCTGCTGTTGTGCTTCAAAGCCATTTATTAACCCTGGATGTATATATTTGGTATTTAACTTAATGAAGTAGAATTCATTTAGATGAATAATTTGTGGAAGAAAACAAAGTCTTTTACATGTGGACAGACCTAAGCCTTATTGACTAAAACTGGTTTACATTAACCAACAAACATAATCTTATGCAAAGAGTGTTTCATTTTGACCACATGATACCAAATAACTAACTTGGCTGAATTTCTCACAGGTTTTTTAGTCCCCAAATGGACACAGCCTCTCCTTAGGGAGGCCACTGGGTCTCTTTTTCTTCTTTCTAAGCATCTCATCTGTGAATGGGCAGGTTACCCATAAGCAGCAGAACTGCTCACCAATTAACCCTTCACTAAATCATCACCTGCGCTTGGCCCTGCCAAATTTATCTCCTTCCAATGGTTTTATATTACTATTCACAATCTTATTTAGATTACAGATACATGTTACTATATATGGGAACAGTGGGGGGCTGAAGGATAAACACTCTAACAATTATTGAAGGGTTTCCGCAATTTAGAAGAATGACTGATGCGTATGTGATTTCTTAAATCATCTTTATAGAATACAACAGTAAATAAGTTACATGTTGTACAATGTTGAAGATTCTTTGAGTCTGACTCCTTAAGTAAATTACAGAATGCCAAATAAACTAAAACCAAAAATTTATGGGGATCCAAGTCACAATTACATTATAGAGAATAAATGCAGCATGACCTCAGAACGTCAGTAGTAGGGGGACTTGCTTTAATGGCTCAATATGTGTAACTTTACCCTGGAAATTAAATTGATGCCAGTTTTTGTAGCTTGGTCAAATTGTCTATGAGCAATGAACTGGTAATCAATTGCTAATTAGAAAACTGATTTATGGGGGCACCTGGGTGGCTCAGCTGCTTGAGCATCCAACTTCAGCTCAGGTCATGATCTCACTCATGGGTTCGAGCCCCTGTGCTGTCAGGTCAGAGCCTGGAGCTTGCCTTAGATTCTGGGTGTCCCTCTCTCTCTGCCCCTCCCCTGTTCACACTGTCTCTCTCTTAAAATAAATAAATGTTAAAAACAGAAAACTAATTTATCAGATGACCCTCAAAGTGGACGATCTCTAAATACTCAAGTAATGATTCTCTTTGGAACCCCTTCTAGTATTACATTGCTTTTATGAAACAAGACCGATTGCTTTACTATATAGTTTCATGTCAGGGAATAGTACTTTCCTAGCAAAGCAGAACTTTGGAAGATATGATTGTTTAGTTCTTAGAATTATCTGAGTACTTTTTGTAACAAGAATCGTACGCTGATCTTATCCATTTGGCATTTATTAGAGAGATACCACATCATTTATACAAGTCTGGAAGTAGTCAAGGTGACATCTGTGTATATAGTATTATTATCTCTAGAAAGAGAAGAGAAGAGAAAAAAGGAGGGGAGGGCTAGGGAGGGGTGAAAGAGAAGTGAAGAAAGGAAGGGAGGGAGGGAGGGAGAGAAAAAGAGAGAGAGAGAAAGGTGGAATGGAGAAAGAGAGAGAGAAAGGAAGGAAGGAAGGAAGGAAGGAAGGAAGGAAGGAAGGAAGGAAGGAAGGAAGAAGCAAGGAAGGAAAGAAAGAAAGAAAGAAAGAAAGAAAGAAAGAAAGAAAGAAAGAAAGAAAGAAAGAAAGGAAGGAAGGAAGGAAGGAAGGAAGGAAAAGGAAGGAAGGAGGGACAGAAGGAGGAGGAGGCGAGGGGGAAAGAGAGAGAGATTGAGATTAAGAGATCAGAGAGCCAGAAGGCTGGAAATCTGTGGAGAACACCAACTAGCTTGGATATAATATTCATGCTGGGACCCTGGATCCAGGGCCAGAAACCATATCATTCAAGCTCCTGTTTCCCTGGAAGGGGAAACACCCGGACTCTTAGATGAACAAGCCATTAACTCCTTTAATTAAAATGCTTTCCCACAGGGGAGGCTTATCAAAAATGTTTAAAATACCATGTACATTACAACCTTACCATAAGGTACATTAGTTTTCAATGTATTAAATTTCTGCTTTTGATATGTAAGTCTGGTTTCCCTATTACAGAAGAAAACAACTGTGAATGAGAAAACATGAGAAAATGATTATAAGGATGCTATAGTTTTGAACCAAAGATAGAGAGACGTCCCTCCATCAGAGGACTTCCAATGTTTTCCCTTATTAGCTTACTATGTACCCTGTTGGAATACACCTCTTGTGGAACTGCCCCCCCCCCCCCGCACCATCTTATCTTTAGATTTCATGTCCCGGATAAAGAGCAGAAGCCCATGCAGTGGTAATTCCCACTGAGAGCTGAAACTACCTATCCTGAACAGGTCTACTATTTATTAACATGACTTGGCTGTTACACTTTCCTCATTATTATAAATTAACTATTCTAGGTGATTCATGTCCAGCAAATAACTTGATTGTGAATTAATTACAGGAAACTCCCAAAGACTCACTAAGTTTTCTATAACACATGGTTAATACCCTAAGATTCTTCAGCATCTCTTTCTTTAAAATCCTGCAACTGCTGTTTTTACCAATCCTTAACTGTTACATTAAGATCTTTACCTATTATTTTTGGGTGCCTGGGTGGCTCAGTCAGTTAAGTGTCTGGCTTTGAACTAGGTTATGATCTCATGGTTTGTGATTTCACGCCCCATGTCAGGCTCTGTGCTGACAGCTCAGAGCCTGGAACCTGCTTCAGATTCTGTCTTCTGTCTGTCATTCTCTTTCTCTCTCAAAGATAAACATTAAAAAATTTAAAGATCTTTCCCTATTTTCAATTAAGTCCCTATACTGAAAGACCCCCTTAACCCAAATTTCTAATTCTCACTTTATTCTGACCTTGTCTTTAATCCTCCAAGACCATGTCATAGCCCAGTCTAGGAGTCCCCTACCACAGTAAGCAAAGCATTCAGCTTTGTCTTATCAAGAGATTGTGTTGGTAGTATGTGGAGAGCAGGCATTGACATTGAGCATTTCTTACACAATAGAGTGTATGGATTAGTGGGAGAAGTCTGTTCTCCTAAAAGGTAGAAATCATTTATTAGAATTCCTCCAGAAGAAAATTTAATCTTTAGTTTTAATTCTTCCCATGTTTACCTAGTGTCCAGAATAGTATGCCACTCTTAACACAAGAAAAGGGTGGGATGCCTGGGTGGCTCAGTTGGTTGAGTGTCTGACTCTTGATTTCGGATCAGGTCATGATCTCATGGTTAGGAGATTATCCCTGCTTTGGGCTCTGTACTGTGGGTGGAGCCTGCTTAGGATTCTCTCTCTCTCTCTCTCTCTCTCCCTCCCTCCCTCCCTCCCATCCTCCCTCTCAAAATAAACATTTAAAAAGAAGAAGAAAAAAGAAAAGGTTCACAGAAAGCATTAAGGGTGGGGGACTGATAGAGAACCACCTAGTAAACATACTCTGTGTATAGTATAGTCTATAGTTTAGTCATCCTCACCTAATCCCTAAATTAAAACAATTGGCTTTGAGATAAACATGAGAGAGCCCTATAATTTGGATGAATCCAGGAAATCATTTCAGATATTATCCTAATCCCTAAAGGGACCAAGTTACAAAACCATTTAAATTATTATCATGCATTGAATACACACTATTTATTGAGTGCTTTTTATGAGCCAGACAATGAAAATGTTTGATCACCCTTAAATTTCAGATAAGTATTATATGGTAGATGTTATAATCATCATTTTCCACAGAAGAAAGTGATTCAGGTAGACTAAGGAACCTTTCCTAAATCCCACTCAAAAATACCTCCATCTCAGTCACCCTCTCTCAAAACATGATGGTTTACTTTCTTCATGGTACTTTTCATCATACAAAATTATCTTCTTCTTTGATTCTTGTTAACTCTGTTTCCCTTGCACAAATTTATAACTCAGAAGAGTGAAGACCTTGCCATTTATCTACATCTATATCATTACTGCCTAGAATAGCCCTTAGGACACAGTAAGTGCTCAATAAATATTAAATTGATACAAGAGAGATTACAAAGGGGTAAGAGCTGAAATATGAATTTTAAGAATGTGCTTAAGTAATTATCATATGTACATCCCTTTCCTCTTAATGAACATGTCTGATATAAATATCTACTCTGATAACAACTAAAAGGAAAATAAAGGCTTTTTACATTTTAGAAGGAAAAAAAGGTAGAAAACTCGTATGAAAGCTTGCTTTGACTAATGAAAAGGACAATTCTTTAGAAACTATGAATTTGTTAGCTTATAATCTATTGCTAATAGAATATTTCAATATTGCTAACTGGTTTTTAGAGATTACTGTTTCAGTGTTGTTTTCACATTACAGTTTATTTTCTAGCATCTAACAGTAGGTGACAAGTTTTAGGGAGTGGTAGGTAGGAATAGAGAAGGTCTGTAGAGATGACTAAAAATTTCCATTGACTTAGTAATTCCCTACTATTTTTTTAATCAGTATCACAGGTCACTTCTACATATAACAACCATGCTGCTTTTTTGTTTTGCTTTGTTTTTTCAGGTATCAGTAAAACATATGTGGTCTTGCTGAATTTTCCACAACTGAAGCTGTCACAGACCTGTCTTGAATCAGTATTTTCAAAACGTCAGGCATGAGGCCTGAAAAGAGAAATGCTCTTTACTTCAGTTTGCTTACTCAAATCAATCTACTACACTGTTCAGTTAATGACTCCTGGTCTGCAAGCAAGAAATTCTTTTTTCTTGTTTTTAAGATGTGAATCCTATGATATATTTAGCTCACGCTACTATATTTGCCTTAATATCCCTAAGAAATCTCCGTACACTTTTAAAGACTCATATAAAAAGGGACAGCTAGGTGGCTCAGTTGGCTAAGGGTCCGATTTCAGCTCAGGTCATCTTCTCATGGCTCGTGAGTTCAAGACCCGCATCAGGCTCTGTGCTGACAGCTCAGAGCCTGGAGCTTGCTTCAAACTCTGTGACTCTCTCTCTCTCTACCTCTCCCATCCTCATGCTCTGTCTCTCTCTCTCTCTCTCTCTCTCTCAAAAATGAATAAACATTCCCCCCAAAATTAAAGACTTACAAAAATTACTAGAAATATGTTAAGGCTAGATCTTACACACTGAAAACCACTGTAGTCAAAGAAACAGCATAGGCCAAAAGATAAAAATAAAAGTATTCCATCTAAAGTTATGCTACTAAATTCCTCACATTGTTTTTACTCTGAAAGCAATAAATCAAGACAAAATAACAATTCAAGAGAAAAATCAAATTTCATTTATGATTCCCTCATTTTAACTAATAAATCAGGAAACTGGCAGTTAGAAAGAATGTGTAATCTATCATGGTCACAGGTAAGTATGAAAGAACTTGGATTGAATGTCAGGTCTGACTCTAGAATTAAGGCTCCAAGCCACGCCACCCTGCCATTCTTCTTCCTCATACTACCATTCCCTGGGAAAGCCATTCCTCAATGCGTCAAGGTTATCATCTTGGGTTCATAACTCTAAAAATGCTAGCTAGATATTTGAAAAGAACTGCCCCCTACTTCTTTGCCTTGGTTTGGCAGGGCAAGTGGTTGACTTGCTCTTCACCTATAATTTTAGAGGGGGATATGTTTGAAGGAAAGCTGATGGCTATTAAGCTCTGAACTAAAAGCCTGAAGCAAAACCCTGTGGGATTTCCTGTTAACATTCCAGAAAGGATTCACACATGGAGACTCTAGGACTTGATATGATGTCAAATTTCCCCTTACTTGTTATGCTGCTCAGACCCAAAAGCGATTAGGAGGAAATACCTCATAGGCTTGTCTTTGCAGGCAGTAAAAATGGCAGTGTCATCTGTGTCCCCCTGCATACTCTTGGAGGGCAAGAACCCAGCAGTTACTGCATGGACTGGCCCCTTTAGGGAGGGCAGGACAACTGGCACCTTGGGGCTTACAGGAAGGGAGGAAAGAAGATTGCTCAAGTTGATCTAAAACTGAGGAGCAAACTTGTCTTATCAAAAGTAAGTCCCAACTGGTTCCCCACATGTACTTTGTCTTACCTGTCATCACTCACTGTGCTGCTCTTGACAGAAATATCTTCCTTTCTTTCCAGTTACTTTGCAAGACTCTTCAAAGAACAACTAAAATCCTTCTACCTCCGGAAAACTCTGTTGATCTCTCTCTGATTTCCAACATCTCTGAAATGCTATTGCATATGTGTGTCCTGAACTAAGTAACAAAGAATATAATTTGACACTTGGCCAAGAAAGCCATAACAATGCCCTCAAATAAACTTTAGACAGGCTTCTTCATGTCTAAAAGGAAGGCTCCCAACTTCCCCGTTTCCTACAGCATTTACTTTAGAAAACTTGTTATTATAAATGATTTCTCTGTCCCTCTGAGATGCAAATCTTCTCCTAGGCACTTCTAGGTTTACACCCCAGGGATATCTTTCTCAAGGACTTGGGAGACATCCCTTTGACATGTAAATATCAGGAAGGATAGAGTCCCAAATACCAGCCTCTGTGGGATGGCAGGAGCCTATTATTAATAAGCATCAGTTAAGGAACACAGAGGGCCTAATCACTTTGACCAACCTCCACCACCAATGTCTGTCTTCTAGTACTTTCCACTAGTTCGCCCCAGCTATCAAAAACTCTCATGCCTTTTGTTTCAGTGGAATGAATTTAACCCCTCTCTTCTATTGTAAGAGCCTTGATTCATATTACGATCATCTTAAATAAAGTCTTCACTTATTTAACTCATCTGGTGAAAGTTCTCCCCTTCTAATTTAACAGTTGTTTCCTATGTGTTAATTTTCCTGATCCAGAATAAGATCCTGAATTAGAATGTTTAATTAAATAATTTGGATCTTTCTGAAAAGTTTTTGGTTAAAATATTCCATCTTTTCCTCTACCATTTCCACTTTCCCCGATACACTGTGCCCAAACACCCAGGATTATCTATATGCTATATGTCTGAATTGTACTTTTTGGAAAATTACCCTTTTGGGCCTCCTTCTCCCACTGCTTTTAACAAGGATCTAGGAAGCATTCGGTAAATACCAGCTTCCTTGGTAGTCACATGCTGGATCTCAGAAAACAGATTACAGATGTACCCATAGTTATGACTCGTCATAACTGTTTTAACACTCTTTCCTGGTTTAGTCAGGGTGGGCTCATAATCATTTCAACATCACATTCCAGACAACTAGTTCTGCTCAATTTGGTTCCACACACAAACTGAAACCAACCTGCCCTTCTTAAACTAAAAGAAGTCCTTTTAATCTAAAGAATGAATTGTTTTAAGCTGTCTTTTGACAATGTTCATCACCTCTGTGCTTAAAGGACCATTTATTATATGGTGAGTAAACTATTGCACATAATTAAAAACTCAATATCAACGAATAAACTGTTCTTCCCCCCACACACATTCGAGTTGTGAAAATCACTGGCAGAGGGCATCTAAAATTAAACAGACCAAAAACATGCTCAAAAACAACAGATTTTGTTTTCTTGAGAGAACTTTCCCAGTCAGTATATCTTCCTTGGAAAATAAAGCCTTCTGATTGTGATTACCTGGAAACTTTCCACTGTTTTTGTTCTAAAAGTCGTCACTGATATTTATGAGGGGATGGACCTGGGGGGTAGAATATTCTCCTTTCTAATAGGATCATTCTTTCTTACTACTTTTCTATACCTTAGAGTTTAGAATGTAAAGAAAAGACTCAAGGAACCACTTTAGCAAGCCAACTTTATAAAACAACAATAACCAGGAAGATGGTCTTCTCAGATAAAAATATAAGAATTGAAGAGCTGAGGGACAGGAATCTACCATATAGTTGCTTGGTATCTATTATTTCTTCCCTTGTGGGGATTAGATATTGATTGTTAAAAAAGGGAGAGGTGAGATTGGTTTCAAGGTGGATTCCTAGTGAACCAATTGCCAAGTTAAAAAAAATAAAGGATGAGGGGATTAGAGTTTCTTGACAGAGGATGAGCAAGTAACATGATTTTCAAGAGATCTGAAATTGAGTATGGTTTATTAACTTAAAATAAAGTGAGGTAACTCATGATCAGTGAAAGCTCTTCCAGATGAAACAGACAGGCAGATAAAGTATAAAAGAGAGACCAACAGCAGAGAAGGAGAGAGACCAGGAACAAGGCAGTGCAAGGTTCTCATCTGCTTTCTGTTGCCTTTTCCAGGTCCTTAAGAGGACTCTGAAATTCTATGAAATGCAACTGTGTCTTATAATTCACATTTTTTTGCTAATGGAGGCTTAAATTATTTTCTTTAATTAAAAAGAAAAGGTACAGTTAGGCATAACTAACTGTGCCTTTGTTTTTATTGTCAGCAACACTAGAAAATACTTCAAAGGGTTTAAAGGTCTTTTCCACAATAGTAAAGAAAAAGAAAAAAACAACTAAAGGAGAAATTGCTAAGCTCTGTTAGCAATGGTCTGAGAGGCAGGAACCCAGGTGGAAGGGCAGATGGTTATAGCCAGAAGGGAAGAAAGTGGGCCAAGTTCTTGGAACCCATGGGATATAGGATATGGAAGGTGAATAGAATGTTGGCTAGGAGAGAGAACAGGCCTCACAGGATCTGACCAGGGAAAAGGACCTACTCTCCCATACGGTAGCCTTACAACATGACATTTGATATACCTTCTTAAATGGACTCTAGAATACTACCCACAAGGACAACACCACCACCTGCTCCCTTCACCCACTCCAGACAAAGGAAGCAAGTGGAAGACAATTCTAAGCAAGAATGGAATGGTTCTTTTTTTTTCTCTGGCCAACTGAACTTTGAAGATCCTTTGATATGCTTCTCATTTCATATTCTTTTGTTGCTACATAAGAATAGAGAATTAAAGTATAATTTTTTGCGATTGTGAAATATAAGTCTGTCTGTGTGCTCTGACCCCAACAGAAAGCCAGATTTCTGCCACTGTTTTGATTGTCAAAAATAATCAGGTTCTGGTCCAAGACCTTGAACAACTTAACTTCTTTAAAATCTGCTTTTGGTTAAGGGGAATGGTTATATTTGTCTTTCACACAATCTCAGAGTTGGGAAAAAATAACAGAGATTATCAAATTTAATTTCTCATTCATATATGCATATTAATTATGTCAGTGTTTGCTTGATATTTTTTAAATAAATTCACTTTTTACAGTATTAACATGAATAAAAAACTGGTAGCATGTGTCACAAACAGGAAGTATTAATTTAAGAAAATGGTCATCTGAATACCAACTAAAATCAACATGTCATTCTCTGTCTCAGTGATACACTGTCCTTTCCTCTTGCCATCCACAAGAGTATCATAAAAGACTTTTTAACTACTGTGCTAAGAAGCAGTTATCTGTTAATCTCAAAATGGTTCTCCAGAAAAGGAATCTCATTAGTTTGATTTGGTTTATTCTCAGTAAGCCCACCTTGATTCGCTATCAGTGCTCACTACTGAAACCAACCCAGAGCCAGAAAGATGCTGAAACTCTTGTAAGAGGAGAGGTTCTTTGTAGAATAAATGTGTTGTGATGATTTTTTTCCTCTATTGTCTTAAAACTGCCTGTATATGCTGAATAGTTGCACAAAGGAACTTTTAGACTTCCTATATGTTCACTTTTTTCAACCTCTTATTGAACAAAACAACTTCACAGTGGGATATCAGTAAAGATTTTTAAATGGGAATCTGCATGAAAGCAGTGCAAGAACATGCTATCTTTGCTCAAAGAGAAAGAATCCTTCACATCCAGGTTCTCCAATGGCTCCTTCTATGATTATTTTCAGGGGAACAGGACACGTAGTTTTTCTGTATCATAGTCACAAGTTTCATTTAGTCTATGTGTTTTATTTCTGAACTTAGAAAGTAGTGTGGCTTATAGGGGAGATGCTACTGAAAATTATAGGTGAGATTTTTTTTTCCAGTAACCTATCTTTATTCGTGTCTAGCTTTGTGCAAGAAACAGGACCAGACCAAAAACAAACAAACAAACTAACTAACTAACTAACAAACAAAAAAACAGAGCCAGAAGTCCCATCATACATTCATATGATTAGGACTCTGAGCTTAAGGAAGAAATCTCTTTTATACCTATGATAAACTTGGGGGTTTAATTTTCCCTGCAACCAAGCATATCCCTGACTGGAATAATGGCTCAAAGAGGTTCTCTATACAACTTGTTATCCATAAACACAGGCACCCTAATCTGTATTTGTCACTGTTATTTTCTTTAATATGTAAGTCAATTATAGCAAGCTTTAAATAGAGCTGCATAATGAGAAAATCTTCTCATAATTGAAGAAAAAGGAGTACAGAACTTCCTGCCAACGCAAACTGTTAATTTTGTAAACATTTTATGCACTTTTTCTAATTTCTATGTTTTATTCAGACTGTAAGTTTCTGCAAAATAATGTTTTTAATGAAATTTCCCCCATTGAGTGCAATTTTCTTACTTTAAATGATGACTAGATTTTGAATATGAAACGTCTGTAAAATTCTTTTTGGCAAAAGGCAAGATTGAAATCACTTCCATTTTCAGGAAATTGTGTGATCAGCATGGCAGATATAGCAATAGATTTTCCCTTCCTTTTAAACTTAGAGACCCTGATGCTTATTGTTAGAATAGCTATAAAATCGTCACATCATCTCACAATTCAATATTGTCATTTAATACAGTATGTTAGACTTCAAAAAGGAAAAAAAATGGCTGAGCAAGAAAAAAACACATGTACACACACAAACACACACACACACACACACACACACACACACACACCTTTTTTTTTCCCTAGCAAAAGTTAAAATTGCATTTCACCTAACTGACTATAAATACAGAGCATAACCCCTTTTCTATACTAACACGAAGACCTGTTCTAGTATGCAAGCATATCCAAATGCTAAAATCCACAGAACAGTGCAAGAAAAAAAAAATAAGAAAATCCTATGGAAACCTACTGTCAAAGGAAAGTGTATTCATCTTGCTGTGTACTTCAATACAGGGCATTCAACGCACTACATTGTGAACAGCAATAGCCTAGCTTTAAGCTGTTCTGTCTTACATATTTTAAACCACACTGCATTTGAAAGAACAGACTGGTTATTTCCAAGATGTCTCACTGAAAACTTTTTATAGTTTGAGGAAAATGAGACTTGGTGCTTGGCAGGATAGCCAAAGGCCTTTTGCTTTTCTGACTGTGATTCAAATCTTACTTGGCCCGACTTGACAGTCATTCTTCCTGACAACTTTAACAGGTTTCTGTAAATGGTATGATATCTGCAATTTTCTTCCACTTGGGATTCTGCTCTACAGCTAATGCAGGCACAGGGACTTGAAAATATAATATTTTTACAACTATACAGGTATTTTCATTTGGCTTTCCAACTATATGCAATGTGGATGACTGGACAGGTTTGTTTGTTTGTTTTTCTCAGAATTGGTAACCACCAGGAAACTATTTAAAAGATAGATTACTGGGTCCTCCCTCCAGAGATTGGAATTCAGTGTGTCCGGGGTTTGGGCCAAGAAACCTGTGTTTTGAAAAAGCTCCTCAAACTATTCTTATATCAGCTGCCCAATTCAAGTACTGTCTCTGAACACCTGAGAGTAGGGATTAAATTACCAGAAAACCAATATGTATGACTGAGAAGAGGAAGAGTGTGTGTCTAGAAGACATTCTCACTCCAGTTTTATACCTTTCTACTATTCCATGTTATGTGTACTATTTTAAATATCAGTTCAGCAGAAGAAAGGAAGCCTGGGTATTTACTTAAATTGCATATAGAGTGCTACAGATATATGTTCATAAGAATTGGCCCTTTTAATGTCCCAAATGATACCTACAGACCTCTTCTCACTTGCTCCGCATGTGAAGCGGATGAGTTCATGTGGTCATTGGGCGGGGGGTGCACTATGTACAATGAGCTATAGGACATGAGGGGTTACTTTTCCACCTAGTAGGAATCCATAGTCTCTAAGAACGCATTGTGTGGGGGCATAATTATGCAGAAGACAGCTGGTTGTTCTCAGTTTTCATTATGAAGACAGAATGCAAGATAATAAGCTTCAACCATACAGGCGGACACTTACATTGCTGAGAAGTAATCTTCAGAACTACTGGAAAGAACAGTCTGGTGACAAAGTGCTTTCAGATTCAGCTATGGAAGAGGACATCGAGGAGGCTGTCAGCTTAAAAACTAGACAGCTTCTCACCTGGCTAGTACTATTTATGCATATTGCTCCTCCCTGAAAGGCTAGAGGAAGACTGAGGAACTTGCTGAGGTGTTTGTGGCCTGGTAAATTTATGGGTAACTGTTTTATAACAATTTCAGAAATCAGATCTCTCTCTCAACCTGCACATAACTTCTTACTTGTTTTTCTCATTTAGTGTATTCTATCAGAATAACTCCAAGAGGAAAGTTTTCCCCAAGAGAAAAGGTGAGATAAGGAATAGTCTATTAGTGAAAAGTTTTATTCTAGGTTTATAAGTTATAGCAAATCTGGTACCAATATATAATCATCGTTTCCTGCAAATTTCATATCAAGACTACTGTGTACAAAGAGAGGTATTTATTTTTAATTGTCTTATCTTAGGCAAGTGTCATAACATAAAGAATAATTGTGATGCTTAAATTAATTACTTTTGTGTTTTAATTCATTTAATTTTTCCTCTGATGGTGTTAGCATTCTCTGGTCTTTCAGAGTGGTAGTGTACCAGTTATCTTCCACTTCAATATCACATTCCTATGTAGGGATCCCTATGGCATGACTAAGCTAGATATTAGAGAAGTTTTCAGTAGTGAATAATTCTCAGAGAACTGAGAACTCACAATAATTGTCATATCCAGTGCACCAGAAACAACCAGACACAAATGCCCTTTTATATTGTTATCAAGGATCAATCTTCTACAATTACTTTTAGATCAGGTTGGCAAAACCCTTGCACCAGTCTAAATGTTAATACTGAGTTTTACAGTAGTTTTCTTTTTTAGTTGCCTACACATTAAATGATATGGATACTACTTTATTTGTGTGCTTTGTTGAGAGACAACTTTGATAAACTCGCTTCAGGGTGAGAGTTGAGTCTGTGTGCTGTCTTAGTCAGTTTTAAGAAAGAGGAAGAAAGAGAGCTTCATACTGCCAGGATAAAGTCAGGAGGGAGAAAGGAACTTGGCTAAGTGGGGGAGCACTTGGTGGAGAGGTCAGTAAAAAAGCCTTGGGCAGTTGCACGACTGGGAAAAATCTTTGGTGAATAGCTATGGCTGGCACTATTTTATATGGGTCGATTTCAGAGGTAAAAGATGCCCTTCCTTTCCTGTTGAAAAGGATGATCACTGGTGAATTCTATGTGGCTCACTGATGCTTTTGTGGGAGTAGATTCTGTGCGGAGGGCTTACAGAGAAAAATGAAGAGGCAGTTAACATCTAGGTTTTAGAAGTATATACTCAGAGACTAACCTCTTTGAAAAAAGATACATGAGGACATCAATTTCTCTGGAGAGTGGTTCATCATTCCCCATTGAGTCTACAATTCTTCAGGGTCTAGGTCAAGGCCTTTTTCTCCAGGAAGCCATTTCTGGTTATCCCCTCCTCAGTAATCTTCCTCCCTTTTGAATTCATACAGTTCTTACCACTGTGCCATTTAATTTAGCATGTAATTCTATTGCCTTTTGGAAGAATTAATACAAATAAATGAAAAATAGAATGGAATGCAGACCAAAGCCTAGCAACCTTATTATTCATTCAACCCAGCACTAGATGATGAGGGTTTACACCACCTGCTGTAACATGATGCAATCTGATGCAAGGATCTTTTTCTGTTATACTTTTACATGTGCTTCTGGTGCTCTGGTTACAGAGCTAGGTATCAGCACTTTGTTGAAAAGTAAATGTTTTCTTTTCCTAACACATGAAATGAACAGTGGGGTTGGTATGGAGGTAGGGGGGTTTTCAGCATGTTTTATCTACATAGGATTTATTTTCAGAATACATAAAGACAAATTTTGGAGCCAAATGCTACATTGTTTATGGTTAGCTCTCAAAAGGCTGGTTGAATTAAGCTCTACATATTCATCAGCAGGCACTGCCAATAAAGATACAAATAAAGCAAATTAATATTTTTAAAAACTGTCTTCAGAAAATTTCTATGTGGTTTTGATGAACAAAACTCTAACATAAGAAGCAGCGCCATTGTCTCAGTGTTTGCGCACAATCGTTCTCAAGGACATCTGTGCTGTCTCCTTTTCAAGCTTGGAAGGCCGCTATCTGAATTAAACCCAGACTCCTTTGTTGGGAAAAAAAATCTGAATTTTGAGATTTCCATTTAAGTGGAGAAACAGCTTTCTCCACTTACATACAAGATGCAATTTCTTTTACAGTGTTAGATTAATAGCAGCAATTGGCCTGGAAAGAAATAAAAAAGTCTTGAATAAAAATATTATATATCTATCAAAAGGCTACTTTAAACAAAAGTTGTCCTTTGCTAATGCAATGGAGCAAACTATATACTTGCAAATCATTTTATTATAATTTCAGTCATACTATGCAGACTTAAGTTCAAGCCATTTGACATCTGAAAATTCTGGGATTTTAAATCAGAAATCAAGATGGCTGAAATTAGGCTTATAAATATGATATCTTCATTAAAAGCTTTCAATATAAAATTGTACCATTTTATCAAGAATAAAACCCACCTGGCAAAGTCTCAATACAGCAATAATTTATTTAGAGACCCAGAAAGTGGCTATCAGTACAAATTCCATTTTTCTCAGATGAAAATATTGAGTGAAATGTACTTCCTTCTTGATAGGAAGTCCAACTCAGAGATAAAATTTTGATGGATTCATTAATAGCCTGGCCTGTAAATCTTATCTCCACTTAGATCTTAAAGCAAATGGCATTATTTTTTCATTATACGGAGGCCCTTACCATCCTGTTCTGATGCAGTACTTCAACCTAATGGCCCAAGAATATTTAAAACGTGAAGAGAAGCAAGGAAATACAGTTTTCTTTTTTCCTCTCTCACTTCACATGTGCAATTACTAGCACTGGGTCCAGTGAAGCTTGATCTCTGCATACAGAATTTATCCATGCTGTCTCTTCCAAAAACACACCAGAACCCTTCACTCCCCAAACCACCAATGCCTTGGCAGGGGCTGGGGCTAATGTAGAGAAGCTAGATTTGGCAAAAGTGGAAAAGGAGAATTTCTAAGTGTCAGCTGAATGCCACAGTACACAGCAACATCTTGTTCAGCTCGAATAAGAATTATTTCTAGGGGCAATGTGGAATTACTGAAAACAAGACAAAATCAGATGATTTTACAAAAAAGCAAAATGTTTATTCAGAGAAACAGAAGAGTTCCAAGAAAAAAGAGGGAGTCTTTAACATTTTTTTTGAGTTGTAAAGGGAAAAGCCTAACAGAAATATACAGATTGGCTTTCAGATTTATTTTCTTCTTTCTTTCTTTCTTTTTTTCTTTCATGTGTGTGACAAATGAACAATTTAATGGGGTGCCATGGGGAGATGTGGACAAAGTGCTAGTTATTGGTAATTGATGCTGGGCAAAAAAAAAAAAAAATCATAAGATACACTCAGCTCTCCCTCTCAAGTAACTTGAACCAAGGAGAAACTCCTCAACAATTTCACATTTTTAACACTAAAAATTTTATTTCCATATAGAAAACAAATGTTTATGTTGTATCAGATACATATTTACCAATTAAAGTTATATCTAAACATTTCTGGATAAATATATATCCCCCTTATAGACTATGGACACTAATATAGCAGTCTTTTCCCTATTGAGATACAGTTAAGCATGGGAAACTGTCCTTATATTTTGTTTTTTTCTAAAGCCCTTAGTATATCACAGTTGTGTGTGTATGTGTGTGTGTGTGTGTGTGTGTGTGTATTTTTGTTTTTTGTCTTTGTCTTTGATAAGTAAAAAGTGGGAGAAGACCTATGATTATGACTCTCAAGCAGTCTACAATTATTTAGTGGTTATCAACAACATGAATGCCACTGGTGATAAGAAGAAAACAAATACTGTCCCTGACAAACAAGATGTCAACATCAGGAAAAATAAAACCAAACTGTGAGGCAAGTCACTTACCATTTTGGTTGTCTATTTGTTTGATTTTTCAGAAGAATCCTATACTCACAACAGCAGCCTAATATTTTTATTCTTCTTACGGAAATCAGAGGCCAAATAGGATTCTAGAGAAGGGGATATCAGAAATAGACTTTGTGGCTTAACATGTAGCCTGAAGAGGTCCCCAGAAAGTTGGAGAGTATTTTGTGAAAAGATAAGAACGGCCATTTCTGGTCAAGAAAGCAGCACACAAAAAGGCTTAGACCTGGGATTTATGCAGGTATCTGGCCACTTGGACAGAGGACATGAACCCGGCAAGGTGGGAAGGAGTCAGGAAGCACATGCAACAGAGTCAGGGTGAGGGAGCCTAGAAAGTCAGACAGAGGCATTAATATTTGATCCACAAATTATTCTTTCATTTTGCCTTTTGACCATTCCCTGAGTTCCTTCTCTGGGCCACATCCTGCATAAGACCCAGAGTCCCAGAGTGAGACCAACAGGCATGACCCAGACCACGTGGACTCAGTTAAGGGGCCAGACATGGAATCCCATTCAAGTCAACTGTCTTCAAATTCAACATGGAGAAGGAAGAGGAGGAAAACATTTTTTTATCAAAGAAGAATC
This sequence comes from Suricata suricatta, assembly GCF_006229205.1. Lineage (NCBI taxonomy): Eukaryota > Metazoa > Chordata > Mammalia > Carnivora > Herpestidae > Suricata > Suricata suricatta. Next base: position 96,958,939 of record NC_043703.1, read on the forward strand.
TGATCTTTGATATCACTCAATCTTATAAGTGGTTAGATATTTTCTAAATATCTAATATTTCTATAATATTATAACAACAGCATAGGAGCTTTGATAATAATTTTCCTTCTAAGACAAAGAAAGGACAATAAATTAATGTTAAGAAGAGTAATTAGGTTTTTCAAATGACCTTTCCAAAATGATTATCAAAAAGATCTCTAGTCTTTATAATGTCTAAGATAAATAATTACACCACTGCAGTAATTTCAGGTCTGGGATGCTTCCTGAACGCTGCCCCAAATAAAAGTCTTGAAAACACTTTCCAAATATGCTAATTAGCTGAGTGGGTTTGTGTGTGTTTTAAACTGTATTGAGTTTCAGTGCCAATCTGCCTCGGAGTCAGCCGAGGGAATAAAAGCACAGCTTGATTCGAGGTTAGCAGAGTGAAGGACAAGAGCGTTTTGTCCCTTCACATCCATAGCTTCACGGTGTATCTGTGCACTGCTCTTTAAAGATTAGGCTCTAAATGGCCCCACTTTCTGAGACTTGAACACAAAAGCTTTTGACATCTCTCCTAAAATACCTGAAAACAATCTGGTGGGTTCTTAAAGCTAAAGCACAGAACTACATTTTCCCTTCTCCTAGCCCTTCCCAGCCTATTATGGTGATTTCCAAATGAATAGCATTGGGTTGATTGCTTATCAGGCTGGATAATGGCCTAATTTATTATAGAAACCCTAGTCACACTGAAAAAAATGGCAAAATCCTGCTGATTTATCAAATCTTTTTGAGAATAGGGTCTATGTGCAATAAAAATCTGAGATGGGAGATTTTTGTCTCATTAGCTCCAGCATTTAAAAATAGGGCACCACCCCAGGTTGAAACAGCAAGCCCAAGACTGCTGGGTGCAGATGGGTGTGCACGACACCTAAGTAAGTCTCAGTAGCGCACAAACAGCAGGACTGGTGTTTCTGGGTCTTTGCTGTGCACAAGTGTCCACTGGTGTTACTCAATTTAAACACAAAAAGCCGGTAGTCCTTTTGGGTACAAAAGGTGAGACAAACAAAGGACCTCAGCATATTTTCCTTTGACTAGGTATTTGGATCCATGCATTCAATCATTCATTATTAAGAAATATTCGTTAAACACTGACCAAGATCCAGGTACTCTGCTAAGTGAACAAAACAGCAGTAAGCAAAAATAAATGTTTCTAATCAGGATAAAATTTTAAAATCCTGTGTTGTTCAAACAAAAACATGAACTTCAACCTGATTTCACGCTCCATGAAGTAGGGGACTGTCTTATTAAGATTTTCATTCTCCAGTAGACTAGCAGAATGACTTATAAATAATAGAGACTTCATACATACAAAAGAAAATGTAAGTTTTCACATAAAGAATATAAAGATTAGTTCTTAAGTAGTAATAATAATTACTATCATTTATCAAAAGTACATTATGTGCCAAGCACTAACTGCTCAAAAAAATCTTTTGAAATGAAATGATAGGTGACACTCAGAAAAATCTCCTACATAGAATCTGCAGATCCTCTAATACTGCAAAGTAAAAATATTCACTTCTCACGGGAAAATGAGATTAACAGACTGCCTATTGATCTTACTGAAGGCATGACAAGACCTTTCATCCTTCTTGTCCTCTTCCAAATACTCACCTATGTCAACGGAGGAGAATGTGCAGCATCTGAAAGCCCTTTGAAAGTTGGTTTCTGATGAGTGCACTACGTCAAAAACACTGGTTATCTTTTTTTTTTTTTTCATTTTTTAAATGTTTGAGAGAGAAACAGACAGAGAGACAGAGCTTGAGTGGGGGAAGGGCAGAAAGAAAGGGAGACACAGAATCTGAAGTAGGCTCCAGGCTCTGAGCTGTCAGCACAGAACCCGATGCAGGGCTCCAACTCACAAATCATGAGTTCATAACCTGAGCAGAGGTTGGATGCTTAAACAACTGAGCCACCCGGGCACCCCTGGTTTTCAAATTTTTAGTCAGCATCAGAAGTACCTGGAGGGATTGTCGTAGCACAAACTGCAAGGCCATGCCTCTCTAGTTTCTGATTCAGCACGTCCTAGGTGAGGCCAGAATTTTACATTTCTAATAAGTTCACAGGGAGGTTGATCAAGCTGCTTGGTCTACTGACTGGATTTGTCAACCACGAATATGGGGAAAGATCTCTAAGAATGCATGCTTTCTTAGTTCTTCTGAAGTGGGGTAGGTGAAGGGAGATGAACATGATGATTAGGGAAACGGCTTCTCAATCTTCCAGACAAAATTAAAGACAGAGAAATACAGATAAAACATTAAGGCCCTTAATTTAATGTCTGAAAGAAAAATAAAAGTTGTGGAAAAATTATCCTCCACATCATATCTCTTGCCTGTATTGGCAGAGCCTGGCTGAAAGCTGCAGGCAAAGCTCTCTTTGGCTTGCCTCCATTCCAGAGTAAGTAACTGTAGGTCTAGGGCTCAGAGACAGGTGGAACCACAGAAGACAGTAAGAGCCTCACAAAGAATAGTCAGGTGTTATCTGCCAAGGGGATTATTAGGGTATATAGGGAAAGAAAGCCCTTTGACTGATCTTGGTTTCTCATTATCCTGCAATTTCCATTTCATTTCTAAAGAATAAAAGTATAGTATTATCCAAAGAGGAGGACACCCAAATTTTGAAACATCCTAAGATTAGTGGTTTTTTTTTTTTTTTAATCATCTCAGTTTTACAAACTAGGAATCTGAGAGAGGTTATGCAGCACCACCATGCTCATAAAACAAGGAAGCAAAGAGTCTGCATTTGATCCAGATCTGTCTAGCTCCAGAGACCATGTATCTATCCATTGTATTATTCTATCCCTGCCCACACTATGTAGCCTCAGGTGTTTTTTTTTTTAAATGCTATAAAACTCTTATCAGGTACATACTATGTGTCAGGTACTGATATTTATGTTAACTCATTTAAAAACAATCCTGAGAAAGAGGTATCATATAATACCAAGTCTATAGACTTTAAAAACTGGGGATTAAATAAGTTGTCAGACCTTGCAGAATCAGTAACAGAAAAAATGAACTCAGCATTTTTAGCTTTTTTCTTTCCTGATTCCAGTCATCTTCCACCATTCCTCCAAATTGGTCTGTCTCTTGCTCCTTACTTCTAATTATGTTTCTATGAAATTAGGCCCTCAGAATCAAATTTAATATGTAAATGAAATATCCAAGAACATAAAATATCTACTGCTGAATATCAATTACTATAGAAAGGTAGGAAGAATTCCACCACATTGAAACTGTGGCTAATGGCTGTATTAGGGATGATTTATATCTATATTAGACTTTCAATTAATGTGAAATAAAATGTATCCTTACCTTTTTTCCACTCTCAAAATGAAACGAACCTGAATAAATTATTATGAATTGTATACTTTTCAACGACAGCTTTTTTGCAGTTACACTGATTGATTAAATGTTGTCATCTGATGAAGAAATAATTTTCTTGAGATAACTGACTGGGCAACGGAGTTAAAATTTTCTAAGAAAACAAATCATCCACTCTGACACAATAAGAATTGTTTTAAGCTAAGGTCATTTTCTTGCAGTCTACATGCTCTCATTACTGATGTGTAATGGGGGTGTTCAAGCCACATCTTCTTCCCTAACCCCATTTAACAGCATGAGTAATATATTTATGGTCCACAGGTGGCCTTCAGGGAAAATACAATGCCAGGACAGGTAGGGGAAACAGATAACAGTGGTTACCAATGGAATGGTTAGAGTTAAAACAAAACTGGGTCATTACTGGAATTTAGAAAACTAGGAGAGAGGTCAATTCACGTACTTTAGAAAATTCCAAACAACTACAAATTCAGTGACTCTACAAACAAACAAAAGGAGCAACACAAACAAACAAAAAATTACAATTCTTTCTTTCCTTAAAGCCCAGCGGGATAAATAGAGGTATCTAGATGGCACAATTACTAGTGACTGATAATACAGTGTAAAATCCTGCCTTTCCTGTAATTCCTTTCCAAGCTATTTGTTTGCATCTGTCTTTGGAGGATAAATGAAAGGAACCACCTTTAAAATGTTTTATTTCAGTCAGAAAATTCACTTATCTAGTTTTCTGAGGAAGTTCCCTCTGAGATCTGAGTTTCAGAGGCATATTTAACTTTGCTTTGGCATCACTTCAGCATACTACCCCAAACAGATACAGAGCGATTACTTACCTAAACACATCTGTCCAGGGGTCTCCTCCTGACTCCTCAGCAGTGTCTGGGTTCTGATTGGTCAAAGCACTGAGTCCTAGATGCTCACTACCCCTATTAAGATCTGTACTTGGGAGTTCTTGAGACTCTATTTTAAGCACCTGCTTAGATGGCTCACTAAAATCAATGGGGGGGTTTTACTTTCTCACTGACATTGTGCAAATGTTTGCTCACTGAGGGGAAAGGGCTGAGAGGGTCAGACAGAGAGCTGTGAAGAAATTAAAGGACCTTTAATGGATTAAAAACAAAAAGCCATTCTGCTCTCCAGGGTTCACATTTATTTAGCCAAATTTGCTTAAAAGTATTCTCAAGGTTCCAAATTCAATAGACCAGAATGACTTTAAACAGTTTTTTTTTTTTCTGGTCTGTTGGAGAGATATGCCTTTATATGATTACTTTAATGACAATCATCGATACAGTAATTGCAATGTAAAGTTAATATGTAAGTATGGCAGAACATGTGAATGAACTATACAAGTCAAATGTCTCCACAGTGTTTTGAAAAAGCACTGCAGCTATATTTTTAAGTCTAACTAAACATTCCCACAGACATTAGAGTTATTACTTTTAGGCAAGATTCATAAGAATGGGTAAAGTTAAAAAGAATGATTTTCTGAAAGGTTTCTGATGGCAATTCATTTTACAAGGGACACATTTATTTCCTAAATCCCCCCAACACACTTTTTAACTACATTACAAGATGACGAATACTTCCACTACAGTTTACATTGATCTGAACTGTAGAAGAAATACAATTAAATTTCTTCTTAGCAATTTCTTTTAACAAGGTAATTTAATTGCATTTTCCCCAAACCATGAATAATTTTCAGTTATTGTTCAAGTTTAACAAGAATTACAGAAAAATTTTAAAGTTCTCTTTAAAGGGGTATTATCAGAGTTTATTGTTGAGGAATTAGAATTGCTGTAGACAACTGTAATATTTATGTTCTGTTTTCTTACTTGGTTTTACAAATGCAAGCCAAAACTTAGGGACGATTCACTGACAGAATTTCACTTCCATTGTGGCAACAATTTTCCTTTCCTGGTGGTCAGCTGAGGAAACAGTGCATTACCTCCTCCCCCTTCCACAGTGTATACATTAGCCCAATGAGTGCCTTAAAATTCAAAGCATAGTCATAAAAGCAAGAAAAAGAATTAAAAAAGGAATTTTGAAAAAAACTTTACAATTTTTGATAAAAAAATACTTCCTAAATACCAATTTAGGAAACCAATTTCTAAGGACAAATGATGCAGTCCAAAGATGTAAGATAAGGTAATGTTCCAAAATGTAAGTATTCCGCCATACAGTCCAGTGGTCTTTAGGCTCAGACACACCTATACACATCACCTTTCCCTTTTAAATTGACAAAATATTATAGTTTTTCCATTGACATGTGATAAACTTCTTGCTGTAGAAGAACCCTTCAAGTTCAATAATATAAATTAATAGTCTCAAAGAATTTAGATGACCCATCAGTCCTTTTTTTGGGAAAACAAAATAATTTCTTTCTAATGATCTTCTTCAAGGTTAAAGGGCTGAAATTATTTATGTAACAGAAGGATGAAGAACTATTAGGCAATATCTTCATGATGACAGAATTACTACTGCTACCAATACAACCAGCACCACAACCACCATGATTATTTTAATTTTCTCTTTTTAAACTTTGCTAAAAATAGTTTAGGAGAAAATGCAGTATCAGTTAAAGTATAGTGATATAAAAGCAAACTGGAAAAGAAAATCAGCTAATCAAATAAGCATTAATGCATTAATTACTTTGAGGAGAGAGAAAGGTTTATTCCACATTTAAGAACTAATATTCAAGTTTAAAATACAAGTTAAGTCCAGGTTTAAAGGATTCTGACATGGCACTCTGACCAGTTTTGGAAATTTAATTAGTGATGTAATTACATCTATAGCTACTGATGACACACCTAGAAATTCTATATTAATAAATTATAATAAAATTTACTTTAATTAGTTAATTTATCTAATTAAAAGGTACTTATGTCACTAGATACTGAATCCCATAAGGTCAGGAACAATGCATTATATCTCTCATGTCCATGAAAACCAAAACATTCGTAGCCCTTTTAGGAACTTAACACATGCGAAGTGATTTGAAATTTCTAGTTAATTGACAACATAAGGCATTAAAGCTGAAGGAAACACTTTAATAAATTAACTAATATATTATTCATTAGTTTAATAAACAATTCATAGTGTCCACTCAGGGCTAGGTACTATGATAATTTTTGGGAATGCAAAAGTGATTAAAACATTTAAAAGTTCTTTGGCTTTTAAAATAACTTTTTATAAAGTGATTGTCATTTCTATGTAACACGGGGTACCTAGAATGATACTGTGATTGGATTCTTAAATATTATAAAAATTTTACTGAGAGGGGCACCTGGGTGGCTGAGTGTGGTAAGCTTCTGATTTTGGATGCTTTGAAATCAGCGTCCCAATTTCAGCTGACGTCATGGTATGTGGGTTGCAGGCCCAAATTGGGCTCCATGCTGACAATGTGGAGCCTGCTTGGGATTCTCTCTTTCTCCCTCTCTCTCTCTCTGCCCCTCCACCACTCAGGTGCCCTCTCTAAAAATAAATAAAGTTCAAAAAAATTACTGATGGATCCAATAATATTTTCTACTCAAGAAAATAATGTGCTGGCATATCAAATCTGTGTGAAATTTGGGGATAAATAATATAGAAAAAATGAGTAGTCATTACTCTCTAAATTCTCAAATTTCCTAGTATAGTAAATATTCATTTACAATGGATCCAAGTAACCTTAAGCTTTGTCTTTTAAATTCCACCTACCCAAGCTTCAACTTATGGAGTCAGTTTTGACTTCCCCATTCTACCACAGCTTCCACACTGAACTGAGTTCATTCAGCCACTGAGCACCATTTGTAGACAGACATTCATATGGGTTTTTTATGTAGTCCCAATTACTGCTCTGCATTTACAACTAACTACGCTTTTGCATACATCTGCCAGTTTAGGCTTTTCTTGTCTCTGTCTCCAAAAGTGAATTTCCTATTAGCATACTTTGGGCCACGTAACCTTACATCTTCTGACCTAGCATCTTCTTTCCCCCTTCTCTCCAATAATTGGAACCCTACTTGGATACCGAAGATGTTTTCTCCTTTCTCTGAGCTTTAAGAAGTCCTCCATTTCACTCATCACATCTTACACAGGACCATTTGTAATCTGTATCTGTATACTTGATTTAGTCAACAATATTGCAAACTGTCTGTGGAATATTGCAAACTGTTCTATGCCTTGGACCTCTGTAGATCATCCCCAGACGTTAGTACGCTGATGTGAATAAAGTCAGTCTATTTTGTTGAATTATGTGTTAATAATAATTTAGGGGGGCAAGGTATAATTTTAAATGTATTCTGAACATATACACATTGTATATATAGTGTTAATCATAATTTATTGAAAAATTTTAATTCTTCAAAATTAAACATTTACCGGTAGTATACAGGATAAATGCCTATTAAATAGAAAAGCCTACAAATTAGACATTTCATTTTCAAATTATTCTGAAAACATATCCAGAAATATACTGAAATTATACTTGTAAGTCTCAGGTATATATGCTTGGTTTAATTCTAAACAGGAGTATTCTCCTTTGTCTGAGTTTATTATCTATATTATCAATTTATCATTTAAAATGACAATCTTGTATGTTTGAAATTTTGCAAAGCAGAAAGTTTTTCAAAAGTTTCGATATGCGGACTTTAAAATGGTCTTAAATGGCCCAGAATTATACAGTTCTAAAATACTGTGGTATCCTTTTGGGACTTTATAAATAAAATAATAAATTATGCTGAGTAAATGAAATTGTCATTAATTCAGTTCATGAGAAATATGTAGGTATATGTCACATTGTTAGATCTGGATGTGCCTAAGGACATTTCTGACATAATTCTAATTCCATATTTATTTAAATTGACTTTTTTATCCTTTCTGTAGAGGACTGGGAGAAAGGAAAAACTCTCAACATGTACAGAGTCTTTAAAAACATATGGGGGAGCTTTCAAATTCTCAGGAGGGATGGCGGAAAATAATTCCCAAGTACAAGGATTTCCTCAGTTTGAACAGAGATATCACACTCAATTCCCTTATTTCTCCATTAATTGAAATATATTAAACACTCATCACATTCTACACATAGAGATTTCACTATTCTTTAAAAGCTCTTTGTATATAATGCTCTTGTTCAGTAGGGAACTCCATTTTTATTTCTAATAGACCTACAGCATGTTTATTTTTTAAGTTAATAAAAACAACTCATTTGCACTGTAGAGAATTTTAAAAATTTAGAAAAAGTGTTAAAAATCTCTTAACCACTACTCAGAGATACCCACCCTTAAGTTCTTCACATAGTTCCTAACTTTTCCTCTGATGTGTTTACATGTCCCATAAATAGTTTATTGTCCTACAAGACAGTTTTACATTTCTTCTCTACAGGGAGTCTTTTACTCAAGGAACAGTCACTATCCTCGAGGAACACTTTCCACTTAGTGGGAGAGACAGATGTGAGGCCAGAAGATTAGCTAAACTAGAACGCGTGAAAATGGAGACTGTGCACAGTACAATGCACATATATAGAAAGACCCATCCATCAGTTTGGTGAAGCAAACACACGGATGCTTGAGCTGAAGGGTGAGGAGTGTGTCAAGAGGCCTCTGATGGGGATCGGGTATAAGAAAGAAAGTTATGGACTGGATACTTTGGATCTAATGGATACGTTAGAGGTGCTATAAAACTACCAGTAGAATGGTAGACTACTTTTGGAGCCTAAGGAACAAAGCAGAGGGTGTTATAGTTATGTCCTGTTAAGTAGCTGACTCTTTTGTCTAGGCTGATGCTCAAGGAAAAAAAAAATGCAATGAATAAGAAAGAAAATATAACACTCTCACTGTTGATACTCTTAAAAATCCCTTTCTTTACTCACTCCAATGCCCAGTATGAGTCCCTTCCAACTTCTCCTCTAAGTCCCCAATTCCATAGGGCAAGAGAATATACTATCAGAAACTTTAAAGACTTTGGAGGTGACCAATATTTTATCTACAGTATAACCTTGACAGCCTTAAGATCTAGTGTAGATGCTCAGGTAATCAGGGTCATAATAGTAACAATAATATAACAATAATAATAATAATAAAATAAAATAACAATAATAATAATAAAAATAATATCATCTAACTCTTAAGGTGGTTATAAGGATCAAATGTGGTAACATTTGTTAAGTGCTAAGAATGGTGTCTGGCACATAATAACACTGTATAAATTGTTAAATAAAGTCAATATCCTCAGAGTATCAGGGGGAAAATGCTAAATAAATATAAACATACATGCAAACAACAACAACATAGTATCTAAAATTCCTGCTATAGAACCCAATCCATGTGGTTTGAAGTAATTGCCAGTTCATTACACAGTTATTTCTAGATGACTTCATAATCATTAGATGGATCAATCTAATACTATTTCCACAGATTAATTAAAAAGGTAAAGCATTCAAATTGATTATAATTGAACTCATTTCAGGTCTGATAACTTGGTCAGTTTTAGGGTAGCAAAATAAAGAGGTTCTGAGTTATTTCTGAAATGAGGGGGGTCTATGCTCTGAATTATCATTGCCTCATTTTAAAGAACTTGTAGAAATGCTCAGAAATATTGGCATTATAGAATATTTTTGGCATTATATAAAATTGTTTAATAAACTGCAAAAGATTGAATAATTTTTCAAAACACCCAGACTGCAGCTGTTGTAAGGTCATTATTATTCCAGAAATTCTATATTGTACATGGAAGAAAAACCCCGCAAGTATTTTTCTGTATTTATAGCCAAAGGCTAGTCACTGGAGATTTATGACACTCTGCAAAAAACAATGCTGACCTTGCAAGTTCCTCCAGAAAGAAAGTAGTTTCAGATTCCACTGAATGAAATAAATTGCTATTGATTATGGTACCCAGCCTCGACTCCAGACCACCCCACTGGTTTGTGAGCTAATTTTTTAAAAATTCCTTAATTCAATTTTTCATAAAGCTCCCTGAGGGCAAACAATCTTCCACTTACATGTTTTTCTGGAGCCCAACATAGTATTTTGGCACATTACACACTGCACATGCTTAACAAGTATTTGTTAAGTTAGCTAAACAAAACAAAACAAAACAAAACAAAACAAAAAAACCTACAACCAATAGCAACCACAAAGCCTGTTTTGGATTAGAGCAGCAGATGTTTTACAAAGAAACCTTAGCTCAGATGTCATCCTTATTTCTGACTTTCATTTATCCAATATTTCTACAAAATTTCAAAGAAATAGGTAATTCTACTCAATTTTTTCCTAGGACAGAACCTTAAATAGTTTAAACTGACTACCAAAATAAACACATATCACGATATCAATTCTAAGTCATGTGATTTGTACACATTAGTTATAATTCTCACAAGCATTCTGCAAAATGGATTCTTTTCCACCCGCATTTTATGGATGAGGACACTGAGGCACCAAGTGCACATAGTTCACAAAGGGAAAAAGGAGAAACTTTAGGATGCTGTTCATGTATATTAGCTTTGAAATGATCTTACTGCTTCGGATCTTGCCTTGGCAATATATTCTGATAAAATGTGGTATAAACGAATCCTAAAATAAGTGTTATGGCCCCACCCAAATGAAATGGTGCTAATAAGTTATTTTATTCCTTTACTTTTTCTAGTAAGAGATCATCTCTCTTTTATTTCCACAGAAGGATGCTTAGCAAAAGAAAAAATAAACTCCTTAAAACCATCAATGGAAAGAAGTTGAATCCCAATCTGTTCCCTGTGGGGGCCTTCCTTCACAGGAATGGGCACTATGACCACTAACACTTGCTACCATTTTGATTTCTTGAGTCCATGAAGCAGCATGGGAATCTTTTATGTTTTCAAATACTATGTTGAGAAGTGGGAATCTGTGAGCACTAAGGAGGTGTCTGTCAAATGCATGTTAGAAATGCATATATCTGTAAGAAAATTATCAGCTGGGTGGAGTTAAAGATTGAAACTGCTAGGACCATAAATATAAAGTATGTTTAAAAAGCCTTATCAGCTGTTCACATCAAAAAAGGGGTATTTTAGATTAGTACATATAAAACATTTTTATAGTATCACATTTTATATGCAGTTCTCCTTTAACTGGAAAATTCTCCAGTAATACCAATCCCTTCACCCAAACCTTCTTAATTCCTTTTATTGTTGTTAATTTCTTGTTATGTGGAACAGATTTTCTTGGTGTGACTATTCAAAACTTTGAATTAAATAGAACTAAATTGTCCCCAAACTTTAGTGTATTATATATGGAGAGACTGAAGTTCTATTAATGTAATCTCCCTAAAAATGAGATATTCTATGACACAGCTGGCACATGTTTAGCATATAATAGTTCCTTAATAAGTGCTAACATTTATTGCTGTTACTGAATTATTATTATTATTATTATTATTATTATGCCCACAAAATCAAATCCCCATGTCAAAATTCAGCATATTTCCTCCAATGTTTCCTCTTCAAGTTTGCGCTTGGAAAACAAGATAAGACACATACTTTATGCCTATCAATTACATCACATCTTGAAAACTAAGTTGTTCAATAATGATTTTGATTGTATTTTTTCCCAGTCACTTTGTACTGTGGGATCCTGGTAAAGGTTAGCATGGGACCAACACAACCCACAGAACCAACAGCTTGATAACTGGGAATAAAAAACCCAGGAATTAGGATTCTGAATGGCAGACAATTAACTTCATGGGTGGCGGAAGCAAATAACAGGTAAGTTAATTTTTCTACTTCAGTGAAATCTTATCTCATGTTCATAGAATTATTCAATAATAGCCCAAAGTTGAAAAGATGACAGACCTTCCAAATTTTGCACCACCTGCAGCTAGATCCAGCCCGATCAAGAGTCCCAAAGGATTCAACTTCTAAGCAGAAGGACCTGTAAGCAGATGGAAGCTTATAATTCTGTGTTGTTATTTAGATTGTCTAACATAAGCCTGACTCCTTAAAGGTTGTATTTGCAGGAATAGAGCAGAACTAGTCAAACTAACTATCCTTTTCCTGCCCCTCCTGGATTGCAATTATTCAGTGGGAAGGCCTGATCCCAAATAAAGATTCCACAGTTAAAAATGTTGAAATGCATATATATAACTCAGCCTAGCTTTAAAATAAATGAAAACAAGTTTTTTTTTCATTTGAGGAAAACTTGGCAAGGATTTTTTTTTCTTAAAGCACTTCAAAAAGTCTGTGACAGTATTATAATAATTAAAAATTCTACTCAGAAATTCACAAAAATACTATGGTCATATATTTCCAAAAATCACCAGCCATCTCAACATTTGCCTACAGTTCAGCTTTCATGTGTTCAAGCAGTAACACGGTGGAAGAGATGGGCATTGCCTTTGTGTGCTTAGGAGGCCGTTACGGTTATTTCCATTTAATCCAAGTGTGGTGAATGAGTCCTGAGGAGCATATGTGAGACTCATTTAAAGCATATGTGATTCTTTTACTGGCCAAAGAGTGTTCCTGGTAAAATATGTAATACTTTTTTTTAAGGTTATTTATTTATTTTGAGAGAGAGAGAGAGAGAGAGAGAGAGAGAGAGAGAGAGAGAGAGGAAGAAGAGGGGGGCAGTGGAGAGGGAGAGAATAAGAATTCCAAGCAGGTTCTGCAATGTCAGGGCAGAGCAAGATGTGGGGCTTGATCCCCTGAACCCAGAGATCATGAGTTGAGCTTAAACCAAGAGTCGGATGTTCAACTGACTAAGCCACCCAGGCACCACTGTAATACTTTTGATAGATTTATTTACTTCCCCTTTTCTCCCTCCACACATCTACCATAGCAATTTTTACATTTCTTTTTTATTGAAGTATTCATATTTCATTTTTGCTAATTTGTCTCTTTTCCTATTAGAACTTAAGAAACTCTTCCACAGGATAGTGTCCTTGTTGAATGTTGTCTTGCTTGATTTAACACCTCCCAACACACACACACGCACACCCTGTGGTTGTTTGCCTCTACTGGTTCTTCTAAACAAGTTAGACCAAAGTTTGACTGTGGACATATCAAGATACTTTTCCATTGTGGGCTTACTGCTTAGCAGGTCAGTGTCAGTTAAAAAATGGTGGGGACAGTGGAAAATTCTACCTTAAGAGCTGATCTTTTTGTTCTGCCTGTTCAAATGCTGAACTTCTTTACAAACCCAGATCAAATTCCACCATCCCCACACACCTTTCCTAGCCACTGCACTCCAGGGTTTCCTTCTTAGTTTGAACTCTACATGCTTTTGGGCTTTGACGATTTAACAGATAATTATATATATGTATATGTATACATGCATATACGCATATATATTTCCATATGCTGAACTTTTATTGTTTTCTGAATTCACATTTTGCCCTTCTGCTTAGCCTGTAACTTTCTTGAAAACAAGGTGATGATGATATTTTATTTAGAGCACTTGAATGATAATAAGCATACAGAGTTTTAGTAAATACATATTGATGACTGTCTCACTATAATATCTTACTCAGAAATCCATGAGTGAAATTTAGAATACAGTTAGCAACAAGCCAGAGGGTACTTAGCAAAGTCATGTTCTATAGGAAGAATGCAAAATCCAAAAATATTGGAGAATTAGTTACTTGGCAACAATCTACTGAGATAGAGCCATATAGGCATTCTATAAATGTTAACCGATTGTGATCAACATGTTTTACTTCCAAGAATTCACATCCAACCAGCTGCCATTCCTCTACCTCCAATATTAGATTCCAAAAGGACTCTAAATCTGTTTTCAAGGTTTGGCTTCCCTGCTTCTCTAAATTCTGTTTTTGAAGGTAGGAGGCACCGTGGTAGTGCAAAGGGTACTCTTTTAAATAAATCAGAGCAAAGTAATACAGTAAGTGCCTGAAAATAAGAGGACTTACAAAGTTATTGTCAATAAGAATAAAAAACAGGAAAAACAAATGCTGCCTTTGGCAAGTTCAACATTACCAGAGGCCACTTTGTTGTTTCAAATTTTCATTAGTTACAGCCCCTCACCGGCCCTCTTCACTATCCCCGCAAACACATGGGGGCTGAGGCACATTTTGAATAGACAGCCCTGTGAAGAAATGTTACAAGTTTTACAAGGTACAGCAGGTTTGTTTTTGATGTTTATTTTTATTTTGTTTTGTTTTTCATCAGGTAGTTTCTTTGCTCAGTCACTGAGCCTGATACCTAGAAGCTACTTCTCCTTCCCCTCTGCCTCACAGCTCTGGACCATGTGAAACAGACAACAGTTCCAGCTTTGTTTTGTTTTTTCCTTAAAATAAATACACATGGGCTTGCTATACTAGCTTTTTATAAACACTGCACGTCTAGAACTCCAAGGATCTCAGGGGCTACCAGCCCTTCAAAGTGATGGAGCTATAATGATTCAATTAAGGAAAGATGTAAATACACATTCATTTGAACATGTTTCCTTTTATGCCAACCACAGAATCCAATAAATAATATGGCTTACTAGATTATGCCTGTGAATCTTTCATAAGACATACTTGGGGGTAAGCTCTCTTCAGAATCACCTGTGCCAGATCTATAAATTGATCAGGTAGGTTTTTACTCCCTCCCCCCAAAATATAAAGTACAAAGAAATATTTTAGAATGATACCATATATACAGCAAAGTAAATGAAAACTATTCATGTTTATTCTAGAGTGCTGTAATGGTTAATTCCACATGTAACTTGACTAGACTATGGTGATGAGTTATTTGTTCAAGCACTAGTCTAGATGTTGCTATAAAGGCATTTGTAGATGTCATTAACATTCACAATCACTTGACCTTAAGTACAATGGATTACCCTCCATAACATGGGTGGACTTCTTCCAGTCATTTGAAGACCTTAAGAACAAAGACCGAGGTTTCTCAAAGAAGGATTTCCACTTTGAGACTGCAACACAGAAACTGTGGCTGAGTTTCCAGCCTTTGGACTCAAGACTGCATCAATTCTTAGATAAATTTCCAGACTGCTGGCTTACCCTAGGGGTTTTAGATTTAACAGCCTCCAACTTCATGAGTTAATCTCAGTTTCTCTCTGTGTCGCTCTGTCCCATTCTTTCTCCCTACTTCCTCTCAACATATATCTGACTCTGGGTAATACACCCTCTAAACCAATGTCTAAAAGAGTCTGCATATAAGCAAGCCAGGGCAATTTATTAGTTTATTTGTAGTTATTACTCACTTTTTCTCAATGTTAGTTGTAAGGCTGGGTGCTAGTCTACACAGTATGATTTCAAACATTTAGCCCCAAGAAAATTTCTTATTTTCCCCCATGGGGCTGAAATTGCTTTCATAAAAAAGGCAAATCTCTTGATTTAATAATCTAAGATCAGCCATATGATGTTACATGCAGCACATGATGGTATGAATGAAAAGACTAAGGTAGGACAGAGGTTCCAGGGCGGCAGGCGGGACTTACTTGCCAAGAAACTCTTTCCCTAGGGTCTATTCTATGAAGGGATAAATATGTAATTAGAATTTAGTTTCCACCCTTGTTTCTTGTTATTCTGAAGCAGCTGGGTATGCCTATAGGCATCTGTGGATCTGAGTATCTGTTACTGGAAAAGAATCATGTCAAATTGTGTTAGAGAGAATAGAATTAAATAGATGCAAGGAGTCATTCTTTTATTTGGGACTGATCTCTGGCATGTTCTAAGTTCTGTTATACAGGAGTTCACATAAATTGGGCAACGGGAGAAATAAAAATACATTTTTCAACATTGGTTAAAAGAGGCCTTCTGTCCCAGTACTCTGCAAGAGCAATACAAAATGAATTCCAAGGACATGGAAAACAATGACACAGACAAATAGCTCTCTTTGCTACAATTCTATAGTTAGATATGGGGATAGCTATAACATCTGCTTTACAGTTAACCCAAAACACATAAAAAAAGCAAAGGAGTTGTTTTTTTGTTTGTTTGTTTGTTTGTTTTAGGTAATCAAAAATAGATACAAGACCAGAATTAGAATGTTTTATAAAAGTATTCGAACCTTTATATAGGAGCTCTTGGGAAATTTAATTCCACTCACATAGGATCAGGCCATCTCCCTATGTTTTCCTCTGGGAAATGGATTAGGAGTAGTATTCTGAAAGACCAAGATGCTACTACATTTTTTGTTGAACAAGTAAAATTAACTAAATTTAAAAAAATAAAGGTATCTTATAGACTGGCATTAGCAGTATTGAGATACTACATGCAAACCTTTGTAATTCGTAACCATTGGGATATAAGTTCCATATTTTTTAATTTTAAAAATATTTTTATGTTTAGTTTTGAGAGAGCGAGAGAGAGAGAGAGAGAATGAACAAACAGGGAGACATAGAATCCAAAGCAGCCTCCAGACTCCAAGTTGTCAGCACAGAGCTTGTCTTGGGGCTTAAACTCACAAACTCCGAGATCATGACCTGAGCCAAAGTTGGATGCTTATGAGCCACCCAGGTATTTCTATAAATTCCATTATCTATTATATGTCCCACAGAATAACACAAAGGACATGGTAGGCACTCACCAATAGTTGTTGCATGAACAAGTGAGCACTTTTTAAAAAGACATCTCATTTAATCCTTTTTATGGTTTCTGAGGCTCTTTATATTTCAAATAAAGGGCGTTGGTTTCAAATGGTCAGAATTTGCCTTAGGTTACATAGACAGCGGATGGGGCATTCTGTGTTTTATTTTGTTTTCAGAATAACAGGATATCCTTCCTAGACATACACACAAAAATGGAATTTGACAGTGATCACCGATTTTGGAACTTAGGTCTAGAGAAACATACTGAAAATAATTCTGTGGATCACTCAAGGAAAAAGATATACTATAAGAAAATTCAATATGGGGATGTACTAACCTGAACAAGCCAAAAGCTGCCACAGATAACAAGTTTTAAACAAACAATGCCTTAATAGGCCCTTTCTCATATAGTTATGACTGGAGAAGACATAAGTTGAGTCAAGATATAATAGTACCATGAAACAGGTAAGTCAAGAGGTGCACACCAGATTTGAAGGCTAATTATAGATTATTAAGTAATCACCTATTATCAGCTAAGTCAAATAAATTCATTAAATCAAGCTCAAAACTTGATTCAGACAAACTTACTTGAAGTTCTCTAAGAACAAGCCAAAAAAGACAATATTTTTTAAAAGTAAAGATTGGCAATTTTAGAGTCTTCTCTTATGCTTAAAAGCATAATTCATTAAAATCTCAGATACATATAACCTAACCTTAAGCATTTCCTGGAAGTGCTATTTTCTTCTTCTTCTTCTTTTTTTCTTTCTTTCTTTTTTTTTTACATTTATTTATTTTTGAGAGACAGAGCACACGTAGGGGAGGCGCAGAGAGAGAAGGAGACACAGAATCTGAGGCAGGATCCAGGCTCTGAGCTGTCAGCACAGAGCCCTAAGTGGGGCTCAAACTCACATACTGTGAGATCATGAGCTGAAGTCGGACAATTAACCGACTGAGCCACCCAGTCGCCCCTATTTTCTTGTTTTCTTTAACGATCTATTCCCCTTCTTGCCTCTAAAAGCAGAGCATCAATTTGCCTATGCTATAATCTGTTGCAAGATACATACTTTTCTCCCATGTTCTTGCTTAAAGAAATAGAGTACTGAATAATGTTTCTAGCAAGCTAAATACCATTTAACCATAAATTTTCCAAAATACGGCATTTTCCATTATTTTGGTCAGCCATTGCTACTTTTCCTATGCAATATCAGTAACTGAACATTAAGATACCTTTGTTCTCATGATGCTGATGAACGTAAGACTAAAAACAATGAAACAGTACTAATTCTGTAAGAAAAGATACATGAGGTTTCTCTCTCTTACCACAAGACTTCTGAATTATGGAAAACAAGGTATGGGCGAGATCAAACAGGACTGAGAAAGTGTTAGACTCTAATTTGAGTTGGGGGAAAATTAAATCTATGTGATAATTAAGAAACCAAATAATAAGAACTATGGGATTTTATGGATTAAAAATACACGAAATTTTCAGTAAAGGGTAATGATTTTCAAAAGAAAATTGTGACATAAATGTTATAACAAATTCTTGAAAAATACAGTCTCATGCAGTAAAGCATACAACAAAAGCAAGCAGCATTCAAAACAAAATACCATTTCCATGAAAAATGACTTAAAATCTTCTAGTGGAATTTATGTTTTTCTAGACTCTGAATCTGATTATACTGCCTAGCATATCAAAAATCAATTTCCTAACTTTTCAGTATATATATTCACTTATACATTTCCTTTCTTTAAGTAAAACATCGGGTGATATTTTCTTACTAAAATCAGACACAGTTATATCACATTTAAAGCCATCATTATTATGTTTGTTTTTACTCTGATGCTCTGGTGAAATTTTAAAAGTATAACTTCATTTATGAAGTGCCTACCATTTGTCAGACACTTTATATGCATTATCTCTTGTATAAAATACTGCTTTCAGTATTTTAGTAGAAGAAAACAAATTTCAGACAGTTTAAGTAACAGAAATAGTGACAAAGCTGGTAAATGATAAAACCTATTAAACCGTTACTTATCAGGCTCCAGTGCAATTTTTTTCTCAGGCCACCCAGAGGAAAACAGTAAACCATCAGAGGCTCTATCAGCACTGGGTCTTACACAGGGAGACTGGACCCAAAATCACCTACGATAGAGTTAAAGACAAACCTCTGTATACCCACATTATTCTATGATCACCTTGAGGAGTGTTCCAAATTCCTGAAAATAACTATCTGTGGAATTTGGGAATAAGAAATTGGAATTCACAGGACTTCGTGGGAGTTCATTAAACCTAAGTTAGTTTGTATTTTTTAAATGATTTTTGTGTTTATTATTTTCTTTAATTTATTTTTGAGAGACAGAGAGAGAGTGCGAGCACGGGAGGGTCAGAGAGAGAGGAAGACACAGAATCTGAAGCAGGCTCCAGGCTCTGAGCTGTCAGCACAGAGCTTGACATGGGGCTTGAACCCATGAACCATAAGATCATGACCTGAGCTGAAGCCAGATGCTTAACTGACTGAGCCACCCAGGGGCCCCACATTTTTAAATAATAATAAGTGGCCATGACAACCAGTATTTCTGTGACAGGATTATACAAAGTTTTAGAGATTTTCTGTAAGACACACACACACACACACACACACACACACACACACAGAGTTTTTTTTATTATTATGAACAAATATATTGTGGTAATATATATTTCAATAACATAACAATATACTTACCTGATAAAGACACTTGATAACAGAAAACTTTAAGAAGACATCAACACAAAATATACCTAGAAAATTATTTTTAAAATTGTAAGATAATATCACAGCTATTTAATATATATAAGTCATCATTTTAAAATATGTTAAAGCACACAAGCTAATTCTCTGATAGTCTTAATCTTTGTTTTATGACAAATATTCCAAAATAGATTTTATTTTCTTTTACAGTGACTTTTAGTCTATTTGTTAAGAGTGAATCCAAAGTAATCTTCAAGTTGGGTATTAAGTTATATGTTGCTTTGTATAAGCTCATTTCTTCCTTGAACACTGTGTGTGTGTGTGTACTGGTAAATATATGTACATATGATATGCTATATATATCATAGCCCTTCCCTGAGTTCTGTTTCACTGTTGAAATCAAGGTTGCTTTTGCAAATTCAGGTTTTAAATTATTTTCAGATTTTATACTGAAGTTGTTCACAGCAATATTCACATCTCCCTGCATATTTTGTTTGTTAAAATACTTATAAACAGTGACAGCAAGTATTCAAACACTGGAAAACATCAGTGAACTTTACTGAGTAGTATTCAAATAATATGAACTTTAGTTGTCCTAGCAAACTTAACAACACTGCACAGGTCAAGCGCAGAAATTGCCAATTCAAGGATATATTTTGCTTCCAAAACTTTTTATTCCTGGAATATCATTTTTAAAATTAATATAAAGTATATTATTCATATAAACATATTTATTTTATTTGAAAGCATGAGTCACTGTTAGCAGAAGACAGTACCATAAGCATACATTTATTACATGGAAAAGACTTACAGGCAAGACGCATGATCACTTCATAAAGTGGTCAGTTTGCTATGTGCTTTTGTCCAGTTCCTCATGAAGTCAACCTTAACCTTCTACTCCATCTGTTACCTTTTCCTAATCTTGCTGCAGCTTAACATCAGTGGATTTCTTCAAATCAGTTACATTTCTTTGTTCACTGCTGTGCTCGTAAGTCTCAAGGGAGAATGATACTTTTTGCTAATTGTTTTGATGCTTTCATTGTTTTTGTTTTGTTTTATCTCATTTTTCTTTGTGTGTACATGGAATGTGGGATTAGAAAAAAAAAGAAAAAAAACACACGTATTTTCTGAGAAAGATAGGAAAGAATTCCTTCATGCAAAAAATGAATCTCAGGTATATTATATTTTAGTTTTCTTTTACTGAGACCTGAGAAAAACTACAATTGCTACTTACATAAATCTTTAAAAGAAATATATTATCTATCTACCTAACTACTTATTTATCAAGAGAAAATAAGTCAAGAGTTTAAAAATAAATCAGTCTCTCCAACAAAGGAATTTCAAGAGAGTTGCAAAACTATTCATTAATATTATAAAATAACAATGACATATTACAATAAAAGCATGGTTTCTACAGAAAGATTAGTTTTTGTAAAACATTACAATGAATGGATTTAGGTTGATATGCTGTCTTCTCTAACATATACTCTCATTTCAATTTTTGTTTAGGATACAAGCGAACTATTATGGGGTGCCTGGGTGGCTCAGTCGGTTCAGCATATGACTTCAGTGAAAGTCATGATCTCATGGTTCGTGGGTTCAAGCCCCACATCGGGCTCTGTGCTGACAGCTCAAAGCCTGGTGCCTGCTTCAGATTCTGTGTCTACCTCTCTCTCTGCCCCTCCCCTACTCAGGCTCTGTTTCTGTATCAATAATAAATAAACATAAAAAAAAAGAACTGTTATATATCTTCCCATGGCAGAGAGATGAAATTCAAATTACACAAAGAGTCAGCATATTTTAGGTCCTGGATGCTCAGTATGTAGGTTGGAGGATCCTGGCACTCAGATGGACTACATTTTTCTGACTTTGGATCTAGATGGGACCATGTAACTAGCTTTTGTCACATGGATGAGAGTGATGTGTGTCATCTGTAAGATGATGCAGTTAACAGCAAATATGCCTTCTCTTGCTTTCTCTTTCTTCTCCCACCATCCCCTCAAACACTCTTAAAATCTCTCTCTCTTCTTGCCAACCAGATAGTATGGTCTAGTAGAGGATTCTGAGGCCCTAGAGCTGTGCAGACCATGAGATGGAAGGAATCTACCTCCCTGAATTATGAGCAAAGCAGAGCCTGTTCCCCACACTAAGTATATCTTCCCTACCTTCACTGAACTATCATCACATAAGTGAGAAATAAAACTTTCTTGTATTAAGCCGCTGAGTTTTGGAGCTGATGGTTATAGGAACTGGTATGTCATTAACATTGTTGAACAACAGAGAAATAAACTTTCAGTGAGAGAATTTAATTTATATCAAGATTTTAAACACTAAGGAAATACTTGATTAGAATGATTTTATAGTTGGAAAGTATCTAATATTACTCTGATTGTTTTAGATGACAGAGATTTACAAGAATTAAAACATAGACTGCTTAGAGGAACACTTCCTTAACATGATGAAAAATACTGACCAAAAACCCTACACAGTTATACTCAATGGTGGAATACTGAAAATAAGATTGTGTTTTATCACCACTTTCATTCATGACATTATTGGAGGTCCTAGCTAGTATACAATAAATCAAGGAAATAAAAAAAGCATAAGAATTACAAAGGATGTAATAAAACTGCCATTATTCATATACAACCTGATTATATATTTAACAATCCAGATTTACAAACTATTAAAATTAATAATGAATTTGGCTAAGTTGCTGCGTAGAAGGTCAATATAGCAAAATCAATTGTATTTTTGTTGACTAAAGCAGTCTTAACATTTCCCTCAGCTTGACTTCTTCCTGCCTCAAGGTCCCTGACCTCCTTCTCATCTCTGCTCTAGAAGAATCCAGATGGTCTAATCACAGTCTCTGTTCCCTTTTCATACAGCGTTTACTTTAGAAAACTTGTCCATGTAAATTATTCTGTTGCCTTTCTGAGATGTAAATCTTTTCTAAAGCTTCTTATCAGATATACAACTCAAGGCTCTCTTTCTCAAGGCCCTGAAAGCCAACCCTTTGAAATGTCACCATCAACGAAGACACTGCTCCTATCTCCCCAGCTGTGTGAGGGTTGGAGCCCGACCTCAGTGAGCACCTTGCTTCACACTGTAAATAAATCTGCAGTTAGGATATGAGAATGTTTACTTTTCCTTTAGGCCAAATAACAAAACAGTTGGCCAAGGATGCTCCCACCCAGCTCTTAAAAACCCTCTAATACTTCTTTTCAGTGGAGTTGAACTGAGACATGTTCTATTCTCTTTCATCTATTGCAATAACTTTGCCTAGTCTGCCTAGCCTCTTCTGATTTTGTCAGGGGCAACTTTTCTCTGACACTATAAACTAACAATAAATAGGAACTGAAGTTTAAAAATACAATTTGCAACAGCACCAAAAACATAAATATTTAGAACTAAATATTCAAAAGATATGCAGGACATTCACAGAAAAATCTAATGTAATTTCTGACAGGAATTTTTCAACTATGATATGAAACACCATGTTCACACACTGGAAGACTCAGTAGTATAAAGGTGTAAACTCTCCTCAAATTCATCTATAGGTTCAATGCAATCCTAATCAAAATCCCAAGCAAAACATTTTGTAAATACTGATAAGCTGATTCTCAAACAAAATGCAAGGTACCTAGAATAGATGATTCAGCTGCAAATAACAAAGCTGGAGGTCAGGGAAATGTCCCACTAGATACCGCTGATCTATTATATACCTATAATAATTAAGACCTATAATGTTGACAGAGTTAAACAAAATGGCCAAGAGTATAAAAGAGAGAGTGTAGAAATAGAAATAGAAATATATATATATTTGTGAATCTTTGGATTCATAAATCAAGTGAATATATATAATCAATGCCGTAATACAAAGTGAAGTGCTGTCTGACAATCTCTTCAATATATGTGCTAGGTCAACTGAATATCCCTATGGAAATATTTGTATGTGAAAGATCACATGTGGTGTGTCAAGATCCTACACATCTGGACCTTTTAAAAAGAAAACATAGAGATGAAATATTTCTATGTTCTTGAAGTAAGCAAAGATTTCATAAACAGCTCATAGTGTATTAACTAATAATGAAAGATATAATGTATTGCACTATAGTAATTTTAAGTATTTCTGATCATTAAATAATAATCTTAAGAGAATCCTAAGAGGGGCACCTGCCTAGCTCAGTCGGTAGAACATGTAACTTTGGATCTCAAGGTT
Organism: Suricata suricatta; assembly: GCF_006229205.1. Taxonomy (NCBI): domain Eukaryota; kingdom Metazoa; phylum Chordata; class Mammalia; order Carnivora; family Herpestidae; genus Suricata; species Suricata suricatta. Next base: position 96,982,757 of record NC_043703.1, read on the forward strand.
GCAAGTTCAAGCCCCACATTGGGTGTAGAGCCTACTTAAAAAAAAAAAAAGAATGAATGAATGAATGAAAAGAACAAAGAGTGAAAGCAGAATTCTATAAAACTTGTGAATAATATTCAGAATACATAAATTGGTTTTGAAGTATGCAGTCAATAAAATAGAAATATGAACAAAAATTTGAATGTACCGAAGTGGATATTCAAATGGCTGGTGAACAAATAAAAAGGGGTTCAATATTCAGCTTCTTTAGTCTCTAAGAAAATGCAAATTAGGGGGCACCTGGGTAACTCTGTCAGTTAAGCCTCTGACTCAGGTCATGGTCTCACAACTCTGGCAGATCAAGCCCTGTATCCTGTGCTTTCTCTCTTTCTCTCAAAATAAACAAACATTTAAAAAGAAAAAAAAGAAAATGCAAATTAAAATCACCATTAAAGTAAATACACATCCATTTGAGTGGCTACCTTGAAAATTAATATAATTATGAAGTGGCGACACAGATGTTGCTTAATCAGAGCCCTGTGACCTTTGGAGATAGTGTAAATTGGTACAACTACTTAGAAAACTGGCAGTACATACTAAACCTGAATATCTACAGATCATATGGCCTCAAACTCCAGACTTACACAAATGAGAAAATGACAAGAAGACATTTATTAGAATGTTCACAGCATCACTATTCATTGTAACCACAAAATGCACACTACCTAAATGTCCCACAACAATAAATGGACAAATAAACTGTGATTTACCCAATCAAAGGAATACTATACTGCAACAGCAATGATGATCTACAAATATAATGTATGCCAAAGAATCCAGATAAAAAGCATACTGTGATGACTACGTATTTACCAAGTTCAGAATCAGGAAAAACTAGTTTGCTTAGAGATCCACAAGATACTGGTTACCTTTAGGGGTACAGTATATAGCCTGGAAGAGACACCAGTAAGGAGAGCTACTGGGTGCTAGGAATGTTACCCTCTTGCTGGATGGATGGCTGTGTTCAGTTTTTGTAAATGCACCAAACTTTATGATAGGTTAACCTTTCTGTTTGCATATTACACTTAAATAAAATGTAAAAATAGGGATGCCTATATGGTGGCTCAGTCGGTTAAGTGTCCGGCTTCAGCTCTGGTCATGATCCTGTAGTTTGTGGGTTCGAGCCCCATGTCAGGCTCTGTGCTGACAGCTAGCTCAGAGCCTGGAGCCTGCTTCAGATTCTGTATCTGCCTCTCTCTCTCTGACCCTCCCCTGCTTGCACTGTCTCTCTCTCTCTCTCTCTCTCAAAAATAAATTTAAAAAAATAGAGATGCCTGGGTGGCTTAGTCGGTTAAGCATTCAACTCCTGATTTCAACTCAGGTCATGACCTCATGGTTCATGTTTGAGCCCTGTTTTAGGCTCCCTGCTGACAGTGCAGAGCCTGCTTGGGATTCTCTCTCTCCTTCTCTCTCTGCCTCTCCCCCAGTCATGTCTATTCTCTCAAAAATAAATAAACTTAAAAGTAAAAATTTTAAAAAGGTAAATATAAATTACAAAATACATTATTTTAAAACCTTATGAAAAAATTTATGGCATGAACTAGCAGGAGTTTAGAAGTCAAAGGTTAAAAAAATTTAAAAGAAAATAAAACACTTTAGAAGAAACACTTTAGAAAAATAACACAGCCACCTATTTTAGGCAATAGATATAAACTGACATATTTTGTGATAAATTTTTTCTCAACAATGTACTATTCAAAGCTATTTTGATTGTATTCCAATTGATCTTGAGTCAGTAATGATTTCTAGCAATCCAAATTTTCCTATCCCAATGCATATTTAACAGTACCTAAATTAGGACTTAAACTTGAGAAATGACCTTTAAAATAAATCTATTTATACTACTCAAGGTTTTCATTTAGTTTTTATGTTTGTTTGCCTGTTTGTATAAACTTTATTTATTTATTTTGAGAGGGAGAGAAAAATGAGCAGGGGGAGGGGCAGAGAGAGAGGGAGACAGAGAATCCCAAGCAGGGTCCATGCTGTCAGTGCAGAGCCCAACATGGGGCTGGATCTAATCAAGTGTGAGATCATAATCTGAGCCACTTAACCAACTGAGCCACCCAGGTTCCCTCAAGGTTCCCATTTTCTGAGAAAAGCAACTTCAACGGAAAACTTTACTAAAACTGAGTCATCACTGTATTTTCTTTTGAAGGAATACAACCTATCTACTAAATTGTTTTTTTTCTCTGCTAGAATACAGGTACAAAATAAGTGAAATTGTAAACTACCTCCAGAGGTTTTAAATAAAAAAATCTAGTGATTATTCTAACACAATGGTTTAAAAAAGCAAATCATACAAAAGCAAAACATTTCAGGTAGAAAATTAATATTTGTTTGGCCACAAATATCAGTGTGTCGGGAATATGCCTTTTCTCCCATAACTGTCAGAAATATTAAGTATCTGTTTCCCTTAGCATATACATTCATTTCATAATATCCTTAGCATTATTTGGTTTCTTTAATAGGGATTTTAAACTTCTACTAGCCTAGAGTTAATATGCAATAAATACTTGTTTTCACAGATTACCTGACACAAAATACTATGTCACAGAAAATGAATCTTTGAAAGTAGATTTGTCCCTGGATTTCAAAATAGTACATGGTAACATCAATGTGAGAAACTTGTGATAGGTTTCCATTTGGATGAGTGGAGGGATTCAGGCATTCATTATAACATCAAATCTGAGTACTTTATGGCCATTCACTGAATTCTCAGATAAACACATGTGAAGTATCGAAGGATTATTTCAGTGTGTTTCAGTAGCACCAACTAAATAGCAATTGTGACCTATGTTAGCTGAAGTTTTGTTCACCATATGTCTGGAAGACTGCTGAATCTATGACTCAGCTCTAAAAGAAGTCATCAGCTTTCCAATCATTCTCAAGTGTAAGCTAGAGAAGACCTCTTATTCCTCAGTAAGCCTATTTTTAAAAACAGGGGTGAATGAGCTAGATTTTGGGGGAGATAAATTAGGAGTTATGGAAAGTTTTGAGGAAAAAAAACACTTGAAATTTATGTTATCACTTTCAACAAATAAGCATACACAGTTCTTGCACACATGACAAACAGGTGTGTTAAATTGTGAACCCTATACTTCATTCTAAACTGAAAAGTCTCTCCTATGGTAGTTAAAAAATAAGGCAAGGCTCTACAAACAGATAATCAAAGATATCTTTCAGTTATGTGAAAAAAAGTAAGTTTCAGAACAGTACATACTATAGGGCTCAATTTTGTTAATGACTATGTTTGCATGTGTGTGCACCTGTGTGTATTTGTATCTTCAATAATATTTGTGGAAGGTACAATATGGAGTTTTGAGACAGGATACATGGAAACATGGTTTAGGAAGAATTTTACTTTTCTTCATATAATTCTATATAGTTTGAAAAGTTGAAATAAGAAATCACTTTTATAAGTGGCTTAAAATAGATAATTTGCATAGATGGTAATATTTTATATTTCTGTCTTCCTACAATTCTGCTTTCTTAAGTATTTTTGACTTCTATGTATTTCTCTTTCTTTTTAACTTTATTGTGGTGAAAGACACATAAAAATTGCCATCTTCACCATTTTTAAGTGTACAATTCTGTGGCATTCATTACCTTCAGAATGTCGTGCAATCATCATAATTACCTATTCCCAAAATACTTTTTGTCACCCAAACAGAAACTTCATAACCATTAACAACTCCTCATTTCCTCAATTCCCCTCAGCTTCTAATAATTTCTAATTTACTTTCTGTTTCTATTAGTTTGCCTATTCTAAGTATTTAAGTGGTAGCATATAGTTTTCATCAAACAGTACACTGCCACCAAATTATTTTCCCCAATAACTGCACAATTTTACATTCCCACCAGAAATCTAAGAGATTTCCAGTTTCTCTACATCCTTTCCAATATCTATTATTTTTCAATTTTTTGGACTACAGAAATTCTAATAGATATGAATGGTATCTCATTGCTTTGATTTACTTGCATTTTCCTAATAACTAATGATGTTGGGCATTTTTTCATGTGTTTATTGGCCATTTGTATGTCTTCTATGTAGAAATCTCTATTCAAGCCCTCTACATTTTTAACTGGGTTGTAATTTTGTTGGTGTATTTTAGAGTTTATTTATATATTCTGGATATTAAAGTCTTAGATACATGAGAAGCAAATATTTCCTATCATTTTGCAGTTTGCTCACTCTCTCTCACCGAGATATAATTGACATATATACACTGCATTCACTTTAGGTATAAAATATAATGATTTGAGATCTGCAGATGTTGTAAAATTATCACCACAATACATTTCATTAACATTTGTTGCCTCATATAGTTATAATTATGTGTGTGTGATGAGAATTTCTAAGATTTACTCTCTTAGCAACTTTGAAATATACAATACAGTATTGATAATTACAGTCACCATGATGTACACTATTAGCCTAGAATTTATTTATCTTGTAAGCAAGGTTTGTACCTTTCAATCACCTTCATTCATTTCACCCATCCTTCACCCTGCCCTCGGCAACCACCACTATCACTTTATTGGTAACATCTTCTCATGCACAAGTATAATATTAAGACAAATTTACCTATTTTTTCTTCCGTTGATCAAGCTTTGATGTCATAACTAAAATACTACTGCCAAATTCAAGGTCATGAAAACTTACCTCTATGTCTTCTTCTAAGAGTTTTATAGTTTAGCTCTTATAGTTAGGTCATTGATTCATCTTCAAATAATTTTTGTATATATTTGTACGCAACACCAAATACTGCATGTGGAAATCCAGTAGTCTCCATTTACTTATTCAATTTCTTTCAGCAATATTTTGTTGTGAATAGAAATAATTTCACTTACCAATTTCAATCTGTTTCTTTGCCCTAATTTACCTGGTTATAATGTTTGGTACAATAATATATTACAGTGGTGAAAGTGGGTATCCTGGGGCGCCTGAGCACCTGTCAATTAAGCATCCGATTTCAGCTCAGGTCACAATCTCATGGTTTGTGGGTTTGAGCCCTGCATTGGGCTCTGTGCTGACAGCTCAGAGCCTGCTTCAGATTCTGTCTCCCACTCTCTCTGCCCCTCACCTGCTTATGCTCTGTCTCTCCATTTATCAAAAAGAAATTTAAAAAAAGTGGGCATCCCTCTCTTTTCTTAGTCTTAAGTGGAAAGCTTTTTCTTCTGAATGTAATGGTAGCTGTGTAGTTTTCATAAATGTCTCTTCTCGTGTTAAAGTTCCCTTCTTTTCCATTTTTTAGGGTTTTTGACATAAAGCATGTAAGATTTTGTCAAAAGCCTTCTCAGCATCAAATGAGATGATCATCTTTTTCCCTTCTGTTCTATTAATGTGGTTTATTTCATTCATTAAAGTTCTTATGTTAACCTCCTTTGTATTCATAATTCAGCATTCACTTGGTTGCTGTAAGCCTCCAAATTTTCCAGAACTGGAAAATTTGGTTTTGATAGTTTATTGTTGTATTTTGATATTTTTGTGGGACTGAGGGCTTACAGCCACCTATTCTACCATTTTGCTGATGTCACTTTTTTTTTTTACTTACCACATGTTATCATCATTATTAAAATTATGTGAACCTACTCTTATTCTATACTTTATGATGCAGTGTGCTAAGCAATAGCTCAGAATTTTTCTTAGCAATTCCAGTCCTATTATTATTTTAAATTCTTGAACTTAATAATTGTGACTCTGGGTGAATAATTTTACCTCTCTTAGCCTCAGATACCTCATTAATGAAATGTACACATTTATAACATAACATGGAATATACTCCATAAAGTAAGGACTAAGTAATTTAACAAGACAATGCAGTTAAAGTATTTCACTCAATATATATTAGCTATTACAACATATAGTAACATTTTCCATACACACACACACACACACACACACACACACACACACACACAATCTTTTTGTTCGTTGGTTTATTTGTTATTCCTGAAGTTCTTTGAACATAGTCTCAGTATATGGGGCCAAATCAGACTTAATGGAAAGATATAGAGATGAGGGAAACAATCCTACCAACAAGAAATGTATTGTGTCGTAGATAACACAATGCAGTTGTAATACTATGTAAAATACATTAATATTCTCATAGGGTTACTAACACCATTTGGTTACATACCCAGAAAAGAAAAAAGTTCATTCTTCTCTCCCAAATAAACTACAAATACCTTGAATGTGGGGAATACCTTTCCTATATCCCTCTATACCAAGATTGCAAACTAGACTAGGAAACTGCTGGACAATGTGGATTCATGACTGGGAGCCTGGGTATCTGACACAGTAGTAGCCTTGCAGGAGATGAATATGAACTATGCTAAGAACACATTGTCTTTCAATTAAAATGGAGCAATATCTCATAAAAACTTGATACTTTATGATTGTTTGAAATCCACTTTTCATAGAAACATACAATGCAGCCTTAAACCAAGCTGGGATACCAGATAGAAACACACCAGTTATAACAGTATCCATTAAAGGGAGTTTTCCAATTGAGAACATGCTGCCTTTTAAAAAATATAATAAAAGGGTTTTTTCCTATAAAGTGAAAAACAGTAATTAGTAGAGGCAAAAAAAATTATCTTTGATATTCAGTGTCTAGAAGGAAAGCATATGTTCAATGTTTTTGTTCTCCACTTTATTCAAAATAATTTATTTGTGGAAAAAAGAAAAAGATCATAAAAATAATTCAGAATCTTTTACAAAGGAGGTTATTTTCAAAGAGGAGATTTAAGAACAATATAAAATGAGACTCTGGGTTCAGTATCTAATATTACTAAGAAAAATGAAATTCCCATAAAGCAACAGTAACTATAGCAACCATGCAAGGTAGCACAAAAGGGCTCATTTTTATGCGGCACAGTTTTATAAAATTTATCATCCTAGATGTGACAGTACATACTATCTTTTCTGGTCTGCTGTGACATCCTAATACATAGACATTATTAACTGTAACCAATGGCTCATTTATTACCAGTCAAGAAAGTTATGCCTTAAATACACATTTAAAATTAATATGAAGTATTTAAACAGTTAAGCTTCCTAACTCCAAATTACCAAAAATGAAAATACAAGTAAAGCCAACTCTGCCAAAATTCTTATTTTAAACATCAATACCTATTTACATGTTTATTTCAACAACTATTTTATACTATAATCAAGAAAACTAATCAAAGTGTTATGAGGATTCTACAGTGAAACATTCCAAAATAAAATCTCCTTGGTCTCAAAGCACATGAAACGTGACACATGAAAATGAAATTGTCCCAGGAAACTTGAAGAACATACCTCCTGAAACCATCAGTGAGCATCATTAATAATGCCCATGATGGACTCAATGTGAAAAAAAAAGACTTTTCTTAAACAGAAAAATAGAAAACATATTTAAATAATGTGTTTGATGATAAAATTAGAATACAGTCTACATTAATAACTCTAGAAAAAGTTTATGGATATTTTTTGCCTGGATTATCTAAATTGTAAACAAATTATAACTGTGACCATTAATTGATGAATTATAAACACACAGATATAGAATTATATATGTGTGTTTTATATACAAACACATGCACACACACACACATCTTTTGTCTATGCCATTTAGTTTAGTCCAAAAAGACTGGAGTTTTAAGTGCATTTTAGATAATTGTCTCTCCTCAATAACTCTTTAAGGAGAAAATAAAACATACAATAAAATAAAGGAATTCAACCCACAGACTAAGTACAAATAACACTGTAATTTGATTTGGACTGAGCTTCTGGGTTTGGTTTTAACTAATAAGGAAATTTTTATTTGATCATTTTATAGACCACTAAAACCATTTTTGTGCTTCCTTTTAAGTGGCCTACTGGGGCGTATAACAAACATATACTGCTGACTTAATTAATGTGAAGCTACCTACAAAGGTGTTTACCCAAACACTTTTATGAATAGCTCAATAACTTGTTCTAAAAATAAAGGAGAGAGAATACAGCAGTTAGAAGAATGAAAGGGAGAGAGATGGCATGAAAATATAGAAATTTAATTAATATTCTTGAACATATATTGACAATTTTTGTCTAATGTGTTCATTTGGAAGGCAAAAAATGGTGGTTTGAAAAAACCTCTGGAAAATTCTGAAGCCCAAAGGTTTAATTTTTTTCTATAATACTTGAGCTTCTATTTAAATAAATGTTTCTAATTTTAAAAAATAGAGAAAAATCTTTATTTTGGCACACAAATATACATGAAATAAATCAGACTAATATCTCATGAGATTTGAAATACAGAGAATTACAAATAGAAAAGAAATTATGAATATGACTTTGAAGGCCCAAGGGAAGTTAAATGCTGCTTGGAAACAAATTATATTATTAAAGTCCATGTTCTATCAATAGTCACTTGGGTGGTTGGGTAGGAGTGTTTGTGTGAAACAGGCAATATGTCCATCTAAGAAACAGCAAGCCCAACGAACAGTCAAAGAAATTTGCTCATATTCTGCCTGGCAAGTTTCAAATATCCTTTAAGAACACTTCTTTCTTTCTTTTTTTTTTTTTTTTTTTGGTTGCTGTTGTCCTTTTTTGCTCTAATAACGACTACGCTGTTCTTTGGAAAACCTAAGGCCTAAAGTAGTGAAAGAAATACACAAGGGTTATTATCTGAATCATCAACTCATAAATATGTGTTCCTCTACTATGTGCATCACTGGACCTGTGTTTTTGTGTTTTTCCTCAAGAAAAAGAATTAAACTTCCAAAAATGTTCATGATGCTAAAACTGAGATGAGGACTCTGACAGAAAACAGGGGTTTTCTTTTTTTTTTTAATTCTCTTTTATTTTTTTCCATAATATTTTATTGTCAAATTGTTTTCCATACAACACCCAGTGCTCTTCCCCTTAAGTGCCCTCCACCATCACCACCACCTGTCTTCCCCCCTCCCCCTTCCCCTTCAACCCTCAGTTCATTCTC
>NC_043703.1:96991861-97063984 GCF_006229205.1 Suricata suricatta
AAGCTTTTTATCTTGATGAAGTCCCAAGGGTTCAGTTTCGCTTTAATTTCCCTTGCCTTTGAGGATGTGTCAAGTAGGAGATTGCTGCGGTGGAGGTCTAGGAGGTTTTTCCCTACTTTCTCCTCGAGGGTTTTGATGGTTTCCTGTCTCACATTCAGGTCCTTCAGCCAGGGGTTTTCAATGGTACTTGTTATACATAGTGGTAATCACTTGGCAGAACATATTTTTCTTGCAAAATTAATGAAATTACTTAAGATTGAATGCTAGCTACTAGCCTCATTTTTTTTAATTTATATTTTTAGTATCCTAGAGAGATCTGACCAACTTCAATTTTACTAAATTATTCTCCATTCCTAAACAGAGTTCTGGTGTCAGGAGACAAAATTCTTTATCTGTATTCTCATTGATCTAATAGAGCAACATAGTCTAATTTTACTTATTTATTTGTATTTTTAGATTACTAAAGTCAGATTACTAAAGCTTGCATAAAAACTAAGAACTTCAACATTTTTACAGAGTATCAGTTTCAGAGTACTGAATGCTATTTTATTGACAAAGCTAACAGAATTTGTAAATTCTCAGAATAATTAAAATATTCAGAAATATTCTCCTGCCCTAAGAAAGAAAAATGAATAACTGGTGGTACAATTCTAGGAAAGGGGTAGAAGTTTGAAATAAAAAGTTTTTGGGAAATGTCTCAAATTATTTTGATGGTTTGACGTTATTTAGTCTTTTAAGATCTAGGAGCAAAAATGATAAGAATTCTGTCTAGAGGTACATATTTGAGTTTGCCATTAGGTGTAGATTTATTTATAATATAATTATATCTCAGAGATATAGCAGGTTTGGTTCCAGAACACAACAAGCAAACATGACAATAAAGTGAGTGAAATCAATTTTTGTTTCCCAGTGCATATAAAAATTATGTTTACACTATATTGTAATCTTTTAGTATGTAATAGAATGTGCCTAAAAAATGTATATATACCTTAATATAAAAATATTGCTAAAAAGTGCTAACCATCATCTGAACTTTCGGTAAGTTGAAATCTTTTTGCTGGTAGAGAGTCTTGGCTCAATGTCGACAGCTGCTGACTGATCAGGAGGCTGTAGCAATTTCTTAAAATAAGACAATAAAGTTTCCTCCATCAACTGACTTTTTTTTCATGATAAAGATTTCTCTGTAGCATGTGATACTGTTTGACAGCATTTTCCCCAGAGTAGAACTTCTCTTAAAACTGAAGCTAATCTTCTTAAACCCTGCCACTGCTTTATTAACTAAGGTTATGAAATATTCTAAATATTTTGTTATCATCAACAATCTTCAGAGCATCTTCACCAGGAGTGGATTCCCCTCAAGAAGCCATCTTCTTTGCTCATCCATAAGAAGCAACTCCTCTTCCATTAAATTTTAATTGTGAGATTGCAGCAATTCAGTCCCATCTTCAGGTTCTGCTTCTAAATCAAGTTTTCTTGCTATTTTCACCATATTTAGAGTTACTTCCTCCACTGAAATCTTGCACCTCTCAAAGTCATCCACAGAGTTGGAATCAACTTTTTCCAAACTCCTGTTAATGTTGATATTTTGATCTCTTTTCAATGAATCACAAGTCTTCTTAACTGACATCTAGAATAATATATCCTTTTTAGAAGATTTTCAATTTACTTTACCCAGATCCATCAGAAGAATCACTATCAATGACAGCAATAGCCTTATGAAGTGTATTTCTTAAATAATAAGACATGAAGGGCGCCTGGGTGGCTCAGTCGGATAAACATCCAACTTCAGCTAGGTCATGATCTCGTGGTTCATGAGTTCAATCCCTGCATTGGGCTCTGTGTATACAGATCAGAGCCTAGAATCTGCTTCAGATTCTGTGTCTCCCTCTATCTCTGCCCATCCCTTGCTTGCACTCTCTCTCAAAAAGAAATAAACATTAAAAAGATAATAAGACATGAAAGCCAAACTTACTCCTTAATTCATGGGCTACAGAATGAATGTTGTGTTAGCAGGCTTGAAAACAACACTAATCTCATTGCATAGCTCCGTAACAGCTCAATGATTTTAATGTCAGTGAGAAGTAATACTTTGAAAATTATCTTTTTCTGAATAGGAGGTCTCAAGAGGAGACTTAAAATATTCAATGAACTATGTTGTAAACATATGTGCTATCATCAGGCTTTGTTGTTTCATTTATAGAGCACAGACAGTATATTTAGTAATTCTTACAGGCCCTGGGATTTTCAAAATGGACAATGAGTACTGGATTCAATACTCATCAGTTCCATTAGCACCTAACAAGAGTGTCAGTCTGTCCTTTGAAGCTTTTAGCCAGGCACTGACTTCTCTCTCAATATAGAAGTCCAAGATGGCATCTTCTTCCAGGGAAGACTGCTCTGTCTACATGGCAAATGTGCTGTGTAGTGGGGCCACCTTCATTCATTATCTCAGATACATCGTCTAGATAACTTGCTGCAGCATCTGCATCAGCACTTGCTACTTTACACATGTATTTAGGTTGATAACTTATTTTTCTAAACCTCAGGAACCAACTGCTCATAACTTCAAACTTTTCTGCATCTCTCTCACGTGTCTCAACTTTCAGAGAATTGCAGAGTTAGGGCCTTGCTCTGGATTAGGTTATGGCTTAAAGGAATGCTGTGTCTAATACAATTTTCTCCATATCAGCACTAAAGCTGTTTTGCTTTCTTACCATTGGTGTGTTCATTGGTGCAGCTTCTTAAGTTCCTTCAAGAATTCTTCCTTTTGCATTCATAATTTGGCTCACTGTTTGACACAAGAAGCCTACTTTTCAGTCTACCCAGGATTTCCATATACTTCACTCACGTAATCATTCCTAGCTTTTGTTTCTTAATTTTTTAATGTTTTCCTTTTATTGTTTGAGCATGAGCAGGAAAGAGACAGAGAGAGAGAGAGGGAGATGCAGAATCTTAAGCAGGCTCCAGGCTCTGAGCTGTAAGCACAGAGCCCAACTCTGGCCTCAAACCCAGGCACCCTGAGAGCATGACCTAAGAGGAAGTCGGGTGATCAACCTGTGAGCCACCCAGGTGCCCCTCATTTCTAGCTTTTGATCTAAAGTAGTAAGAGGCACGTGACTCTTCTTTTCACATGAATGCTTAGAGGCCATTTCAGGGTTATCAGTTCACCTACGTTCAATATTTCTGTGTCTCAGGAAATAGGGGTCCCTAGGGAAGGGAGAATGACAGAGAATGGCTGGTCGGTGAAACAGAACACAGAACGTTTATAGATTAATTTCACTGTCCTATATGTGAACAATTCAATTACAATAGTAACATCAAAGATTACTGATCACAGACTACAATAACAAGTGCAGTAATGAAAAATATTAAGTATTGCAAAAATTAGCAAAATGTGACAACAGACATGAAGTGAGCAAGTGCTGTTGGAAAAATGATGCCAATAGATTGCCTGACACAGACTTGCCATAAACATGGCACAGACATGGCATATTTGTATGCCATGTCTGTGAGGCATAATAAAGCACAGCACAATGAAACAGTTACGTCTGTAGTCAGTAACTATCATATATTTAATTTTGCCATGTGTATTTATTACCCAGTAAATTCATGCTAATGGTGAGAAGATGAGACTTAGTCACCAGTACGAGGTGTTTGGATGTTTAAAGAACAGACACAAGGGTTTCAGTAGCAAATCAAACATCACAGTTAAAAATGTAGGATAAAATAGTAAAAATATTTAAAAAATAGTTATGCTTTATCTTTCCTCTCTGCAAAGCAAAACAAAAAGAAATATCCTTTTAAAGAGGTAGTTGTAGAAATTGCTCAGTAATGTATAACCAATATTTAAAAAATTATTTGGCCATTACATTTCTATTGGTCACCATCCATTCCCTGATGAATAATGGGATCCGTCTTCTCAATCCCTCAAGATAAGAATGATGGCAGAGGTGGCTGGGCAGAAAGAGACCACTCAAATCCTGGGAGGGTACAGTCAGAAGAGCACTCAGAACAGCACCTGACGGTCCTCTATTTCTTTACTGCTGACAACAGTCAAACTGACTCAACACTTCTGATTTCACATTGGCAGAGGTCACACAGCACATTCAGTACTAAGAAGGGACAGCCCAAGGCTCTCAGGACATTATGAATGGTAAAGAAAGCAGTGGATGTGGGAGAGATTAGAACAGAAAGAAATCAAAAGGAGCAAGCATAGACTGTAAAATTAACCAGTAACTGAAAGAACTGAATCAGACTACAAATCTGCCCCTTCCTTTCTCCCTCCCTCTCTTCCTCTTACCCTCCCTGCCACAGGCTCTTCCTCTTTCCTATGTCTTTCTGCAGAGAACACTGACACATAGTAATTGTAATCCATTATTAGCTTCAAAAAAGGGAAATGTTCCGTGCATTTTACACCCAATTCTGTTTTGAGAACAGCAGATTCCTAATTGCACTAACAATGTACTCTCAATAATCACACAAAATCAGAATAACACAGGTACTCTATTTTAATTCTGTGGCTTAAGTCTTGTTTAATTTTCATATGATAATTAGCACAAATCACTATGCACATACTATCTCTGATTAAGAAATGCCTTCTCTTGACCTGACAAATTTGATAACTACCTGTTGTAAGAATTTGCTTTCCTGTTTTATTATCTTTTTATGATTGTCACAACAAAGAAACACATACTTGTTGTTTGGAACTATCAGATTATAATGTATCTAATTAGCATTCTAATTCACAAATCAGACTATTGTATCCTAAATAGTAATAAGGAATTTGAATATGAACTATAACTTCCCTTAACTTCTCTTTAATGTATTTAAAATCCCACCAAGATTTCAAATTGGCTCATATTACATGTGCCTTCTTTCAGGAAGTCTTTTGAACTGCTCCTCAGTTCAGCGCACAGAAGCGTGCACTGATCTCTTCAGAACATCCAAAGCACTTTATTCCTGTTTTTTTTTTTATGCACACTTGCATAAGACTATGTTTAGTTTCTTAAAGATAGTAACTTTGTTCTCCTTTCTTCAGTGACTCCCACTTCACCTATTCTGACCTCTACACACACAGCAAATGCTCAATAAACATTCCTTACATTCAGACAAATTACAAGTAAACTGAATTCCAACAAAACAAATGAAAAATAATTTCTGGCAGTAGCTTCCTTTCCGATTTTAATTTTTTAGCCTCAAATTCAAAATGAGAAAAGACTGTGATGCAACTTGTATGTTCTTTTAATAAATAAATACATGCATTTTTCAACAGCCAAATATATCTATGTATTTGCTAAATACATTTGAGTTAAGTATAAGATTACATAATAGAGCTAAAAAACCTTACAACTTTTCACTTACATATAGGATAAGACTTTGGTTGCATCATTAATTTACATTCTTTTTTTATATTTAAAGCAAAGCTTGGAAAATATAAATACTATAAAGAAATGTTATACTTAATAAATTTTGTGAAACATTCATAAGCATAACTTAGCTGCCTATAATTTATAATATGCATTTAGTAAAATACAGCACTTAGGATATTCCAGGTTATTCTTTCTTAAACATATTTCTGTCAGCTGCTTTCTGGTAATTCATAAAAAATTAATTTTTTTCTAAATGTAATATTTGGGAAATACATCTAGTTTATAAGTAGTATAAAATACCTTTTAATGCTGCATAACTTTTTAACTCTTTTTTACTATTTTCTTGATTTACTATTTATTTTACTATTTATGTACTCATTATAAAAGTACTTAATATAGAGGCTGTTTACCTCAAACACAAATGTATGCATTGGGAAGTGTTTGGAACTGGTAAGTATTATGATTCTTTATCTTATAAATTATCTAATTTTAAAGATAACTTTTGATGTCTGTTTTGGTTACATAGAGAGATATGCAGACTAGCAGTATTATATCAATAATTAGAATCCATTGCAAAGATGGTGAAGTAAATCTTTAGCCTTACCAAAAATAGAAAGTATCACTGTACTTCACAGAACTTGGAAAGAACACTACCTTTGCCCTTCAGGAACCAAGCAGTGAGTATGTGTAGTATATAAGACTACTACTTAGGTCGTATGTTGTAATAGTAAGATAGAATAAGAGATTGAAACTAACTTTTTAGGTTTAAGAGTAGCCATTGAAAACACTGTTATTCATTTCAAAGTTCAACTTAGATTATGAAAAAATGTGGATGGTATGTTTTGTCAGGTCATACTTGTCCTTATCTACTCTTCAACAGTATTTAACACATCCATATTTGGAATATGAGATCAAATATATCTGATATTTTGTCAGTCTCCATGAATGTGACCATGGCTATTGCATCAGAACTTTTGGTCCTTCCTAAAACATTATCTCCAGGACATTTTTTCCATTTGTACGGAACAATTAAAGTAACAACAACAAAACCATGAACATAATTCTGCACTGGAAAATTCATTTATCACCTTGCAGCTCATAACAGGTCCATTCTAAATAAGACATTTAAATAACATTCCCTTAATGAGACAAAATGGTACTTGATTTCTGTTTTACTGTACTGTGCACCAAACATAAACTTCTAATAATTAACTTTCTTTTCACTATGATTATTGTTCTTAAACCTTACTTCAACATAAAAAAATTTAATAAGAGAATGGATCTTTGAAGCTTTAGCAAATTATTACAAAATTTACATATTTTAATCTTAGTTTATCAAGAACATAACACTTGTGTATAGGTAGTCAATATTTTACTCCTTAGGGGCTTATATTTCTCACTCTGGGAAAAGGGTATTCTATAGCCTCCTTGAGGTCAAACTTTCAGCCAGGGAGATAGCCTGTCAGTAATTATTGATTATTTACAGAAGATATTAGTGATATATTACAAGATCCATACTTCTACCTTACAGTAGTAAATGCAAAAGTAGGCCAAGTGAACCATGATATGATGAGAAGAGAGTATCTCTATACGGCTGCCTCAGAGGCAGGAGAAACAGAAAAGTGGAAAGCTGGAATCAATACTAATTTTAGCATTATTGATGAGATCTTTCAGGACTACCAGACTGACCATAAAGCACAAAACAACAGGAAACTTGGAAAGGCCACATATGTATGACCTTCCTTTACTTCCTAATAGATGTACATGGAATTGACTGTGTTTATTCCTAAATATACAAAACAAATACTTGATTATGCAATCTCACAGAAGACATTGAGACTCATTGGGTTTGTACTATTACACTGTTTGAAAGACTTCCAGATGTTTAAAAGAGAATGATGTTTCTATAAAAATTAATTAGTGAATATTTGGAGTAATGACTGCTTAATACAGATTGCTGCTTTCATAAAATCCCATGCCAAGGTTAGAGAAACACCTTTTCTCTCTAAGCTATTTTGCTAAACTGAGCATATTATTGGGGAAGAAAGTTCATTCTTATCTCATGATGTTGCAGTCTCTCCTGAACTTGGAATGCACCATAAGCTCAGGTGGGTAAACTCTTGCTTTTACACACACACAATCATGTTTTTGAGGGTGGATGGAGATCACTCAACATGGTCATTTGCTTCCTTATTAGTTTATCATCCATCCATTCAATTAACATTTATCCATCAATGAATATTTTTGAGTGTCTACTATATATGCCATCCACTATGATAGTGGCTGCATTATAAGAGAATGCAATGTGGACAGAATCCCTACCCTTACAGAGAGTGCAATCCCGTTGGATATACAAATAAACAGCTACTTAATATAATGTCCATAGGAATAACTATTCATTTTTTAGTAGCATAGAGACGATAATGATGAAGTCTGCTGCTTCAGACAGGATGGAGGCATGACCTCTGAACAGGAATTACAATGAAATATGGAGGCTTGTATTGCCAACATCTGAGGGCAAAATATGCAGGAAGAATATCAGGTTAAAAGGCCCTCATTCAGAACATAACATTGATTAGGCATGCTTACTAGATGAAAAAGTCTTGAAAATGTGAATATAATACTGAGAATACTTTTTGATATAAATTGTGTTCCTTCCTTTAGCAAGCTAGTTTTTCTCAGCTATCAGGAATTGAGACATCAATATCTCCTAAGGTTGGATAATATCAGGTTATTTGAATTAAGTATCATAGATAATTAATTCTTCACAACTTAGGATGTTTTTCCCATTCAAAAAATAAAATATATATTCTGGAGAATTTACTGGATGACCTTACAAAGGCACTAATGCTTATAGTTAATTAGAGAAAAAGCTACCTAACCAATCTGAACTTCATATAGCACATTAGCTTGATAGGTGTAGTTATTTGATCTGTCAAAACTATCTTGACATAAAATTCTTTTTTATATTTTTATGCTTATTTATTATTGAGGCAGAGATAAACAGAGCATGAGTGAGGGAGGGGCAGAGAGAGAGGGAGACAGAATCTCAAGCAGGCCCCAGGCTCTAAGCTGTCAGCACAGAGCCTGAGGAAGGGCTCGAACCCACAAACTGTGAGATCATGACCTGAGCCAAAGTCAGATGCCCAACCGACTGAGACACCCAGGTGTCCCAATCTTGACATAAAATTCTTAAACCATTGAGAAAAAATCTGCAAACTTTAAAGATATACTGAGTCTAAGATATCACTGCAAATTATGTAAAACATTCTGCATTTAAACGTACATATCATGCACGTACACATATTTACTCACCAACATACGCATCCAAACATTTATTCCACACTACAGTTGCTGTGAAGGTGTTTTGGTTACAGTATGTCACTCAATAGTCCCTTCAACAACATAGTGTTCAGCTGTAAGGAACAGAATTGGGTGACAGCCCCCAACAATGATCACTTTCAAGATCTGCTGAGACCATGCTCTCCCAGGCAGCCCCCAGCCAATGACTAAGCATGGTGGTGAGATAAGGAGGCCAAAGAAAGGCAGTGCAAATATTGGGGCCTGGTCATTTTTACCCAAGCAGGGCCTCAAAGAAGTAATCTTTGCTCGAGAGCTTTCCTCAGTTGCCTAGCAGATGATCAGATCTGTATCATAGTTGGAGTCTTGCCTCCCTGACTCACCTTGCTTCTTTCTTCTTCTTTCACAGTTGTTATGGCTCAACAGCTTCCTGTACCCCCAACTACATCTGACCACCTGCCCCCTCAAAGATCTAAGTGACACACATAAGCTTACAGATGTATATATGAGTATCTGTTAATTCAGAAGGATCAAGTATTACTGAAGCTCTCTATTTACTGATAATTCAACTAATGCCAATAAAGACAGACATATTTTATAATTACATTTATTCTACTAGAATACTGAAAGACATTTTCCCGTAGCAAAGTATTTGAAATCTGTGTAGAGCTTTTTAATGGCAATTTTAGAAGGAAGCCTCCATAGAACATTCTTCTGTAGGGTCTGATACAGGATTTGGTTCAGATGTCTCATGTAAATTATTAAAAGACCAGAAGACGTTAGAAGCTGCTCTGATACCTGAGATGCTCTTATGTCATGTAAATAAAATGTTAGTATAAGACAAGTCTTTACTATGTGATTCTTATTTGCATTCAAATGATAGCATTATCCTTAGTTATGTAGGACAGCATTATAATTACAGTAACATAAGGCAGCCCATAAACTTACAAATATTGAGTGATTTTTGTACTTTAATTTATTAATGAGGATTTCCCTAGTGCTACATGCATCCCGCAGAATTTTCCAGTACTTAATATGTTAAAATGTTGACATTCTCAGAATTTTGACAAATGAAATTGGAGAGATTGTCAGTAATTGTTCATTACTTTCAGCAAAGAGAATTTAAATCAATTAAAAGAACACTTCAAGATCTCATCCTGATTATTCATGTGGAACTTCTTGTTTTCCACATGTTTTTCGTAGAAGCAGAAACATTTAATTAATATTTTCTGTACACACAGATAGAGCTAGAATAGTATGAGAAGCACTTTACTGTATAAATGTATTTTATAATGTCTAAGACTTGTTGAACATGAAAAAATATTTACCGCTGTTCATAAAGATTAATGTAAAAATCCTGCTAATATGATGGTGGGCTCCCTATGTGGTTACATAACATACAAATTGCCTCAACACTAAAAAATAAATTTATCAAAAAAGATATCTTCTATCACTCAATCCATTAGAAGAAGATATCATTTGAAAAATGCTGTTTTGCATTTTTAAGTTAACTGAAAGAAATTTTGACAATGAAGATTTTGTTTAGAGATAAATCACATCAGTAAGACTCAAAATAGCAATCTGATGCATTTCTGACTAGGAAACAAAAGTTCCCTGGGCTTTGCCCAATATTATATTCTTCCTAGACATATGAAATGATACTGCTATTATTCCTCCATGTTACTCCTCATCCCACAATTCTATCATATGTAATTACTGCGCCTTTTTTAAGGAAGTAACACAAATGGCCAGTAAATAAAATATGTCAACTTTGAATAGGGTTCCCACCACAAATGAATTGATACAAGAGTAAATAACAGATTCATTCACTTTTCCCTGCATAAAGTTTAATGGAAGCTTCAATACATCCTGAACCATTTAGGAGTAATTTATGACCCTGAAAGAAAATATAACATACTTGAGCCTAAATGACCACAAACAATGAGCCGCTTTATGGGTGTTAAGGAATTCAATAAAAAGGTGATTTGAAAGGGCAGAAATAATAAAATTTTCTAAATAATCTTTGCTCTATTTGATTGGCAAATGCTTACATAATATTCGATTTTTCCCCATAAGAGAATATGGCAAGAAGTCGTCATTTCATTGTTGTAGGCATCATGCTTTACCATTTGTCTATATTCTCTTCCATAAAATAAAGAAGTTAGTATTAGAGGCAACTTATTTAACTATGGTATGGAATCAGACACCAAAATTAGTGGGTCAGTGTGGATTAAGACAAAAGACTGCTTTGACTAGAAGTTCCATCTAAAGCCATTCAAATTAAAAACCCATGTGACATGCATTTGCTTTCACAACCCTCCAAAGCTCTCAAAATTGGGATTTCTGGACTAAGTTATCTCGAAACTCTCAGGATCCCCTCAGCCCTAAGAAGTAATTGAGGAAATCACTAATAATGTGAACTAATAAGATATGAGAAATAAAACATTGTAACAAGAGATTAAAATAGGAAAATATTTCTTATTCTTTATGGAGCTAGATGTTTGGTACAAAGCTAGATGTTTGTATTCTTTTGCCTTGTCCCTAAGTCAACCAGATATTGTTTAATGGCATTTCTTCTAAGAAAAAAGTAGTAGAGGAAGAAGATCAAAAAATATCCCAGCTCATACATATCCTAAGTACATTTGTGTATGTATGTGCAAGGCACTTGTCATGGACTGGGTGTTTCTGCTCCCTCAAAATTCCTATGGCAATATGCTAACCCCTGATGTAATAGGAATAGGAGGTAGGGCCTTTGGGAAGTAATTAAGTCATGAATGGAATTAGTGCCCTCATAAGAGGAGATGAGCTTGCTCCCTCCATCTGCTCTCCACAGTGATGATACAATGAGGAAACAAAAACCAGGAAGAGGACCCTCACCAGAATTAAGTCAGCCAGCACCTTGGTCTTGGACTTCCTTGCATCTAGGACTGTGAGTAATAGATCTCTGTTGTTTAAATCTCTCAGTCAATAGTAATTGTTATAGCAACCTGAACTAGACAGCACTGCTCCAGATTTGGGGGACAAATGAGGAAATAACATGGTCAAAGAGAACTGTTTTTGTGAGGATTATATTCTGCCACGATGCAGGTGACAATCATTAAACTTAGCAAAATGAATAATGCAGGTATATATTATAAAGTAGTATGTGCAGTGAAGAAAAATAAGGAAAACATGAAGGCATATAAAGGTAGAAGGGATTGGGAGGGCAGGGCGCCAGTAGTGGAGGGTTGCATTACGTAATAGAAAGGTTCAGGATAGACCTCAGTGAGCTGAAATCTGAGCAAAGAAGTGAAAGATGAGAGGCGAGCAAGCTTACTGAGAGATGAAAGGCCACTGCTGTCAAGGCCCTGAGATGGTGGCATGTGTCATGTGCCTGCGGAATAACAGTAGGGAGGCCAGCCTGAGGGAGGGAGAAATTAGGACATCTGAGAGGCCACTTGGAAATAACATACCGTCCTCCAGCTACAGTATGGACTTTCATTGTAAGTTTGAAAGAAATGTAAAGAAATGGAACAAGTTTTCATTTTCCTCATGAAACAGGATACATCCTTGTGAACAACAACTTTGGAGTCAAGAAGCTCAACTGCTTATCAACTTGAATAACCAATCAATGCCGGATTCCTTAATCTCTGTGCATAACCCACCAAATGAGCATAATAAAATGAACACCACATATAATGAGTTGTGAAGATAAATGAGATGTTGCAGTCAAAGAATTCTGTGCCATAAGTGGCATATTATAACTCTTCAATAAATTATGTCTTACCTTGCTACTTCTAACAAAAAAAATTTCTCCAAAAATGAGTAAAGCTACCAGGGCCATTCTAAAATCCCCTTCCAGAATCCATCTTCAACAAGATGAATCAATCAACCAAACAATCTCAACTATGTGCAAAGGATTATTCTAGGAATAAAGGGTATATACAGAATTTTAAATGCAGCTCTTAGTAAGAATATGATTTAGGTGAAGAAATAAAACATGCATATGAAACATTATGATTGTATACTACTCGGCAATAAAAAGAAATAAACTATTGATATAAATAAACACATGGATGAATCTTAAATTCATTATGCAGAACAAAAGAAACCATACACAGAGAGCACATACTGTATGATTCCATTTCTATAATATAAAGATTAATCTATATGTCAAAAGGCAGGTAAGTGGTTTCCTGAGTCCAGGGGAAAATACAGGAAAGGACTATACAAAGGGGTACAAATCATCTTTTGGAAGCAATAGAAATGCTCTGTACTTTAAGTCAGTTGCCATTTATTTCATGCAAATTGTTCCTTCATAAAATTGGTACCAACAAAACCAAAATCAGTTGCAACAATAAGAGCATACCTTTTAAAACTTTTCACTACAAAATTACTGGACAAGTTTGGCTAAGATGTGAAAGGTCACACAACAATTTCCAAATATTACTCAATTTGTATTAGGTCTAGAAATCATTGAGCTTAAAGTAAAGTTCTCTGAGTTGATGAGTTTTGGTATCATCCTGTCACTATTTCAGCAACTTTATGTCAGTCTTTCTATTTCATTGGAAGAGTCTCTCACTTGAAGCCTATTCTCTTTTCTTTTTATATACTAGATCATTTCTTTTTGGAACTGGACTTTATAGAGATTCATGGCACTTTTTAAAAATATTTTCATTGTGACTCACAAAGATTTTAATTACAGTTTCATTTTCTAAATTCAAGCAACAGTGGCTTATTATCTAAAACCCTTTTTAAGTGATATACGAAAGGAAATGGGGACTGTCTCATATCTCCAATCTAAAAGGGAGAGCTTTTTCAAAAGATTTTTAAGTGATCCTACTCTATATTTGGGTTTGAAAAAGTATAACACATTTTTTATGAAATAGCAAATAAAACAGACATATATGATCCTAGAGTGTGAGATAGGAAATGGTGAGGGGTATTGTGTTTCTCCTATGACTCGATTTAGGTAAAACTGTTCTGTGCGATTATCAATAAGTTGTTCCAAAACCCAAATTCCCACTTATTTAAAAGATTTATTTTCTTATAAAATTAATTGTTTAATATAAATAATGCATATATTCTCCAGAAATAAATGCTTTGAAGCATATGTAAAACATGAAATATATTTTATATTGAAGGAGAATATTAACAGAGAAATATAGTTTAAATTGCTTAGTTTTCATTTATGGGAGCAAGGGGGGTTGAATCTCTATGAAAGCTTTCTGTTCAGCATATTAAATGACTAAGGACTCACACTGGATTTAAAATATACCACCTATTTTGGAAAGCAAATTCAGAATTCTTGTAGACAGACTGAAATTACTGCCTAATATAGATGACTCAAAGAAACACCTGTCAAACAGAGAGTTAAGACTTTTGAATGCAGACACAGTTTGAAAAATAAGATGATGTGTTTTCTATAGAACATTTGCCAAAGGACTATTAAGCAGAGACATAAATAATTAAAATTAAACTACAGTCACGAAAATAAATGAACCATATTCTGAAACAATAGGTTGACTTTTAATCCTGATTTTCATGTACTTGCAGCAAATCTCCATATCAATAATTTGAATTAGCAGGATTCCCCTGTAATTTCTGATGTTTTCAATGCAGGAATCTCCAATGCAGTACAACTGAAAATGTTTCTTAAATAAAACTGGTCCCAAGGGCCTACAACAGTAAATACTTCTACAATGACAATAATAATAATAATAATAAATAGAAAATAAAGTCAGGTAGGTCTTCAAAGGAAGGTCTTTGGGGCTACACTGTGTGTATTAAATTCCAAGGCTCCCTTTGCCTCATTTCAAGGCCTTATTGTGTACTTCTCTCACAGCCAGCATTAGTAGATGCGGGTCCCACTTCCCATGTGTTTATATTTCTATGCAAGGTTAGTCAAATAACAAACAAGTTAGTAAAATAACAAGAATACCAAAAAAAGAAAGAAAAACAAAAACAAATTTTAAAAACTTTAAAAAAAGTAGAAGAGTAGAAATTATATCAAAGTTCCCTTTGAAGGGCGCCTGGGTGGCTCAGTCAGTTAAGCATCTGACTTTGGTTCAAGTCATGATCTTACAGTCTGTGGGTTTGAGCCCGATGTCAGGCTCTGTGCTGACAGCTCAGAGCCTGGAGCCTGCTTCAGATTTTGTGTCTCCATCTCTCTCTGACCCTCCCTGGTTTGTATTCTGTCTCTCTTTCTCAAAATAAAGACATTAAAAATATAAATAAAACATTTCTTCTTTAAAAAAAAAAGTCCCCTTTGAAAAGAGACTGAGCTTGGTTTTTTTTGTTGTTTTGGGGTTTTTTTTCCGTAATATTTTGCAGGATGTATTAAAGAAACCCGTAGAAAGGCTGGGGGAAAAAGGTGACAGGAGACCACACAAATCACTTCTATGTTCTTGTTTACAGCATTTTTGCTTGACATAACCTCATGTAGGTGATGTTATAGAACTTCTGATATCTGGCAGAATTAAGTCAAATATATGAACTGCAGTTTAAGAAGCATAAATGTCAGCTCTCTAAAGCCTTCCACATCAAAGCAATCAGCAATGGTTTTTGAACACCAGCTACAGTGGTATATAAGGTGTCAAGGGAGATATAGAAGATGTACTATGATATTACACACAAAGAAGGTATTTTAAAAATATATAAAAACTGAAGGGATAAGGTATGAAAGTTACCAGTAGGGAATTTTTTGCATAAATAAAGCACCTAATCATCAAATAGAGAACCAGGATATCTAGATTAACATGTACATTATATAGGGAAGATTGGATTATACAAAAAGTAGCAGGTCTCCAAGACCACTGACAAGGAACTCAACCTTTCTGAACCTCAGGTTCTCCGTGAGTGACAGGGACCATCCTAAGGGACTACCATCCACAATAACAAGTTGAACACTGCTAGATTTGTACATGCATGATGGCTCCCAATTTTTTAAATCCCTCACCAACCCCACAGGGCATCACACTGCAACTATCCAGTGATGTGTAAGTACCTGGAAATTCATCCTTTAAGGACAGCAGTGGCAAATGTCTAAGGATAAACCTGGCATCAGCCTCCAGATTATCAGGTCTAAGTTTTGCCTTGTTTTACAATAAATGCATTCATTGCTATCAATCAATCAAACCCTAGGAGCAGGAAAACAAAATTTAGAAAAGGTCTGACATTATAGTTGAGAAGGAGGGTATATGTAAGCGCATAGCAACCTACTCAAGACAAAACAGAGAGATCTACTTTCTAGGATTAAGGGTTACTGAGGCGGCTGGGTGGCTTCATCAGGTAAGCATCTGACTCTCGATTTCAGTCCAGGTCATGAGCTCATAGTCTGTGGGACTGAGCTGCGTTACACTTTGCATGGACAGCGTGGGGCCAGTTTGGGATTCTCTTTTTCTCCCTGCCCTTCTCCTGCGCATGTGTGCACATCGGTGCGTGCGCTCTCTCTCGCTCGCTCGCTCTCTCTGAAAATAAAATAAACATTAAAAAATAGTAGTGGGGATTACAGTTAAAATTTCCAAATAAATAGCACTCTTAAAAATTACTAAACTGCTGTGGAGGAGTCTAGAATTCATATAGCAATAAGGAACTACATTTCTGAGAAAAGGCATTCCATGATAGCACACGGACCAGGAAGGATGAAACCTCTCAGAAGAGGAATCCGCTGGGAAGAATAAGATAATGAAAGAACGACTGATGAGGGCCACCTGAATCAGGATGGGATCAGTGAAGGTAGAAAGGAAAAACAGATTTTTAAAAGAATAAAAAGGACTGAATATACATTGACTCTTCTCTTTCAGGTCTCTTCTCACACAGCACATGACCAATGAGGGCCTCTTCAGACAAACTTAAATAAAAATTATACTTTTTTCTCTCAACTCTGCACACTCATGTTCCAGTCAGTTTTTTTCTTTTTTAACCACAAAATGTGTCACCATCTAACATACTACATATTTTATCTTTTTCTTCAATGCTTGCTTGTTCCCTACACTAAAATGTAAAAGCTGTGATTTAGTTCTGCTTATTTCCCAGAAGAAGGGGTTCATAAGTTTTCACTTGAATGTACTGAATTAATATCCAATAAAGAAAACACAAATAAGATAACATTAATTATGTTTGCTATGTTCCTTACCTGGAGTCCACTTATCCTCTAATAAATGTGAATTATGGCTATGTTGTTCCTGATTTATACTCATTAAACTGCCTTCTTTAAGGATTTCAAAGTGTTCACAGAAGGTTTTCATCTGTGATTGCAATAGACATGGCAGAGAGAAGGTGCAGACACTCAGGGTTAAACAACCTCCTATAAGCCATCACTCCCAAAGCCAGGAAGAGAACACGACTCACTTCAGTACTCACCCAGCATTTAGTTGGAAAATGATGGGATTCTCTAAAAAGAACTTAGAGCTATCAGGTTCAGGAAATGAGTAGAAGAATCTCTTTTTTTTTCCTTTAAAATAGCCTAACCTCAACTGACCATGAAATGGATGACTTTATTAGATCCTAATGGATCTTAAATATTAATTCACTCATCAGTATCTAGTAACATTCTTTAACCAGATGAGCAACACAGAGTTTATTCTTAGCAATAGTTGTTATATGAAAACATTTATCTATTTTGCTTATCAGAATCACTGAAGTAAAAACAGACCCAAATTCAAAAAAACAAAACATCACAAAACAAGGATGCTGAAACACATTCTGTTCCTAATGGGATAAGAATAAAAATAAGTTTTCTCAGGAACAACAAAAGAAGCCACAAATGGTAATGTATTAGATCCACATAAATTGTAACAGAAGTATTTTCATGACTCCAACCAGGAATCATTTTTACCTTACCCTGGAATGTGGTGCTGGTCAAACAATTTAATATCTGTTAATTTTGCTTTCTGATAAATTTATGAGGCAACAGTGAATTTATTGAGAAATAGTAGACCTCCTGAGCTTCTAAGAGGATAATTCAGGAGCACTGAGAATGTCATTACTTCACTCTCAATCATCCCATGCCTTAGGCTGGAAACTTAAGGAAAAAAAAAAACCTCTAATTTTGCCATTAGAGTGTGATTTGGGAAAGTTATCATCTTGGTTATTTCTCATCTGCCAAAGGGAGTAAACTATCAATGCCCTTTTATCTCAGAGTTACTATAATAGATAAGGGCATGTTTCAAATGTTGAAAATTAATGCATTAATGTATTAATTTATAACTTCACCTCAATCATAACTGCTAGTACTAGTATTATTTGAAGTAGATGAGGTAGGGAAGGATTCATGGAATTGCAGAACATGCCTTTACAGATCATAAACCAGTATTGATGAATAAAAGACAGGAATGAGAAGAAGAATATAAAGTTATAATAACATCTTTTTATGCAAGAAGATATTGAGCATATATTCCCACCCAGCACCAAGCTTTAATTTTACAGAAACAAGATAAATAGGAAGAATAAAGTTATTTTTTATTATATAAAAGGCTAGAACTTAAAAAAATAAATATATTAAAATAAATAAGATACTGAAATAAGTTTGGGCATGCTTCTAAATCTCTTTATGTTCTCTGCTCTCCAAGGATTCACCATCTAGACCACGCTAACCTAAATTTTAACTAGCTCTCACTACAGTGTGACTGACCAAAATGACAGCTTCTGCTGCAATGAACTAGGTTAAGACCTTAATCTGCTTCAGACAAAGCCTTGAGTTGTAACTGTTTCCATTGGGTTGTCATGTAAGTAACCACATTTTCTTAAATGATGACTCTTTACTAATAAAATTATTGTAGAAGTTTGGGGGAAGATTTGTTTCTGTTGGTGACATTTACTCTCAATATCCTACTCTCACGAAGGACCCAGTGAGCTTTTGAATACCTATCAGTAAATTATAACACAAAATAACACTTGTTTTATAAATACCAGTGGAAACAAATAGAAAAGAAGAAAGATATATAAAAACATTTTATTGCTCCTGAAAAAATGTCTCAAGGTTTGCTGCTTTCTTATCTCAGTAGAAAGAAAGCCTCTCATTTAGTTGGGAAAGCTTGGAAACCTTTCTTCTCAATATGGCCTTAGGCTAAGGGAGCTGTGCTAGCAAAGGCCAGAGATGTTGCTCACACAGGGCTAAATGGCCCCATGGTACTTTTATGGTAAAATTGAGTTTGTGTGATTTACTCATTTGAAGCAACAGGATTTGGAGTGTTTCAATGTAATTCACAAACTCAAAAGGAAAAAAAAAATCTGAATGTTGGTCATAGCCCTGAGATTAAAAGCCCCTAGTAGTTTCAGAAACATTTTAAAATAAGAGACCCTTTGTTTATGAAAAATCTTGAAGAATGCTCATTATAAAAACAGATAGAAGGCTATGTTACACTGAATCAGGGCAGAGGCTTTCAGTACTCTCCTCCCTGTGCTTAACCCCCAGTGGCGGTCCTGCGGCGCCTACTCAACACTTAGGCTTCATAAAGCACAACTTGAAATCCAGTAGCATAGATCATCCATGAAATTTAAAACTCAGAATTAATTAACTTAACCTAGTAGCTTTCCGCCTAGCCTTCCTTGCAACAACATTCTCTTTACACTAGATCATGAAAAGCAGGAAAAATGATTTTTAATAACAACTAAACAGTCTACACCTGAATTTTCCAAACAGATCAAACTTCAGATTTGACAACATAAAGGAAGCTAAAATCACTGCCTTCTAAGTAGAGAATGGTTCACTGTAAAACTTTCAGTGGGAAATAAGACTCACTGAAGTAATGTGTTGTGATTCAAATTACATCTTTTTTATGTTCTATGACCAACTATTTCATTTATTTATTGGACAGCTTTGGACAAGACAAACCTTTGTCTCTCAAATTCTTCATCCATAAAGCCATTTGTTTACACTAAACATGCTGACCTTTTTTTGTAAGCAGTTACTAATGCATATTTTATCTTGATATATGTTTTTGCTAGATGAGTTGAAATATACCATCAACTCCAAGCTGAAAATCTTCATATTTCTTTTTAATTACAAGCTCTACCCTCAGGGCCATATTCATAGTTTCATCATCTCAGGAGGCTCAGTTGCCTCCTTGAATGTCTTTTCTGAACTTTATCAAAGATGAACTTTCTTCTCTCACAGACATTTTCAGAAGCATGGCCCTTCCACGTATTTGTATTTGGGCTTTTAAAGTCATCTTCATGGTACTTCCTTTCGCTTCTCACATTCAGCTTCTCAAATGTCATCATCCATTCATTTATTAGGCATCTACTTTGTGTCTTGTCCTATATTAAGCACCATAGAAAAAACAAGACCCAGACCATGTCCTGAAGGAATTTTGAATCTGGCTTTTCACTTCGATCCCTCCTTACTTTTCCCAATTATTATAATAATTTAGGGACCATTACCTTCTATCAGAACTGTTTTTTACAACCTTCCAAATTCCAACCTTCATTACTATAAATTGCAATACACTCCGCCATTAAAATGTCTTCCTAAAATAGGGCTATGATAATGCACACACACACACACACACACACACACACACACACACACACACAAACTGTGTATGGATTGTAGAGTAAGTTTCTAAACTTAGGATCATATATCAGATCTAAGGCACTGGGTAAGAAATATTGATGTGTGAATCTACTTAGGGTACATAACAGGGAGCTATAGACAGTATGCAGATTTAGAGAAGGCATACTTACCCTAAGGCATTCAAATTAAATTTTAAAAATAACTATAATTGTGGGGCAGTTCCCTGATTCTAATCCTCCCTTTAGCCTTATCAATGTTTCGACCACATTGCATCACGTACTACATAACAATGTTTCAATGTTTTTGATCCTGTTGTTCTGTCTTCTAGGTACTTCCTTCCCCAGAAAGTCTATCCTCACTTCTCACCTCTTCCAGTTCAGCTATTACTCACTCCAGGAACTTTCTTTTATTCTTCCAGTTAAGAATTAATATCTTATTCTCCTCAATAGTCTCCATATTTTATTTTTTACATAGTTATAAACCTTACATAGGTATTTATGCTCCACAAAGGGCTTCACACAGAGCCTTACCCAAAGAGTGCACTGACTAAGCATATACAGAGAAGTGGAAGATCAAGTGAATCAAATATTTATCACTACTGAATATGAATAACTTTCCCAATAACGCTTCATGATTTAGAGTGTATTAAATGTTTCAGCAAGGCTGAATTTGACTGAATTTTTAAAATGTATTTTGAAATCCATGAAGAACTATGATCTGGATAACAGTGTAGTCAAATGGGTTGGACAGTACATTCAGATTGATGTAATAGTGGCTCTTGAAGTGTGGTCCCCAGCAACATTCTGATGACTCTCTTTTTGACCACATTTTTAACCATGAAGAAAAAAGACCAAGTGAATGTAAATCATATTTCTAGATGGCACAAGGATGGGTGAAGACTGAAAATAGTTGACTGGTTGTATCCCTGAACTAAAATTGTAATCAGTATTTTCCTTTCATTTCCTCATCACTCCTACTTTTCTTTATTAATCCACATGATCTTGGTAAATGATACTATCATTGAACTAGAAATTTAGGATGAAAATCTGGAGTCAGTCATTACTCTAATCTTGCCCTCACTCCTGCATCTAATCAATCAACAAGTCCTGTTGAACCCAACTCCTCAGGACGGCAGCACGTCTATTCACTCTCCTCCATCTCTGATACTAAGACAAAAGTAGAAGCCCTGGATACTCCTTAACTAAATCATAATTGCTTTGCTGTTTTCTTATCTTTAGTTTACACTCCTCAAATCTGCTCTCTTGTCAGAGAAATCTTCTAAAAGCAAATTCTATCTTGTTCCTTAAGGCTTTTCATCATCTTGACCTTTACCTGTTTCTTCTGTTCTATATTTTAGGCTCCCTTGTTGCATTAATTCATGTTCTATTTCCAAGTCTTGAAATTAGCTCTTCTCTACCACAGCTCCATGACTTTTGTTGCATGTTTTTCTTTGCTTTAATATTCCTACCTGTGGTACACAGAAATCTTCAGATGACCACATCCTAATCCCTAGAACTTGTGACTACATTAGGTTACTTGTAAAGGCAAATAAGGTTGCAGATATAATTAAGTTGGCTAATCAGTGTAAGTTGGGGAGAGTATCTTGGATTATCCAGATAGGGCCAGTGTAATCACAAACTCTTTATAAGTAGAAGAAAGAAACAGAAGAAGAAAGTCCAAGGGAAATGTAACTATAGAAGAATGGTCAGAGACAGGCAAGGTTACTGGCTTTGAAGATGGGGGAATGGAGTCATGATGGAAGCTTTTTTTTTTTTAGCCTCAAAGGGTTGGAAAGGAAAACAAACCAATTTTCTCCTAGACCCTCCAGAAAGAAATACAGTCCTGCTGACAGAGTTTAGACCCATGATGGATTTCTGACATATAGAACTAAAAGGTAACAAATTCATGTTAAGATGTTATATTTATGGAACTTATAATGGCATCGACAGAAAACACACAACTCAACCATGTTAATCAAATTATTCTGTGAGACTTAGCTAATGAGGCTTGTTGGTCCCTGTAAATGCCTTCTATCATAGGGCTTTTAACTGTTGATAGGACTTAACATGTTTAATAGTTACCTACTATTGGGCTATAAATCTCTCTAGGATGATACTTTCCCATATACTATGGCTTATTTACTTTTGTATTCCCAGCATCTTGCATAGGACAGTGAGTAGATAAATTCTTTTTTTAATGACTGAAAATGAAATTGCATAGAAATATGTTTCATGCTTTGAAGTAGGCTCACAAAATTAACTACTGAGTAAGGAGTTAGAGTAAGGTTGACATACCAGCAGTTTAGGTGGAAAACTTTAAAAAAGGTTTCAATGGACTAAAATTTTATGATCCAACAAAATGGTAACACTGATCAAAACAAAAACATGTTCCTGGGTGCCTCAGTCAGTTAAGTGTCTGACCCTTGGTTTCAGCTCAGATCATGATCTCATGGCTTGTGAGTTCAAGCCCTACAGCACAGAGCCTACTTGGGATTCTCTCTCTCTCCCTCTCCCTCTCCCTCTGTCTCTGTCTCTACCTCCCAGACTCTCTCATTCTCTCAAAATAAATAAACTAAGAAAAAAACATAAAAATAACAACACACATGCACACACCCCTTTCTGACTATAGGTGTTATTTCCAGAACCAGGAAAATGGATGGTTCCATTTTACTGTGCCCTGCTCAGACATCAGGGGTACTGAAATTAATTTTAATTTTGAACTTGAATTAAGAAAGTATCTGACAATTAAAATTTATGTCCAGACCAGGAGAAGGAGATGACCAGGAAGAACATGGGAAGGATTTAAAGAGTATGAAGAAATGTTTTAAAAACTGAAGTTACAAAACTTGGAAAAGAAAAATTGGGGTTTGACTATGAGAGTGGAGGATGTATTTATAGAAATTATTTTTTTTAATGTAGATGAGGAATTAGACAGACTGTGTTTAACTCCGGAAAATTTGAAAACACACAGCACAGCACACTGGAGAAACTCAATAAATACCTTAGTTAGTAACAATAACAACATGCAGATGGCTAATTGGCGATAGTTTCAGTAGGCATATTTTGATTCAAATTAAGAAGAAAAACTCTTTAATAATTAAAACTCTCCTTAAAAAGACTTACTGAAGTAGTAAGTACACCCTCCTTCTGAACATGGAAACACAGCTTGGATCATCAGCCAAATTTACTACTCTATTATTCATAAAGTCCTTTTCCATGCAAAAGCAGATGCACATACACCCTACTTTTTGAAAGTTCATGTTATGCTGCTTGGCTTTTACCAAAGATCTATATTAGTACCTGTTTTTGCTAACCAAAATAAATACACATGGTTTTTGCTTTTGCAAAAAAAAGTCTAAAGTGGAAATAGTTTTCAGCATTCATGTTGCAGCAAGCCACTGTTGAGGCACTAGGTACCAGGAGCAGCCAAAGTGGCGCCTCCCGGTGCCTTGCTCCAGAAGTACACTCAAGCATCTCAGCATCAAGAGGCCATACCTTCAAACTGTATCTCTATGCATCTGTACTTTATCTGGATTTATTGTGTGTATCTGTTAGCAAGATATGTCCTCAGGCCTCAGGAAAGCCTAAGAGAGCTTACTTCTAAGGTGTGGGAAATATATCTAAAAACTCCACATAAACTAATAGTAATTGCCTCATCACCTCATCCTTTCATGCCATTTCAGCTTATGAAAGGTTTCTTAGGAATGTTCTACTTTAAGATAGAGGGAGAAACCTGTACTGTGATTCTCTGATTTTAGTGAATTTCATAATCTTGGTTTAAGATACATCACCATATACTTTCTGACTCCTAGTAAATTACTACTAGTTTAAATGTTATCTTTGGGTCCAAAATGCTAATAGACCTACCAAATCACATGAACAAGCACGCACCCCCAAACCTAGCTTTATATACTGTCCTATATTATCAATCTCTCATAACGTTCATGTAATTTCTAACTCTCCAAAACATACTTAGGAAGAAAATTCAA
Organism: Suricata suricatta; assembly: GCF_006229205.1. NCBI lineage: Eukaryota > Metazoa > Chordata > Mammalia > Carnivora > Herpestidae > Suricata > Suricata suricatta. Next base: position 97,016,016 of record NC_043703.1, read on the forward strand.
GGACAGGAAGGGATTGTGGATTTTTTTTTCACTGTATATAGTCTTTTAATGAAGAAAAGTGATTAAGCCAACTGAGTCCAAAGCAAGCTGCACTTTTTCTTCCTGAGCCACAGAGAACAAAAGGCCTACCTGACTTATGATGAAGCTTGTTCATTTTAAACAGATCTTAAAATTTTTTAAATTTTTTCATTTATTTTTGAGAGAGAGAGAGACAGCATGAACAGGGGAGGGTCATGCAGAGAGGGAAACACAGAATCCGAAGACAGGCTCCAGGCTCCGAACTAGCTCTCAGCCGAGAGCCCAATGCGGGGCTTGAACCCAGGAACCATGGGATCATGACCTGAGCTGAAGTCAAGACACTTAACCAACTGAGCCACCCAGGTGCCCCGAATCTTAATACCCTAATCAAGGAAATAAGGGGAAAAAAAAGTAAAGCAAACACATCTTGCCTTGGTTATTTAAGAGGTAAAAAAGATGGCAAATATTTCTTGCTCAGCACTCTTAGGCTCACTTCATATATATAAAAATCCAACTTCTACTCCCTCATTCATATTATTTCCTGTTTCAACATCTGTGCCTCAATGAAACTTTATGTATATAAAGGATAAATGTCTTTGACCTTTAAAAAAAATCTTTCCTCCATGCAGTTTGTGATTTTAAAAGTTGCCTTCTGTTTTTCTTGAAAATGACTTAATTGTATTAGAAATCATCCATCTAAAAGAGACCCCCCAATATTCTACCACATGTACTATAATTGAGGGTTCATGTGCTCTAGAAATATATATTGATAATCACACAGGTAATCCACTTAACAAAAAGAGATGGATATTTTTTATCTTCATTATACAGATGAGGAAAACGAGGTTCAGGGTGGTCAAATAGCTTTCCCACAGCCACATAGCTAATATGTATTAAGTTTAGGGTCTAAATACAAATATACTCAACTCTAATCTCCATGATTTTTTTCAAAATAATTTTTTTAATGTTTTATTTATTTTTGATACAGAGAGAGACAGAGCATGAGAGGGGGAGGGGCAGAGAGAGAAGGAGCCACAGAATCCGAAGCAGGCTCCAGGCTCTGAGCTGTCGGCACAGAGCCCAACGCGGGGCTCAAACCCACGAATGTGAGATCTGACCTGAGCCGAGGTCAGAGGCTTAACCGACTGAGCCACCCAGGTGCCCAAATCTCCATGATTTTTGACCATCTGCTCTGCATCAAGTTTTTTTGAGTATATATCACCTACCAAGCTGTGTCCTCAAAGAGAAACTAAAAAAAGCAAAACCACTGCCAACAATGATCTCACATTCTAATACCAATGAGTAACAAATTAATGAATGAAATCCAGTAAGAGTTTTATAACAAAGATAAACATTAAGTGTAACAACTGTCCTATAGACGGAATACTCCATGATGCCTATTTTATAATAAAAGGTAAATATTATAGGTACCAATGGTCCCTAAGGACAGAATAATCCACTCTGCCTAACAGTCAGTATATATAATAATTGAATGTTCACTGCTAATGTAGCTAGTCCTTGGCCTAAATAAATAAATAAATAAATAAATAAATAAATAAATAAATAAACGTTCTTTCCTTCAGTGGATTCTGCTTCCTCCTTGACTCAAGTACCAGTCAGGCCAATGGGCCTAGGTTTCACTCAGGCTCACTTAAGAGCTGGACGATCACAGGTGAGGTTTCACTCGCCAAGAAGTATCCGTCTAGTTGCCTGTGTCCCATTTCAGCAGATTTCTTTTTAAGAACAGATACATTAACTGAAATCATATGGCCCTTTTAAATATTGTATGTCAGTCAGTCAGTTTTTAGTAAGAGTAGGGCTACTGAGAAATTTATCTTTGCCAAGGGGTTATTTTTGGTATCCCCTCAAATCACGTGAAATATGTGCCCATTTACTTATATGATTTTACAGTTCCTGAAGTTGCCAGATCAAGCTGCTACCATGACTGTTCCATATTTTTGGTCTCAGGGGAAATAATACTGTGCTGCCACTGCAGCCACATGATAACCCTCCCCTGCACCACCCGGAGCTTCTGACCCTCTGCACTCCTCTCCCTGATTTTCTTTGTACTCACAGAATTCTTTTTATCACTTCCTTTTGTAGATTTTTAAAAACTGCATATATCTCCATCTAAGTCATATGCCTATGTCAGTCATTTATTAAATGTCTCATAAGAACATTATTTTTTAATAGGCTCCAGGGACCAAATTTTTACCCCCTGAAGCTTGACCTTTATAAAAATGGCTTATTCTTATTTTATATAATGACTCTTTCACCATAATTTCCAATTTTCTTAAGTACCATAATCAATTTTTTCATTGCACAGGGATACATTTGTGGCAGCTTGCTTATGTGAACTCAGCATTTGCTGCTTGATTTTCCTTTTGTCTGGATCTCTTCACCATGGCCTAATATGGACAATGAACTTAGAATATATTACAAATTATCTGTGGTTGGGCACCATGTAAAAAATTTAAATGTTGCCACATATCCAGTTTGATTTTTTTAAGCACCTATCTGAATTCTACACAACAAAGGTTTTAATGACCTTTCCCATGAGGTTTGAGAAAACCCAGTGACACCTTTACTAGTGTGAAAACCAGATGTTTAGTTTCAAGGATAAAGGGAAGGTCTACCTGAAAAACCATCTATTATTTCCTTATATGTCCATAATGGACCAAGTTCTCTTAAAGCAAGATAACCTTTTTTTTTATTAGCAAGAAAAGTCTCTCAATGAAAAAGTAGTATGGATTGAAGTAAAAAGTTACACATGCTCCTTGCAAGAAAAAATAAATTTCCTTCATCACTATGAAGTTCAAATTGTCAACTTTTAGCTAAGTCCCAAAAGTCAATTAAAAGAGTTGGTAATACTTCACAAAATGGATGAGCTTTAGAAGCTTCTGGGGACATTGAAAAGGCTTTACAGAATTCTAATACATCCTAGACCTATTGAATACAATTACCTGTCAAGTTCCTTGATCTGTAATTTTAAAATGTACCCAGGAAACCTAGATGGCTCAGTCAGTTAAAGCATCCTACTTTGACTCAGGTCATAATCTCACGGTTCATGAGTTTGAGCCCCATACTGGGCTCTGTGCTGACAGGATGAAGCCTGCTTGGGATTCTCTCTCTTTCCTTCTCTCTCTACCCCTCCCCCACTCATACTTTCTCTAAATAAATAAACAAACTTAACAAATGCTCTAAGTGTGCCCACTGGTGATTAGCGGGTAGAGGAGGGCAGGGCAGCCAACTTGAAAACTGTGGTGTTGGAACAATGGTAATGAGGTCAAGGTTTGTAGTGGCGTGTGAGAGACTGTTCAGATTTCTAACAAGGAGATAAGTTATGTTCCCAGCCTTGCTTAAACAGCAGTTCTCCTTTATACAGGGCTTTTTTTTTTTTTTAATTGGGGAATGACATATTTGAAGTAGTTGAAGAAAAAAGCAACAGTGGCTTAACCTAATAGGTTATAACATTACTCTTTATAAACAATAAGAGGGCAAGTGCCAAACCAAATTGTCCTCACGCACAGCACAGCAGTCCAGATTCTGGCTGTCTTTTGGACTACTCCACTTCCCTCCCTTCCCAATACAATGAACAACTCTTCACTTCACTCAGTCCTCTCACGAAGAAGACCGCTGGTCACAGCAAGTACATACGGGTCAGTGCAGATCCAACTGCTCTCCTCGGGAAGCAATTCAAAATGGATGTCCTGCTGACCATCAGTCAGATAGCTGCCTTCTTTTATCTCAACAAATAACCACTACAAAGACCATCATAACAAGCCATCACATGATTATTTTAGGTATACTTAGCATCACAAATAGCTGCTCCTTAACAGAAGATTTCTGGCAAATTTTGCCACTAGCTATCTGCAAAAAAGTCTATGGTTAGCTTATGAATGAGGATTTCCCTGTGAACGAAAATCACAACTGACCAATTTAGGGATTTTCATCCCTCTGGCAGTACTGTAGTCCAATCTAAATTTGATTGTCTCCTTGAATGGAGTAATTTAATTTTCTCTAAATGTCTACTGACTTTAGAAAGCCAAGTCTAGAAAATGAAACGGAGAACTAGATCAGTTGACCAGGTAATTCAGGCCAAAAAATAATATATTGCTCAGAAACTTCATATAACATATGAGTTGTTTTAATTCCCTGAATTATCATTTGTCTGACTAGTCAAGTTTTCTGGTCTATATCTAAGCTATGTAATAACAAAGTCATTTAAGGTGAAAGGAAACCCTGTTCTCGGTTCACAACTCTGGCAGCATCCCTGCATGTTACTTGGTGGAAAGTGAAGACTAACAGTTACTGGAGATTACTGCAGCTGCTACTATTTCTCAGTGAGCTAACCTGTGGTCATAGGCACAGAAAAACTCATAGGCAGACAAGTCAAGCAGAAAAGGGAGCACTGCACTTAACAGAATACACATTTTGTAGAAGTAGATATAATTTGAATGTGCAAAGACATGTCTTGAAAAATAGCAACTATTATCGCCATGCTTGTATTTCTTAATGTCACAAACCTGGAAAACATCCATTCTGAAAAGCTAGAGTTTTATACTACGTATAGGAGTCCCAATAAAGAAGCAGCTCATTAGTGCTTTTAGTAATAAATGACTGAAAGTGAATGAAATCATTCTCACTCTGTCTCTCTCTTTACCAAAAGGACAAGCAGTAAGACACTGGTTTTAAGGGAAATATGACCTTAGGCCCTGAAGTTTTGTTGCCTTTTAATTCAGTGATTACCAACCATGTTAATTCTTCAGTGCAAGTTACACAGCTTAGGACAGCCGGCTGCAGACCTGAACTACTTGATAAATCATCTAAATGAACATACGATCATTTATCCCTTGGCTGGGGGACGTCAAAGGCCCTTCGGGTATATAGAGCTTTTTGAGGACCTGAGAAAAAGAGTATTATTTCTTTTAATGTTAGAAGCAGAGTTAAGCCATCTCAACAAGTGGATCTACTTCATTCTGTGCAATTTTCCCTCTCGTGCTCGCTTCAGCAGCACAAATACTAAAATTGAAACCTTCCCTCTCACAAACTGCCAAAAAGCACTTTCTGATAGTCACAATGAATAATGCTATTTAGAAGCCAAATTTTCAGTAGCCTATTCCTGTTACCTATACACATACAAAGATATACAAAAAATAAATTACTGCCCCCTTTTTAAAGAAACATTTTAAGACTGGTCTTTGGAGGAATTTTAAAGGAAGGTCCAGATCATCAGAGATTGTTGAAGTGGTTTCCAAATCCCTTGCAAATCCTCTGAGATCACCTAAATTGGGCAAGAAACAAGGAAGTTGATCAAAAGGGTCAAGTTGAGTCCAACTCCCAGTTCAAGAAGGGGAAAAAAATCTGCTTTTATTGATTTGATTTGCCCTGCTTGGGAAAATTTACCTCAAAGCAAAAAGGAAAAGAAATGTTAAAATGGGTGTATTATAAAAAGATAAAAAAATAAAAACAATAGTAAATAGTAGTAAATTCTAAAAGGAAATTTTAAAAAATGTTTAGCCAATCAGTTCAGTCATTTAACAAGTATTGATGATTACCTACTTGTGACAGCCCCTGTTCTCTGTCTTCTTGTATTCTGGAGGGAGGAAAACAGGCAATAAACAGTACACAAAATAAATGAAAAAAATGTTAAAAGGTAATAATTGTCATGGAAGAGAAACTGGAGTGGCATATGATGGTTCAGAAGTTTAACCATAGAACTGAATAGGAGTGATCAGAGTGAGTCTCTTGAGAAGGTGCCATTTGAACAAAATCTTGAAGGATGTGAGGATTCTACCCAATTATTTAAATTTTTCAAGGTAATTATATGTTATTTTCTAGCAAAGATAGTATCTAGGAAGAGAAATCCCTAAATTAGTTTTTTCCTTGAAATCTGCCTTTTAGTTGACTAAGTGGTTACTGTAAACTCAATTCATTTCATTCTCTAGAGTTGTTACAAAGGCAAAACAATGATACACACAAAGTTTTCTCAGGTACTTCCAGTGCACAAGAAAATATTTACCTTCCTGTTCCCTTCAGACTGTGAATTTGCATCTAAAAAGACAGCACTTTGTTGGGGCTGCTGGGTGGCTCAGTTGGTTAAGCATCTAACTCTTGGTTTGGGTTCAGGTCATGTTTTCAATGGTTAGTGGGTTCGAGCCCCACATCAGGCTCTCTACTCTCAGCACAGAGCCTGCTATGGATTCTCTGTCCCCTCCTCATTGCCCCACTCAAAAATGAATAAACCTCTTAAAAAAATAACAAACTAAACTAATAACAACAATCACTTTGTCAATGAACTCCTAGGTTCGTTCAAAGGGGAGGTAAGTCCATTTGAGCTTCATCATTCTATTAAAGAGAAAGATCAAAGTGTGAAGAGTTACAGAAATATCTAAATAATTCTGATTAAGTAAAATCAACATTTAATGCTTTATTGTACCAATATCCTTTGTCGTATGGGCCATTAGGACAATGATGTCCAATTAGTTATAACTTAAAACAATCACAGAATCATAAATTATAGGTATTTATATGATGGACAAAAGATATTAAGAAATTAAACTGTTTTTAAGCTTTTGGTCATTAAAGGAGCGCCTGGGTGGCTCAGCTGGTTAAGCGGCCGACTTCAACTCAGGTCAGATCTCACAGTTCATGGGTTCGATCTCCACATTGGGGTCTGTGCTGACAGCTCAGAGCCTGGAGTCTGCTTCTGATTCTCTATCTTCCTCTCTCTCTCTGACCCTCCCCCACTCACACTCTGTGTGTCTCTCTCTCAAAAATAAACAAATGTTAAAAAATAAAAAAATAAACTTTTGGCCATTACAGATTGTTTTAAAATTCAGTTAATCTAATGTATACAGTGTCTTATTTTACTGCCACCATTGATAAAAGCCATCTTCTAAGACTTTCATAATTTGTCATGTAACATATTCTTGAGAATGGAGTATTTTCATTAGCCCACATTATAGATCATAAAATTTATATATGTAAAGTTATATAACTTGCACAAGGACAAATACAGGATTTCAGCTAAAATCTTATGACTTCATGAAGTCTTACATCACACTATACTTCTCTTTTGTTATTATGTAAAATTTTACACCACTATAAAGAAAACCTTGAAATGAGAATCAGTATCATCCTGTATAATACTTTACGATTGGTTTCCTTCACATTACCTCTAAATTTATTTTTTTTAAGAATAAGATTATGAAATCTATTAGTATGTAAGGAAAGTCTTTAAGATTTCCTTAAGATTGGTTATTCTACACCAGTTATTTTAGTTCAAAGTCTGTACAATGTGTTGTCTATCATAATAAGCAGTATCTCCCAGCGTGCCTTATAATTAAAAGAGTGTCATTTTGTTTTTAGATGACCTGTAATGTCATTACCTGCTCCAAAATTCTAGGATTCTGCTTAAAGATCCAGACTCCTTTGGTACATGAGCTAAGCATTCTGGGAAATTACACTTTTCTTTAAAACCACTAGCCAACACAATGAAGATATTCCCTCTTACTACCTTAAGTGAATTGATGTTGATTTATAAACAAAATATAGATTAAGAAAAATACATTTTAAAAAGGACAGATAAAATCATTATTTTGGAAAAGGAATCATCATTTTAAAGTCTAGTGTGCCATGATTTCATTTTTTTTGCTATTGATATATTTCAGCTAAGCACATGCAAATTTATATTTATACTACCTTGTTCTTAAAAAGATTAGACTGTGGAGTGTCCTTTCTGTGTTCTTCTCTTGGGATAAAGTAACCTACTACAGGTCAATGAAATCCTTGTTTAGTTTATTAGTTATTCAGTGTCACCACTGTTTAATGAATATATGAAGACATGGGAAATATGTCATCACAGAGCCAAGACCGTAGAGATTTGAAGGAGCTGGGACTTATATTAGTAATAACTATAATGGCAAAATTGATTGATTCACAGCAAGAGATAATACATAAATATTTACTTTTCAAGTAATTTCTCTTGATTATGCTCAAAAGTGATGGGCATGTAGGCTAAAGAAGAACTGAAAAATACCATATTCTAAATAGTCACATAGCCATCGATGTATGTCATATTGATGAAGATATTTATAAAGATGATGAAGATACTTAGTATCTGATTTTATAAAGTGAAATTCTAGTCTTTCCATGTTCTGGAACTGTGAATGAGGAGCATCCCCTTGTACTGCAACAGTAAAAGTAATAACAAATAATTCAAAATAAATTACTGCTTAGTTTGCATATGCACCGAACATAGGCATTTCAATACAGTAAAAATCTGTCAACATTCACAAACATGTCGGAATAATGAAGAATACTTAATATTATAAAGCTAAATGAAGAACTATAAAATAAGAAGCCATAAAGAAGAGCAATATGATATTTTCAAAATCAAATTAATTCCACATCAGAAACCACAGTGAAATGTATTTAAATGTTGTAAAACAAGTATACATCATGAAGTTAGTTACTTGAAGTGGGGTATTTTATATACAAATTAGTTACACAGCAACATAAGGGTTGAAATATGGTAACAAAAATTATAAAAACAAGGGAAATTAAATAAAATATATGAAATAATTTTTCCTTCTATTAAATATTATAAATATATTTTATTATAAGTAAATTTTATATGTTATTATATTTAATACATTTTAAGAGTAAATATGTGATGTGACATCAGAGATAAAATTTTAAAATATCTTATCTACGATATTACTGATTGTGGTGGAATCAAGTATATCTAGTTCCTGATACAAGCAGTTTTGAGAAAAATCTATTTTTTTGAGAGACAGAGAGAGACAGCACAAGCAGGGAAGGGTCGGAGAGAGAGGGAGACACAGAATCCGAAGCAGGCTCCAGGCTGTGAGCTAGCTGTCAGCACAGAGCCTGACTTGGGGCTCGAACCCACAAACCATGAGATCATGACCTGAGCAAAAGCCAGAAGCTTAACCAACTGAGCCACCCAGCTGCCCCATTAATTTTTTTTTATAAATTACTATAAGATCTTCAGTTTCACTAATACAATAAAGGTTAGGCATTTTTACAATAGTTTTATTCCTGACAGTTGCATTTATAATTCCTCAGCCTTCTGGTAAAATGAGAAACCTGGATAATCAAGCAGTAAGTGTTAACTTGAATGGACATTCACTTTGCAAAAATGCCACAGAATTTATGAACACAGGAACAGAAAATATGCTCGTGTCACAAGATAAGACATAAATTTTGGCTCTTTTCAAGGCTTACAACCCAAACCCATTCTAAACAGGTCTAATGGTACATCACAGTTGATACAGTGAGGTAGAAAACAAAAACAGTAGCAAAAAACAAACAAAAAAATCATGGAAACCACATCAGACAGCATAAATTTCAGGAACATTTCCGTACCTGTTATTGTATGAATAGTGAAAACTACAAAATAAAATTTGATCATTTTCCAATGTGACAACAAATCACATTAAAATTCTTAAAAACCTTTAAATACAAAGATACATGGACTTCATTGTCTTACAGATCCACTGCAGTGCATGTGCGAAGGCATATTGAAGTGATACTGGAAAGATACCTTACTAGAAAGAAAAGCATATCAATGACAGGAAATAGAAAGTTGGGAGACAGACACAAAGAAGATTCCATGTAATTTGTTGCTACAATTCTTTTTTAGTTATTAACATAAATTTCCTCTTTCTTTTCCACCCTGTACTTTGTCTACTCCCAAACGCTCCATGTCCTCCTCTAAACCTACCTCTTCCAACGTATGCTCACCAATCTTCCACCTCACACATACATACTTAGGTCGTAAAAATGGTAAATTCAAGATAAGACAGGAAAAAATATTCTGGAAATACAATGTTTAAAAAGAAAGACAAGTATCCTGCCCTCATGGAGCTTACATTCTACAAGGATAAGTTGGCATTAAATATACAATCACTCATATAAATATATAATTATCATTATAATGATTGTTATAAAGGAAAATATAAGCCTCCAATTAAAGTACCAACATTAATTATTAACTTATGCTTCTGAGCTGTTAACCAGTCATGATGGCTGGATTTGCAGTGTAACTTACATTTTTGGCATTTTCTTTTAAATGGTCATTCATTTCTCTCAGGCAAACATTTGAGTAAAACATAGGTAAATAAAGTAATTATTGAAATGAAGTGACCAGTTAAACAACCATGAGAAAACAAAACAAAAAATAACTGCACTCCCAAGTACATTGACAAACCTAAATTCTAAATAGAATGGAGAATAAAGTTAGCATTGTCCATGGCTCTAACAATACCAATGACAAATATCAAGCCTGGAAAAGGAAGCAAACACAATTTCACAAAGACCACTTGGATCTATCTGGCAATGACCAGCAGAAGTAAGGTTGGTTCTGGATAATACCTCTCCTCAGCTATCCCAAAAGAAATTATGATTCATTGAAAAAAAAAGTTTATTCCTAACTGTATCCAGGTAAAGGTGACATGTTCTTGTTCAGAAAACATGAAGACAAATCCAAATAATTAACTCTAAAGTATGAAGCAGAAGGACCAAATAATATTATGAGGCAAGATGGCCTATGGGAAGCGTGATAAAGCTTCTATTTCATTCATTATGATTCTGCAAGCACATAGCAATGATCCTTAGCATGTCTCCTTAACATAACTTAGCTGTTCTTGTCATCTACAAATGATAAGGGATTTTGCAGTTTCCAAACCCTGAAAAGTTAATAATTAGGGAGTATGAAAAGATCCACAACAACTATATAAGGAAACATCACAAAATGATGTCAGTGCTTACCTCTAGGGAGAAGACTGAGGAGGATGAAGAAGGCTAACCAAAATAATGTTCTCTTTAGATAAGTTAGTTTTTTTTAAGAAATTACATTCATTTATCATCGGGGATTTAAAATTTTAGAAAATATTTAAGAACTCAAATAGAAAAAAATGATACTGTTCTTGAATCCAATTTTGCCTCTGGACTCAAAAAAAAAAAAAAAAGAAAAGAAAAGAAAAACTTTGATGCACAGATGTTTCATTCCAGAGTCCCTGAATTCACTAAAGAGGAAAGCAACTGTCAAGAAAAATACCCCAGGATTATATTGTATGGAAAAATTTAGGAAGTGTAACTTACAACGCACATCAATTATTTCAGACTGGACAGGTTCAACAGCTATTTTACGCACAACTAGGATTTAACTTGATATAGGAACCTACAATGTGAAATTTCTAGAAATTTTATGACTCCTTCAATATGGGGCACAGGACAAAGAGAGCTGCGTCAGGAAGCCCCTGATCCATGCTATCTTTATTTTTTCTGAACGCCCATCACGTTTTCTCTCTCATCGCACTTGCATTCTGTCATTTATACTAACTTGTTCGCAGGTCTTCATTTCCCAACTATATTGACATTCTTTGAATGTGGATGCCACGTCATAGTAAAGACTGTATCTTTGCTCTAGAAGGCAGATTTGTTTAAATGATTTGTAATTAAAGGACTTACAAAGCATGTTTCTCATTTCTATATATCTAAACTTGTAAAGGTTACCACTCTGGTTTGCAAAATAATCAAATCCACCAGACAATCTTCTTTCCCTATTAACATCAAAAAGCATCCTGGTACCATAAACAGAAGACAAATGTGAAGGAAAAACCAAATTCCCACGCTTTGCAGTTTTTTGCTGACTGAGAAATACTATTCGATGAAAAGTAGTGAAGTAAAAATATATGACCCATATCCCAACAGAAAACATTTTAAGACTGACATAATAAAACTAAATGAGGTGACACTTAACACTGATGACATCAAAACAAATTATCAGCTGAGTATAAATACGAATTATTCTATATATAGAATTAAAAGGTTATAGAATTAGAAAATTATTGTTGAGTTAATTTTACATCATGTATATGTATGTGTATGTTTAGAATATTTATTGTATTTATATGTGTATATACGTGCATTCATAGATATACAAACACATATGCATATACCTCACTTAGCTGATAAAATAAAATATAGATACAGTTCCCTCTATGCTATCCTGAGTCCTCGACTAAGGGACGTGGTGTGGAATACCCGCTAAGAAGGGAAGTAGATGGTAATTTGACCAAAAAAATTTAGAAAGCATCTCAAATGGTATATAACATCTCCACAACAACTGATACTGTCATTTGTGTCATTGCTGGAAGGCTTAAAATAAGATTAAATTATATTATTGGAAATGGGTAACCAAAATATAAACTACAATAGCATATGTTCTCTTTATTGGCTCAAAATATCCAAGCAACATTTGTTTCGAAAGCTTTATTTTACACATTTAAAACTTTGCTATTATTTCTTACTTATTGCCTGGCTCATGTTCAGGTACTTTTCAAGCAGAAAATTTTCCCTGCTAGATGACACAGTGTAAGAAGAATGTCGTCCCAATTCACCAGATTAACATTCAGAGCACAAGAAAACTCAGAGAATTTAAGGATGAGACAAATTCCTGCATTTAAAATAGCAACACACACACACACACACACACACACACACACACACACACAAAACAAAAAACTACAGACCAAGGGCACATTCACTAACACATTAAAACAATTAGCTTAAAGGCTATGATATGTATTTACCACAGCTACAGATCATCTACTTCTATTTAATGACAACACTAAACACAATGTGGATGGTTCCAAACGGCAAAGTAAGCATGCTTTTGAATCTGGCATCAATGCTGTCAAGGAGTACACATGCCTGACTTACCAAGTGATGCAGAAATATATACCTGGTTGATAACGTTCTTAAAACAAAGTTAGTATGTGCAAAAGAAAGAACAGGCTTGTCTTGTTTCTTTATCTTTTTCACAGTACTACCTTTTCAGGTTCTTATGGAATTAATGTGTATATATGACATCTAGCAGGCAAAAAGGTGATGAGCACAAGCACTACCACTTCAATGCTGCACATGCTTACACTCGCATCCCAATGCAAAATGGCTGGGGCAGGTGTGCTCCGGAGTTAAATGTTTGAGGATGATACATTTACAGTAACTACACCCTTCAGTTAACTACCATTAAATAATACTGCAAAAAAGGACACTGAAACTTGTTGCTAATTTCTACATATACTAATTATATAGGCAGCCAACATGAAAAAAACACCGTAAAAACAAACAAAAAAAAAAGTGAAAAATTTTGATGGAGTTTTCTTACCTTAAATTCATAAAATATCCATTAACACTCATACCTACCTCTCAGTGCCCACTACTAATACAAAAAGGTCTAAATACATTTGCATAACTTATACACACTGTAATTCATATAGATGTTATTAAGAAGAAATAAAATAATGTAATACCTTTACTTTTACCTATGGATTTGATGAAATGGTTCCATGAAGAAAGGGTTTCCATACAAAGAGAATAAAGAGAGAAACAACAATAAGAATTATGTATATATGTAAATGCACTACTCTTTGAAATTTAAACAAGACAAGAAAGTATAAATTAGGGTTTGAAAACACATGGAGATATAATCAGTATATGTTAAGAAATCTGCCTTTTTTAGAGGAAATACATGCAAAGAAACTGAAAAGTCCATGCTCACTTTTAAAATATTATACAAAAAAGAAGATACACAATGACTATACTATAGGCAGAAAAAGTATTGATTCTGTGAAACACTATACTCAGCATTCTAAAAGCCAGAAGTCAAAGATGTCTGCATGTTCCCAAACTGCCATGCATGGGTGAAAAATGGACTGTTTCTGGTACAATAGGGTAAACTGAATATACTATTTCAGATAGGAACTTCTGATGGTTCTCGGTTTTTCTTTACTATAGCTACCCTTAACTGCATATGCTTATAAGTGTATGGAAACTTTAATCACAAATTCTTATGTCTCATTTATTTGCAGATATTATAGTGCAAAGAATGAACAAAAATAAAGTCAAAGGAGCAAACCAAACTCAAACCAACAAATAAAGGGGAAAAACATATGAAAAAATGTGAACAAAAGTTATGTATTTAATTTGCAGCCAGATAATTTGCAAGCATTTGCCCATCCTTTGCAGTGATGGTTTAAAGCAGCTACAGAACAAGAAAACACTGAAAGCAGAGTGGAAAAGGAACAGAGCCCATACCTTGGTCGCCCATCATCAGGTGCGCCAGACCTTGAAGGGAAACAAGAGCACAGTCAGCAATAAACAAGGGAGCATGGGAAGTCAGGGTTGTCACGGTGACAAAAATGTTCAGTGACAGACATCTTGTTTCCTATGAGACATGTCTGTATCACAGAAGCAAATCAAAAAGCATTCTTTCAACCCCTGGTTGGAATGCTTTGGGGCAAAGAGTTAATACTACTGCAATTTAAACACTGGCATATGCTGCCCTGTGTATTTTTTTAGTGCATCAGTTGGAACAATGAAGAGCATAAAATCATGACTTAAAATCCAACCAATCCCTTAAGTATTGCATCGGTCCTTCATGCCCTTTGGTGATACTGCCACCGGGCTTGTTATTCTTTGGTGGTGAGTTTTATTTTTAAAAACCCAAAGGAATATCTGAAACATGGGCTGGGTCTGATCTTTTTCCCCTCATCAAAAAAATGAGAAATTTTTAATTAAATTAAAAAAATCCTTAGTCACACGGAAATGATAATGCAGAAATGTCTCCTTGTCTGACACATGTAGCAATTGACTAAACTTGTTCAAATACAAAAATAGATTATTAAACATGCAGCTGTAAAGTCAGAATTTACTACAGAATAATGTTCTTAGGAAACAATGGATCAGCTTTAAGTAGGCTCAAGTAATTTTCCATGGAGGACAACATTATTTAGCCTTTCACCTAAGCATTACCTAAATACTGAACTATGAGTTAATAACTGTGTGTATATAACCATATATATATATGCACATACATATTATACACACATATGATAAAGTTTTATGTTTTATATAATTCCTAATTTCATCAAGGAAGTTTTCTAAAATAATACTGAATTCCCTTTATTTAAATACTGATTATCTATTGCTTGACAACTAACTTCAGATTGATGTTTACCACTTTACTGCTAATGTTCTTTAAAAAAAACTCTTTCAATATCCAGGAAGGTATTTTTTTACTGAGAAGCACCAGTTCCTAGTTCTCACTTCATATTCAGCAACAAAGCTTCTCCTCAAACCATGTCTATTTCAAGGCATGGGAAAAAGTTACAGCAATATAGTAATACCTACAGCAATTTCAGTAAAATTTATATTTCATTTCCTAATGTTATTTCAAATATATTTGAGACTTTATCAAATTACCTAATATTATACATTATTTGCATCAATACTGAAATAATCTGCAGTATTTCTCCTTAAAATTTTAGGAGTATTTAAACATCACTGTGGAGCAGTACATTTACAAATCAACATATAATCAAAATATAAAGATGATTTAACATAGAAGTTTAATGTTTCTGTAATATAGCCTCTTTTTATATTTTCAAAGTGATTTTAACAAAACATCACACAGGGAGATTGAAAAGTTTATGATCTGTTGGTGATGATGTGTAGGTTATATAATTTGTCATGTAATTTCACTTTTCAAACTACTACATATATTTCCAAAAAAGGGTTTGTAATTTTTTTGTAGACTAAGTCAGGGATTTATCTCTATATAAGATCTAACTTTTAGAAAATATATAAGACACTTCTAATGGTAGTTTTTAATACCTCCCCAATAAGGATGTAAGTTAATAAGCCTCAATAACATTCACATGCTAGACATTCTTACCTCTAAGGGAGCTCCGCTATATTGTCAAAGTCAAGTTATAAATAGGGATGCTACAATTATGACTGAATAGTTTATGGGCCTATACTCTGAAAATCTTGTCAAATTGTTTCATGGGATGCATGTGTGAGGAAAGAGGCATTCAGGCTTATTAGGCTAATTTTAAAGCCCCTGGAATGCAAGTGGATTCAAAAAGAAGGAACAAAAACATGGAATATTTTTATAGAATGTTTAAGGAAATGCAAAAAAATTTTGAAAAGATACTTTAAAAATCAATCTCAATTAGCATGCATACTATAAATGATACTGATTTTGAACGATTTCAGACCCTCAGGGTAATATCTTCCTTATCAAGTGCATATTCACATGCTATTAAAATTATCGTATAGAAAAACAGAAGCCATACATAGAGCCAGCACTTGGAGAAACACTCACTGATGACTACTTTTGAAGTTTTAATCTATTTTATTTAAATAATGGAAGAGAAATGTTCACCAATTAAACATCCAGGAAAGTATCACAAATGATATGCTGAAACCTGCTACTGGACCAACCTTATATTACCATGAATCATTCTTTGAGACATCAAATCTTAGTGACTTTAATAGCTATTTATCCGTAACCTCAGATGGGAAGTCTTTTTCTAAGAAATCTGTCATTCTGTAAAAATGTTCATTATTCTTAAAGAATGGCTCTATTTTAGAATATCACAGCAAAATAAAATATGTTAAACACTTTTAAAATATATACATGAGTTAAATGTTTCTGCAGGAACTGTTAATGCTGTGATTATGCAGGTTGACAGAACATCAACATCCCTTACACAATTACCTAGTTCTTTTAGTACTCTTATCCTTGAAAGATCTGTTTGGCAGTATACTGACATACATTTAAGTTCTTTAAAGACAGAATGTTGAACATGTTTTCGTTTGTTGGATTCTATAGGAAAAAAGTCTAACTTTCTCAGCATTCCTTTATAATCTCAGAAAAAAGCTTTAATGACTATTCTAGTAGACACAGAATATCACAAACATACTTACCAGTAATCACGTTGGAGTGTTGTATACTTGCATTTCCAATGACCAGTGACTTAATTTTTAATCTAAATTTATGCCTCTTACAAAGAGTCAATGCTTTATTCTGCGTTTTTATATAAATCAAATCATTTGAAATTAAACCAATGAGGTTGAGGTGATGAAATGCTAAACATTTCCAAAATAAAATAAATCATTTTGAGCAAGGAAAAAGAAATGAAGACCGAATCATGCACTGAGTTCTGAAACTGCAAAGAAATACTTCCTCATTTAAAACAAAAGAAGCAGGATTGTATCATTTTCCCCATACAGAACACTGCAATAAGCATTCCAAGGTTTTGGTGGCGTGCTGGGATCCATCACGGGACAGAGGTAAGGCTGAAGGAGCGTCATATCCCTAGAGACTGCTGGGGCTGCGAGTGCGTGTTCTGTATGAAAAGTGATACGCAATCCAGAAATCAAATGCTCAGAAATAAGTTAAACTTACCGTCTAAATTCGAGATGTACTCTATTAAAACTAAGAAATAAAAGGCAAATGAGAGTTGGAAAATAAAGTAGAAAGCACCCACCTTCCACATTGTTGTCTTCTGAAAGCACATGACAAGGAGGGAGAGAAAAGGAAAAACATTCATTAAGCAGCATGCAGACTGGACCTTTGCCTTTGCATGTCTTCCTCATGCAAGGCATCAAACACATCATGCAAGTGCTCCATCGCTACCGTTCAAAGGGGAAAACAAAACCATGGGAAGCAGGTTCCCGCCTACTGGCCGCATTTTAAGAATGTGAGACGATATTTCAGTAAAACTGCCATGTCCTGAGCAAGGCATTTAAAAAAGTCATTCACTGTCCTGTATTATCACTGATGTGACTGTTCTAGGCAGTTATTTTTAAATCCTTATTATTATTATTATTAATATTAGTTCCAAAAATATATATTTCTAAATTCTGATCAGGCCTTGGATAAAATAAAGCCCACTGCCAAGAGCCATGAAATTTCACTTAAAGACACTCCAGAACTACAAAATATGTAATCCATTTACCTTCATGGAAGTATTTCTAAACCTTTAATTTTTTTCCTTAAACACAACATAAATCTATGTAACTAAAATTTATGATCTGGTTTATTTATAGTGTGTTAATAGTTCATTAAAAATAATCGTAGTTTACTGAATTTGTTAAATAGTTTTAACTTATAAAACCATTAACTAGAAAAAGTAATCACTGCAAAAGAAGTGATATACTTTTATACATTTGGGGGCTGTCCATTAGGCAAAATTTATCATGGTTTATTCACTTTGTACTTCTGTTTAGGGTATGAGTATGAAAATAGTTAATATAATGACAATATTTGGTAAGCCTTTTGTATTTCCATATAATCTACATAATATTTATGTATTTACATGTATTTCCATATGTGTACATATATACATGTATATACAGACACATACACATACCTAATATGTGTGTACAAGCAGACTTTGCATGTATTTCCTACACATAATCAATGTAAGTGTATGGGATTTGAACTGTTTTCAGTAATTACTAAAATCTTCAGGGCTCAAAAATGATACACAGGGTTCAGCATACAGTAAGAAATGGAAGAGAAAGTTCTTTTCCAGGATTAGGGCAACGTCAAGGTTTTGTTTTTTAGTTTTTGGTTTTCTATGTTTTTTATTTATTTTAGAGAGACAGAGAGAGAGACAGCACGAGCAAGGGAGAGTCAGAGAGAGAGAGGGAGGTACAGAATCTGAAGCAGGCTCCGGGCTCTGAGCTAGCTGTCAGCACAGAACCTGACACGGGGCTCGATATCAAAAAGAATGAGATCACGACCTGAGCCGAAGTCGGAAGCTTAACCAACTGAGCCATCCAAGCACCCCAAAAGGTTTTAGTACTTATCATAATGCTTTCAATAATAAAATACATCCATGTTGACATTTCTAGTCTTTATCTTTTACTTAATTATAATTTTAAACGTGATTATTTGATCAAAATTATTTAGGAGGCACACAACAGCAAGAGTAGGAAATTGGAGAAAAACAACTTATAAATGTACCATTTCATAAGGTTGAACAAATTACTCTTTTTAATTGTTAAACTTTTAATGGATTAAAAATCATTAATTTAGTTTAAAATCTATCAGCTCAAAACTGAAATATCAACATAGGCACTTTTACTGAGAGGGTCTTAACAAATATAATAGAAGACAGTTAGTGGATAAATGTGTATAATAGCATCTATACAAAATATTAAGTTTGCCAGAGTTTGTTTTAAAAGAAATAACAACAACAACAACAACAACAAAAAAGACATAGTTAGTATGTGCCATTCATTTTCTGACTGGTTTTGGTTTCCAATCTTCTAAATAAGAAATTAGACTGAACTTGCTACTTTTCAATGGCAACGTTGATCCGACATGGACCCAGATGTTAAAGATTTATTTCAGGGGTGCCTGGATGGCTCGGTCAGTTGAGCATCTGACTTTGACTCAGGGCATGATCTCATGGTTCGCAAATTCGAGCCCCACATTGGGCCCCCTGTGGTCAGTCAGCACAGAGTCTACTTTGGATTCTCTGTCCCCCTCTAGCTGGCCCTATCCCACATGTGTTCCCCCCCAAATAAATAAATATTTAAGTAAATAAATAAATAAATATTTTACTACATTATATGGGGCATCATACAAGACTCAAATTGTTTTAATGTTTAAGATATATTTTTTCATTTTATATTAACTGCGCTCTGAAATTGTATTCCCCATTTGAGATGCGTTTTTTTTTTTAAGTAAGATTTTTTAATATAGGGGGTAAAACAACAAAATCAGGGAACTTAGAAAAAAGTCAGTTAGCAATTACTATGATGCTACTTAATTTCTGTAAACAGAGATTGGCAAATATGATTTTGAGTAGCACAGTCTCAGGAAAAAAGTTTTGTGTTTTGGTAAAGTACTACATGAAAATCTAAAATTAAAAGAAAAATGAAACCAAAGTAAAACAGGCCCAGGCTTGACACCAAGTTTATAATGTGCTAAAAGTAAGATACTAGGAAAGGAAGTTGTGGTGATAAAATCAAGGTCATTGATTCAGATCCCCTGCAAGTGAGTTCTCTCCTTTTACTGTTAACTAAAACACAGGGCCACAGATGGCACCATTGATCTTGCCCTGCCATCCAGCATGTTTCTGAGCTTTTGTTCATAAAGAGAACCAACCTAAGTAATGGGATTGCCCCACTATGCAAATTCAAGTCATGTCCAATGTATAAACAAATCCTGACTTGACCACGTTCAGAAAAATGGCCTCAAGAGACTCAGATTAAAAAAAAAATCAAAGTATTAGAGTAAATGAAAGGACAATATATTAACTACTATATTTTAAAAAAATAGAAGAGGAAGAAAAGGAAGAAAACTGGTTTGGAACAGACTGCACTGAGTTTCAGACTCAATCACATAATTTAAAAAATATTCTCTTTATTTGTATCTATTCTTTTCTACCTTTTTGGTATCTATTTATTGGCTTTAGCCAATTTAAATCTGCTAACCTACAGGTGATCCCTATGTTACTTCAGAATCTGGATATAATTATAAATGGTGGTAGCTCTCCCATTTACAATCATTCTCCAGGTGTTTTTCCTTTTCTCTTTTCCTTATACTTGGTTTTTGGACTACAAGAATATCAAGTTTTAAAAGAACAGTTTTCTTCATGTTGTCAACTCTAGCTTTCTCTTTGTAGATTATTTTGCAATCAAAGAATATTTTGATTTGTAACAGCAGCAGAGACAGGGGTAAAAACTGGCATGCCACAGTATAAAGTTAGAGAAGTACATTTTGCTTTAGTGTAAGGTAGAAAGCAGTCCATCCAGCCTTACCTGTGGACACTGTCAAGTTAGGGAAAAGCTCTTGGTTTGCAGAATACCCTGGCTTCTTAATTTTGCTGACCTAATACTGCTGTGCACATGAAGTGAGTCTTAGTAACCAACTTTACTATGAGGACCATGCCACCTATAAAGATTACATTCTTTTTTTTCTTTTGATTGTGAAAATAAGGAATAAAATCATGAAAAAGATAGCTTAAATTTTCTTTTTTTTTTCAGATATGCTTCCCTCACAAAAATGGGAACAGGCACCAGAACATCAGTTATGTTATGAATAATTTGTGTGCACTTGACATGAAGAGAAGCTGCAGACGATTAAACTGTATATTTCTGAATTACTTCACAAGAGTATCTCCAGAAAAAAGTATTTCCTTTGCCTCCCAGCTTATAAGAATGCAAGGACAGTAAGTTTAATTTATCATGAGGGTTTTTTGCACATAATTTTACTTTCTTCTAGGGAAAAAATGAGCAAGAAAATAAATGTATTTGTTTCATCGTAAAGAAAATCAGGAATTGAATCATGATAATTTTGATATAAAATATCACAAGTAACTTCCTTTTGTACAATCAGTATTTAAGGTTAGCAATATGAAAGCTTCATCTAAATCTATAAGCAAGAGTCAACTTATGTGCTACATTTTAAGTTCAAAATTGGCTGAAATAAATCTGTCACCACTTGGGCATTCCTTCTCTGTTTTGGTTCCTTCCTTTGCAGCTAGTTGCCTATGACCAGCTCCATTTGTTTTCTGTGTTCCTTCCCTCCTTCATCAAATCTCCCTTTAATGCAGGTAACTTCCCATCTAGATCTAGCCATCCAAAATAGGGTGAAAAGCAACAAAAGTGGTCGTGGTGGTAATGACCAGCAGAAAGAAGAATGCAGGATAGGATCCCATTTCCTTCTTAAATACACTGAGCTTGGGAGCTTCTATACTCAACTTTCTGGCCTTTCACAATGTACTCAAGACTTTATCTCTCATTTTGGGGATTAAATACCAGTATAACAGAGTCTGGTTCCCATGGTGGCACCAAATGGAGTTTTGCTTTATTTGATTTTTCTTTTGGTGTTAACAGTGAAAGCCTTTAGAAAACTTCAATCGTCCAGGAATGTTTCAAGAACTGGGAAATGGAGGAAAGCATTGAAACTGGATTTGTACAGCGCTTAGCTGGAGGAAGAGAAATACTGGCCAGAACCAAGAAAGTTCAAACAACAAATGAAGTAAAAAAGGTCCATTATGGAGGTTTCTGGAAGGAAAGAAACAGCCTGGGCTGGGATCTGGTTAGTTAAAAAAAATTTTTTTTTAACAGGTGGCCTCAGCAAGTTATTTTAAAATACCTAAATGACACTTCCACCAAGCCTGCTAGAACTGTAGTCTTATGGCATGAAGAGGGCCAACTCAAATAACTAATATTTTTTCTCTCTCTTTACTGATTAGGAGTAAAGGTATATTTTTGGTACAGTATACTATGATTCAAGTATATCATGGTGTTAATGAGTCCTCTGTGAAGTGGTCTGAGAAGTTGGTTCCCCTTGGAAAATGTGATATGACTTTTAACATTTCAAACAACTTTTGGAATATTACTTTCCTAAGTTGCAGATTACCTTTGTTTCTGAATCATACAGGTGCCAATTTTGTTACAAAGTTTGTGGTACTCAATTCAAAATATTCCATCTTGTTAACAGGGGGAAGAGGGAAAGAACGAAGAGAGGAAGGAAGGATAATTATATGGCAGATTCTTCTGGGGCTTAAGCTGTTCAATGGACCTGATGAAATTTAACAGCCATTAGTCAGCATACTAAAATATATACTAAACATTTCACATAAACTATACTGAATATAATTTCAAATTTTATTTTCACAGGGGACGATCACAAGATTTTGTTTTGCTTTTATAGCCTCAATTCTTCCCTACATCTAAACTTTGGCTTAACATTGCTATATTAATATCAATAGCTGAACTTACAGAAGGAACATCGCATATAAGAGTGACCATAAATATTGTGACAAGAGTAGTCTACACTGTTTCTGCTAATATCACCATTTTTATTGTTTTATTGTTACTTAGAAATAAATTTTCCGAAGACAGAATCGAGCAGGGTGTTACCATGCATTTTCCCATCCCAACTCAACCACTGCTCTACAGCTCTTCAAAGAAAGCTAGTTGAGGTGAGTAGCACTTCCTTTCTAAAAGTCTGAAGTCATCATATTTTAGAAAGCAGAGCAGGAGAGCTCTTGGATTAGTTGGGAGAATATAAATACACCCCTACCTAACTACCCAACACTCAACCTCTTCTCATGTTTATATGAATGTTCTAGTACTCAGATGTGACTTTTTAAATGACCAAATGAATGGGAGAACTCCTCTAAGTCTATGGTACCAGAAAGGAATACTCCACAAAATGTCCCAGGTCCGTCAACTTTAGAATGGAGAGGAGGTGAACTTCTCTGCTGAAGACCACTAATGGCCCTTAATTTGAGAGAATATAGGCTAGATTTATATAATTCTTTTACAAATCATTTTATTACAGAGAATTTTCAAATAAATATCTAAGTACTTCTGATTTTACTCATCTATACTTAGTTTCTCAGACTAGTCCAAAATAAATGTATTCAATTTCTATGAGAAAAAAAAATCAAACATTTTAATTTTGGGGACAATTGTATGAAAATATGACTAAGTGAACCATATGTAAAAAAAAAAGGCCTAAGTTTAGAATTAATAAATTAGATTTATATATTAAATAGAAAATCGTTCATATAAAACTGACTAGTCAATTACATACATATATTTAAGGAAAATTAAATTTTATTTCAAAATAAGAAATACTTCATATTGTTTTAAATTCAATGGGCCTTTGCATTTGTAAGAAATAGTCTAGAAAAAAAATGCACTATTAAAAGAATCAGTTCTTCAGGGCTTTTAGTTTTAATTTTCTTTAGTATTTAAAACATAGTTATCTTTTAACTACAGCACATTTCAACAGGAGGAAGATTGTTACAAGGAATTCCTCTGCTTCTCCAAAAAATGAAATCATTTATTCCAATAGCACCTGAGGTTGAAAGAGAAGAAATTAATGTTTTAAGATAAAAATTGGTCAAATAGCAATAGTTTAATGTGGTTGAATGTAACATTTTTAAGTTGATAGTTTTCCTACAAACTTTGCTATTCTCTTCCTCCTAAATGTAACATAGTAATATCAAGTTAAATTACTGAATTCTTGAGAACCAATCCACAAAAAGAACTTGGGAGTGAGAGGTACAGGCTTCTAGGCATGGAATGTGTAAGACATGTGAATGAAAGAGACAGCACGGGGAACGCAGCCAATGGTATCATAATAGCATTGTATGGTCACAGACGGTAGGTGCACTTCTGGTGAGCAGAGCATAATACATAGAGTTGTTGAGTCACTACGTTGTACCCCTGAAACTAATGTAACATTGTGTATCAACTATACTGCAGTCAATCAATAGCCACGACAAAAAGAAAGGAAGCAGAAAATAGAGTAAATGAAGTTTTTATAAAATGTTTCAAAAATGTTGTGAAGAACTCAAGAAACATTTTTGACATGTTCAAGAGAAATAAGAAATGATATACTGATACTTGGGTTGTCTTGAAAGTACCTGAAAGGTATTTTCATAGGTATTATCTTATATAATCTTGATCTCATCAGTTAATTTGCTATGGTTCAGTGTCTTGCCAAGATACCCAAATAGAAAGGGGGAGAGGGTAAGAGTAAATAGAAAGTATGTTAGAAGGCTTTTTGTCCAGGTTTGTGTGGATTTCAAAAATTGTTTTAAAAAGAAAATGAACATGAGGAATTTGAATAATATAGGGCAATGCTGGCATATCTACAAAAGCTATGTTACGCTACTGAAAGTGTTACCAAAATGTATCAAGTAGCATCACTCTAAAAATAATAATATAATAAAAGAGTAAGAAGACTGTATTTATTATTTCTTTGACCCTTTGTAAGAAAATTTAATACTGTTTATTTTCCTTTACTGAAGAAAAGAATTCCCTGACACCCTTCTCCTCTGTATTATTAAAACTGTTTCCCAAAAGAAAAGAATCAGATAAAACAAATAGAATAAAATGGACCAAAAAACATCAAAACAAACAAACCAAAAGCATATTTAGAAAACGTTTACCCTACTTTAATAAGCAAAATACCAGTACAGGTTTGTATATGTGTTACCCAGGGGCATTTTAACCGCTAGAAGAGGAAAAATTATCCACCATTTCTTATGCTTTTAAAGGAAAGTGTTCATTTCATTCACAGCACACAAAATTTTGCATCTTTTTTAAAAATAGCTGAAATAAAAAGACACTTTCGTTCCCAGATATTTTGAAAAGTTAGGCAATATAATATGCATTTGCCACATAGAATGCCTTGCGCTTTCATTTTAGTTATAAAATGCAAATCTTTTTATAAAAGAAAAATAGTAAAAGTAAAAATACTACTTTTATTCCTTTTATGTACATGTTGCGTAATAAACCTAGGGACTGTGCAGCATGTTCTAAACTTTTAAATTTTGACTCAACAGACAAGTAGGAAGAACAACTAAATAAACTGTCCAAACTCCTATATTCTTAAAAAAAAAATAGGGGTGTGTGGGAGGTTCAGTTGGCTAAGTAAGGACTCTTGGTTCAGGTTCAGGTATTGATTTCGTCTTTCATGATACCTAGACCTGAGTCAGGCTCTGCCCTGACAGTGCAGACCGACTTGGGATTCTCTCTCTGTCCTCCCTCTACTCATACTTTTATTTTTTTCTCTCTTTCAAAATAAATTAAAAAACTTAAAAAAAAAACCCAGATTTATGTTCAAGGCTAAAAAGAAAATAGTTTGTTCACAGGTAAAATAAATTTCATATTTTTAAAGATTTCATATACGTAGTTGTTTGGCCTAATATCTAGGACTTACTCATGCCCATATGAATGCAAGCCCATGCTGCAGAGGCAGACATGAGCTTGAACAATTTACCCTTTAGCTGATTTACTGATCAATAAAATCAAGTCACCACATATACAAGCCTTTAAAGTAGTCTTATAATTTCCTATCGTATCTTTCCCTAAAATGGCCATTTGCTGCTGAAGAAAACATGTTAGGAGAAAGTGATAACCGCTACAGTATGGAAACTTTGCTGTGAAGAAAACATGTTAAAATATAGATTTCTGTTTTGGACTCATTAAATATAGTGAAATGTTAATGCCATCATTCAGAGCAACCATTTTATTATTTAAAAGAAAACAGTATGATTGTGATATACCTAATTATTTCTTGACATATGTGTAAACTGCTTTTTGATTACTGGAAAGTCAACATTCTTTTGACCCAAACAACTTCCAAACTGACAATTTAATTTTCAAAATAATATCAAGTTATAATTTATTGTATATTGAATTAAAATGTGTTGCAATGTTATTGCAATCACTTGATGAGCTCCACCCTAAACATTGATACAAGCATGTGCGCCACTTCCCCCACACGGGCACACATGCCTATTTAGTATTTTCTTTTGAAAACAAATTCAAACCTTCATTCTTTTCTCAGTAAAAATATTTTCCTACAAAAGTTAATGTGGACAGAATAAGAAACCATTTACAAAAAATATCTGCTGTGTCCATAATAACACAACTAATACTTTACTTCATTGGAGATGTATTTATCTACTAATAAATAAGCAATAAATGAATTCTAAATTTTTCTTTATCTTTTCCTCTCTTATTTAACTTTGTCTATATCAGAAGAGAAGAAAAGAATTTTCTAACTGCACTAATATGTTAACCATCAGGCATACGTGCCTAATTATATGTCAACTGAAATCAATTACAATGAAATAAAATTAAAAATTTAGTTCCTAAGTTGCAAAAGGCAAATTTCACATTCTTAGCAGTCGTACGTGGTCATCGGCTACCAGACCAGACATCACAGATTGTGAACATCTCTGTCCTCACAGGAAGTCCGACTGGGCAGTACTGTTAAGGGTTGTAAGCAAGTTACCACTTGTCTAGTAATATATTTAAATATAAAGCTGTTCAAATAATATATATGTTGCTTGCTTCCTTTTGTTATAAAGGGAAATATGTTAAATTCATAATTATGTTTTTAAAAGAATACCTAAATTGAGATTTGATATAGTTACTGCATTTGTATACTGTGGATAACTACAGAATATTTCCATTTTACCTGTAAAATAAAAAAACACAAGTTGGGAAATAACTTTAATAAAAATTTTGTTCTCATGCTAAAATATCTTTGAATAATAGAGCTGTGGACAATTATTACTCTTTTTGTCATAAGCTTTTTCCCTTAAGCCTCACAGATAATGAGAAAATGCTAAATATGTTTTGATTTTAAGTAAATTAAAGAGGAAATCAAATACCCTTTCTCTTGACTTCTCCCTCCTTTTCTCAGTATTCTGCATTTAATATTATTTGTCATAGACGTTTTGTGTAAACTACATAATAGTTTAATAGCAACAGCAGTCTCTAGATTAAGAAAAAATACCTTCTAGCCCATAATTGCATACAATAAATTCCTCTACATTATAATAATTCAAAGATTTCCCTTCCTATAAAATAGGCCTCTTAATGACTATTACACTTTGGGTAAATAAACCAAATGGGCAAGTAAAGGGATCAGCCTTTCGGAAATACTGAAATACAGGAGAAAAGAAATACAGAAGAATAAAAAGAGCACCTCAAACCTCTGGTTAATTCTATAAAGGTCCAAGCTCCTGTTAAGGGGCTATTACCTGGTAACAAATGTACCATTGAGTAGGCAAATAAAAAATATGAGTAGGAAGGATAGAAAAATAACTCTGAACATGGAAGCATTGACTGTAGAGTAGTCAAAGGAAAAAAAAAAGTGGCAAAAACATCTAGGAGATAAAATGATGAACAAGTTTTCCATATAAATGAGTAAGAAGCACAACAAATATTTAGAGTAGACCTAGCAAGTCTATTTTCAGTATTTAAAAAATGTAAGCCTGTTTTTAAAGTTGAACAATGTCTACTTTATTATTGAAAAGCATGCCCTTTTTCATGATTGGTTAGTAATATGCAAACTCTACTTTTATACAGTAATTGAAATGAGGCAATATAAGAATGAAAAAATATATTTACGGCCTCAATACCCTAATGAATACAATTTAATCTAGTTATCCCAAGAGCTGCCTTCCGGTAAATTACGTATTGAGAATGGCTGATTTCTAGAGGTTACTGTGGTCATGTGACATCTTAGTCCAATCTTGGCATTAGAAAGGCTTGAAAGAGATTATACAACATAACCATATATTTATCTTATTTCCAAAGAAGAAAAGCAAAACCAGAAGCAGCATCCTGATTCAGTACTTGTTATGGACTGAATGCTTGTACCCTGCCCCAAATTCTAAAGTTCAAACCTTTCTGCTCAGCATGACAATATTAGGAGGTGGAGCCTATGGGAGGTAATTAGGGTTACCTGAGGTAATCAAAGTGGAGCCTTCAGGAAGGGCATCACTGCCCTAATGAGTTCTGAGAGGGCCTGCTTCCCCTCGCTGCTCTCCAGCACGTGACTTACACGAAGTTTGCAGCCTGTAACCTGGAAGTATTTGACCACGCTGGCACCCTGATCTCACATTAGCAGTCTCCAGAACAGTGAGAAATAAGTGTCTGTTTTTTACAAATCACCCAGTCTACGATACTTTGGTACAGCAGCCTGAACTAAGACAGTACTATTTTAGATCTTGTATTACTAGAGAAAACTCTCCTTTACATAAAATAAGAAATACGACACAAAATTTAATAGATTTCTGATATTACAAAAATGGAGGAAAAGCTCCAGTTGCACAACATGTACAGTATGTGGAATGGCTAATAACTGCTAATAAATGTAGCTTATGGCGGTACCTAGTAGGTTAGGGAATGTGTACCTTATAGCTGTCTGAAGTAAATTATATTAAAAATGTGCAATTTGCAAGTAACACTCAACCGATGGAGAAAAACAATGGAAAAAGAGTAGAAAAGTCATTATGTTTTAAAATACTGAATGGAGGATTCCATCCTTTTTTAAAAATTGATATGCTTTCCCTAGAGTAGTATGGGAGACGTGCTGAATGGAGTATGAAGGAATAGACTTGATAATTTTACATGAGTTTCTCAACACAGATAACTAAATCAACCACTATAAAATTTATAAATATGAATAAAATAGTCACACAGTGAAAGAAAAATGATTTGAATGAATTGTGAGAGTCAACAAGTACACTGAATCATTAAAACTAGAAATCCTTAGAAAACCAAGGCATTTTCTGATAATATGCAATACTTCAATGTTTCATCTCATGCTCCTTGGAAAAGATAGTGAGCCTGGAGTTAGGATCCTTTTAGGCTTTGCCATCACAAACCAGTCTTGGGAATCGAGATACAGATTTTTAGAACATTTCTTTAATTTTCCCGTGTGCTAAATGTTTAACTTGTTCCAGAGAGAGGCTGTGGCTCACAGCAGTAAAATAATGCAAAACCACTTACTCAATAATGACGGATTGTAAAGCATTTTATGTATAGATAATACCTATTTAATGATGTTAGCCATGACATTATTATAATTAATGCTT
This sequence comes from Suricata suricatta, assembly GCF_006229205.1. Classification (NCBI taxonomy): domain Eukaryota; kingdom Metazoa; phylum Chordata; class Mammalia; order Carnivora; family Herpestidae; genus Suricata; species Suricata suricatta. The sequence continues at coordinate 97,045,295 of NC_043703.1, forward strand.
CCTTACACAAATTGTTGGTTACCTAAGAGCAGTGCCTTTTCTTCCTTTGTTCAGCTGCTAGTCTGGTGTGTACATGTAAGAGTTGCTTAATAAATGTGTTTTAATGAGTAATTAATTTCCAATATTAATTTCCTGCTTAGCTTCTAGGAAGCTAGCAATGTAGGATGAAGATGATTGTTTCTTTTTGCAGACAAGATTTACTTGCCACAACAGGCTGATTTTAGTTACTGTTTTCTCATATCAGAAGTAAGGAACTTTTTTAACAACTGAAAACATTTTTATTTGGGCAAAGGAAATCAAAGGGTTTTAGTATTCATTTCTATTAAAATACTATTCAGAGTCAGTTCAAGATGCATTAACTGGTCATTTCCAAAATATTTTCCTCCATGGATTGTTGTTTCTTAAGTAGATCTGACATGAAGATGGTGGGGATACAGCAGAAATCCAACAACCAGCCTCAAATTCACAAAATCATTTGGGTAATCTTATTAATTATGAAAATCATGTGGCCAAGATCAGTTAAGAAAGTAACTATTAAAGTTCCATGGCGTGCACATAATACCTATTTATTCAGCACTTTACACACAATTCTTAGCATAGTTCCTGGCACATGGTAACCACTCAGTAAAAATGAGGGAATAAATTAAAACTGAATGATTCAACAGTAGAAGTCAGGTCTTTTGCCCCCAAATTCTACGTTCTTTCCTCAATACTATGGAGGTTTATCAAATTAATCACATGAATCTTAAAGTCTTATACCATATTTAAGGGAAATAAATTATTTAAATTAAAACAAAAGTTGAAATGCAAATAATCCCACTAATATAATGACTTAAGGAGCTTTTTTTTTTAAATCACCTTCTGTGAAATACTAGCACTGTTTCCCGCATGTAATCTAATGTTTCATGATATATTAAAATATCCACAACAATAAATATTTTAATTATATTAAAATGATTTTAATGAAATTATATGAATTAAATTTATTTTCCATAATTATCAGTTGTATGATTTATTAATTATAACGGTAATGTGCTAAGCTCATATATTTGAAATGGATAGGATGTGAATTTTCAGCATGGTTACACTGGTGACGTTTTAAGATGATCTCAAATTTTAGTTTTCCTACCAATTTTGCTTTAATAAACTTAAAAAAACCCCAGAAACGTAGTATTTAAAATGACATTCTCAGGGTGCCTGGGTGGCTCAGTCTGTTAAGCATCCGACTTTGGCTAAGGTCATAATCTCAAAGTTTGTGAGTTCAAGCCCTGAGTTGGGCTCTGTGCTGACAGCTCAGGGCCTGGAGCCTGCTTGGGATTCTGTGTCTCCCTCTCTCTCTGCCCCTCCCCTTTCTCTCAAAGATAAGTAAGCGTTAAATTTTTTTAAATTTAAAACACAGTCTCTTCATTTTGGTCAAAACAGTCATCTCAGGTTTCACTTAAATTGGCCATCACCATACTTGATGGGTAGTTACTAAACTAAAATGTTCCATCAAATTAAAGCAATTCAAAGCAATGACATCAACTGTGTATATAATAAATACATAGTTTGAAGTCTTCTTTACTCGTTTCTAAATATGACCCTTAGGGATGCCAAGCTGGTAAATGTGATCGACACCTTCTGATTCTAAGGAGATGGATGTTGACCAGAATGTTTTTACATATTATAGTTAACTTAGCAGAAACAATTGAATCATCCACTGTGTTGGGTCACACAGTACTCAACTAAAGTTTTAAGTGACTTTCCTGTAAAGACATTACACAAGGCCTACCTTCAAATACAATATCCTAAGAAACATAATTATTTCCTATTTCTAGTTTAATCCTATTTATAGCCCCTGAAATTTTGACTGGATTTATCTTTTTATAATGATCCCAAAGTACAATGGTATTTAGAAATTTAGAGTTACAAAATTTTAGAACTGACATGAATAGAATTTTGTTCAACAAACTAAAAAAAAAAATCAAATCAAAAGCCCACTTTTGTAACACATGATAACTCGGTTAACTGGCCTCAGGGTCATAAATATGAATAAAACCCCCAAAGGAATGGTATGAATAACAGCCTAAGTTGTTTGAAAAGGAGCCTTTAGCTAACAAAACAGATAAAAGCTGCATATTCCTTAAATTTCTTAAAATAATCCAATTTGGTTATTTTTTTCTTTTCACATGAATTCCAAATAAGAAACTGGAATTCTAACTTTCTAAAAGATTCCTGTACTGAAAGGTTTGAAAAATGATGAATAACCAACTAAGCCCCTACCAAAAAAAAAAGAAACCAAAACAAAACATCTGAAACCACATGTATCAAAATTTGCAACTAAATTATTTAATGTTTGTCTGTGTCAAATAGAGAAGGTGTACTCATATATAGATTTATTTTTTTACATTTTACACATGAAAAAAGTGGGACCCAGAGAAGTTAAGCTACTAATACATAAACGTCATTAGACACAAGACATGCCATCTAAGAGCTTTTCTATGCTACTTTCTAAACCAAGGCTGTCCAGTAGAGTTCTCTGTAACAGTGGAAATGTTCTATAAAACCTTGGACTGACTTATAACCCTTTACCAAGAGTAACCTCCACCATGTTAAGTTTTTCCATCAAGAATCATGTCCAAGGAAATATCACACAGTCCTTGTAAAGATCTGAATGAGAAACAATCATCTCAATAAAAATTCCTCTCTGTGAGGACTTCAGGGCAACTTTGAGAAAATAAGAGAATTTAGCTCATGATCTAGCCCAGATCAGTCTTCCAGACAAAGTAAAGGAAAATGCACTGTGAAATAATTCTCAGAAAATAATGTATGCTGCAAAGACAGTAAGAACATGCTAGAAAATAGTACAGAAAGGGAAATACTTTTTTATAGATACATTTCCTTATTCTTCCAAAGAACTCCTTAAGGACAATTACATAAGAAGCAGATTTTATTTGTGGAAGATTAGGCATCTGACTTCAGTAAAATGATGGAAATGAAAAGAAGAAATTATGAACTACCTTGTACCTCTGGAAAAATCAAAACTGGCTCTAGCACTCAAAATATGCAGAACTTGCTTGTTTTTGTTTAGACAGAGTTAAAAAGAAACTCCTAGATCTAATTTCAGAATATATTTTTTACATGGCTAAAAGAGTAAGCAAGATATTCTAGTGCTATAAACCGGGGATGTGAATTCTACTTGCCAATTGTTAGGCACAACTAAGGCAAGTCTTGGAAATTATAAAGAAAAATTGGGAAGAGCTGACCCATTTTAGGCACTGGTTACAGAAATCATGGAGAATAGGCAATGGCCTTGTGGCTGGAGCCCAATGGCAGTGTGGAAGGAAGCCACAGCCAGGCCGAGGTTAGGAGTTCCAATTGGGTCCCATTACAAACTGCTCTCTGATGTGACACCGAGCGCCTTCATTTCAAGTCCTGAGCCTCAATTTCCTTGTACTTTAAATGGAAATACTGAGATCTACCTCCTAGGATTAATATAAGAATAAATTAGTGAGAGTCATACAGAATATATACATATAGCTGATACACAGTTGACACCTAATTACTCCTCTACTTCAATTTAATAATTTTGAATGAGCAAGCAGGGAAAAAAATATTTAAATTAAGCCTAACTTTAATCTTAACATATTTAACAACTATTTTTTATCTTATACTTCTATCTTGCAAAAGGAAATTGTACACAGAGTAACAGCAAGAATTTGAATGCCAACTGATTTTCAAAATGATGCAGTATAATTAGGAAATTCATGAGTCAAATTCCTGTTTATGCCTGCAATGTAAAGGCTAATCATTTGTTTGTTTTCTATAAGAAGGACTTGATTAAAGCCTCCAGCAGCAATAATTAAATAACCCTATGCATCGAAGGACGCAGGCTCAGCTAGTACTGTGGTGTGCTAGAAGCCATGATTAATGCATAGGGATGTGTATAAATTAACAACTGAGTGTCATTTACACTAACACTGCAAATGTAGGTTGTTGTTGTTGTTGTTGTTGTTTGTTAGGGAAACTACCTCCATGTTTTCTGTTAACCATCACATTCTGTAAACAAAATATACAACATAGACAGCATCCTCACATCTATACACAGCCTCTAATTCAGACTGTGATCTGGATGAAAACTTGACAAGCTTTTGAACCTTTTCACGTTATTCTCAAACAAAAATGAGAAAAAAATGACAAAATGAATTTATCATAAGTTTGCTCAAGATTTAAAAGCATTTTGAAAAAACGTGTTACACACTTGTGAATCAGTTTTATTGTTGTCGTTTTTGCTGCTGCTGTTGTTCATTGCTGCTCTTTTCAGCTCTATGTTTCAAGACCCTTGGAAGTCACATCTAATCTCGGATAACCTCAGAGGATGCAAGTTGCATAAAACTTACTCACAGCTGGTCTAGAATTCTACAGTTTGTGAAAGATCAGGTCGGCTTAGGAGCCTACAGACTGCCACTGTACGGCAGCAATTCCTAAAGTCAGCCCCAAGACACACTAGTCATGACAAATGTTTTTTGTTTTTTTTTTTAAGAAGTCCTTGGCCAATATATTTGGAAAGAGTGCACAGGGCATTATAAATATGAGCATACCGCTACACTATGAACATTAGTATTAAAGAAATACTTGTCAAGGAGCCAACAGTAAGTTTGGGACACTTAAACTCTTCTGTCAGAGATTCAAAGTGCATGGTTACAAAGTGAAGATGCTGAGATGTCTTGCAATAAATTAAAAAAAAAAAACCTTCATACCTTTGTGCAACCCAGCATTTCCAACATTCATTTCTATAGAAATCTTGTGTTTTGATCTTGCAGCCTATTATCACACTTCTCCAGAATAACATTGGGAAAAGCTTTCATATAGATTATTTTGAACCCTCACACTCCTTCACTCTGGGTGTGGGGAAACTACCCCATTATTCTCACATCTGACAGTATGAGGGTAGGGACACTCATTTAGCCATTTGTTTACATTCTCTCAGTGGGCATTATACTGGGATTTTTACCTCTAACAATCAAGTAAAGACCAATCAAATGTGTAAGATAATCTAAGCAGTATGAAAATTACACTCACCTCAGTGTACTTGAAAAAGGGGGATGTAAAACAAATTTCAAACATTAAATATCTCTGATTTGAACTTTGAAAGATAACAACAAACATTTACTGAGATAACATCAAGTGATAGGGACATAAGGAACTTTGTGCTGAATGCACTGGAATCCATTAAAATCCAAATAATTCTTGCTTTTGCTGAATGTTGCTTAAGCTGTCCAAGAGGAAGGAAAGGATGAAAAAGAACCGCATGGTTCATCAGTTTCTTATAGATGGCTTCTTACTTATACGATTTCTGGAGACTTTTTCACCGACTATTTAATCAAAAAAGGCAGTTCTGTTCTTGTGGGAAACCCTTACGGGGCAGTGATTATCTGAGTTATGATGGGTCTTTAATTTCCCAACATTTCTTTCCTTTGCAACCAAAATTTTCTTCCACAACAAAGCTGTACATTTTTGTCTAACATCAATTTGGGTACTAGAAGCTGGAGCTGAGTTCTGGAATTAAACGTATAAATTAACCAAAATCAACTTATCTACAAAAATTAAGCAACATATCCTATTTCTAGTATCTAGTATAACTCCTGCCATACAGGAGGAATTTAATAAATATCTGGTGGATGAGTAAATAAAGAAATGAATAAAAGAGAAATATCAACTACTTTAGCTCAAATATACCACTACCATTATTTATAAATCATTTTTACTGAATGATTTAGAAATACCTTCTGAAACTGAATATCCAATAATTCAAGAGAACTGAAACAATGAATATGATAATCTATTACTACAGTTAATCATTTAAATATCATACCTACTATTTGCCCATGCACAGTAATGAAGAACTAAGGTACTTTGTGCTGGGTAACATAATAAATCCATCCACGATACAGAGACAGTAGGCAGAATAAACTTTTTATTATAGTGTTTAGATTATATTGTGGAGTCTATCTCCGTACTTCGAAGGATTAAAAACCATCAATACCAATTCAATGTCATAAAATTCTTCAACAGAGCAATAGAACAATCCTCTATCAAATGCTTAGAAAAAGGTACACATCCAAACAGATCCACCAGTTCAAAGGCTATAAAAGTATCCCCCCAGGTCCAGTGAAATCTACATATATAATATCTACTTAACAGTTATTTCCTAAATTACTTTTTCATATTAGTGAAAAGAATAAAAATCTTTTCATCACTCTAATAGGTTATATAATCTGCAAAGTATTGATTCCCTTTATTCAGAATGATAGCATGGTCCCACCCATATCTCTTTGCTATTTGTGAAACACTGACTTATCTCAAAATAAGTTAAAAAAATTCTTTTTCATGTAATACTTGAAAATTATTCATCTTATTTTAAAACATATAACTATTTCAAAAGACACTTCCCAGAACACGTTTATAAGGTATATGGTTTAGATACCACAATTTCCTTCAGTGAAAAAGTAAGTCTTTGTCTCTGAGTGCACTTTAAATAATTTCCTGGGGTGATTTTTATTTTCTTTTATCCATTAATGCATGTACCTCTTAACATTTTAATACTGACAACATTTTAAAATCGCCATGTGACTATTAACTATTATGGAAGACTTAATAAACACTTCAATGGCAATTTAAAAAGATTCCAAATTTTACAAAACTACATCTGATATTATTTCTAAATATTTATATGCACTAATTATTACTAATACCTACATCCTTTTCTAAGTGAAATAGCCACATGACAAATTAAAAAACACACTTCAACTAAATTGTACGAGGAACACAACTATAATTAAAAGTACTTTAAAAACATAGTAAGTGCTCTTTCTTCAATTTGGGGGATTAAACCCAACAGATGACTAATAGTTTTATACAAGTGTATTAAACATGATGCAAGGAAGTAAAATAATGAGAATCAAACCTAAAAATACTGATGGGCAGGTTAATATTTTCCAAATTCTGCTTGCTCTTCTGAGGTTCTCTGGTTGCTCTGGCCTCAATGAAGTCTGTCTCACTGGTTTAGAACTCACTCAATTCAGAAGAATTCTGATGATTCAGGGGGCCTGATACATATCGTTCCCCAGGCTTCTGATGTGAAAATAAAACTTAACTCTTTTTGGACTTCAGAGCAATCACACCATAGATAACTCCCTCTCTGTCAGTTACTGATTGAACACGGTTGCTTTTTGTCTGTGTTCTATAGTTAAGACACCAAACTGAATTATATCTCTTTTTATAAGAATTGACAGATAATTTAAAATTAGACAATGGAAAAGACACTCTTCTCCTGGACAGTTGCCAGAACACTGTAAATGTACTGAAGGGGTATTTCCATGAATTCAAAATGGCTTATCCATTGACTTTTTGATCTGCTGTTAGGGTACACCAAGAAAACTTGCTGTGAAAAGTGAGAACCAGGCAGCAAAGAAAAAATGCTAAATCTGTTCTACACACCCAAGGGAATAAATACCCTTAATTACTCCATTGTTTGTTAATAAGCAGATTTGTGCCTACCACCATGCAACCAGGACATGAGGTGGAAAAACTCGAAAACTCCTGGCTATCACCACTATCTTACCAAATTTATTAAAATTATATAAATGCATCTTATTACATATTCTCATTTCCAAAACAATACATGGGTCTCAAAAGAGAAGGGAAAACAAATCACTATTCAAACACACAATACTGAGTTGAAACAGGAATTTAGATAAACAAACAGGATGAAAGTATGTTTGATTTAAAATGTGTCTAATATAGTCACTTACCTTTCATTTCAATTCTGACGTTTCCAACAGTCAGAAAATGACATCAAGAAATAGACTTGGCAGAACAGTTTACACATACTCATACTGAAACACAGCCTTTAAAAAAACCATTATTAATACAGCTCCACTGGGAACACAAGGCATAGAGAAGGCCACAGTTCTCATCTGATAATTCCATTTTGTCTCCAGAATAAAAAGGTCACGCTCACTCTCCTTCTCGCTGCTGCAACACAGACATCCTGCAATGTTTTCCAATGAGAACACATTTTGGAAGCAATATATGGTGTGGTTGCATTACTCAGGCCTTCATTCTCATTGTTTCTGCAAGGAAAGAATCTTCTGATATCTTGGAAAAACTGGGAACTCAAAAACTTCCCTGGAGAGCTCTTACTTGCAGAGCTGGCACTTGCCACGCACTAATGTCTGCTGACCCTGCATTTCACGGGTCAGGTATTCCCACATCCGAGTGATTCCAGAACCACAAACAGGCTTCTCCTCATATCATTTATGCATGTCCCACCTATTTCTCTTTGACGTTTGTACATACAAGGTAGATTCTGAGAAAAGGACAATTCATTTGCTACCTTATATATACGTGAGGACAACAGAGAGTAACTAAAACAAGAACGTGTATGGAAGGTGCTGGTTACTTGTGTGCTAAGCAGACTAAAAATATTGGAACCATCTTCTGGCCTAATGTTTAGAGCAACCTATAAATGCTTCCAACCCTTTCCTACTCACTATTTCTTTTCCCAAAGTAGTGGGAGAAAGTGACTGGATTTACCCTTCTTTTCTGAAGCCTACAAATCTTCTAAAATGTGACAAGACACTAGCTTTGTAAATAATTCAAATAGGAAAGCAATACAGAAGGGAAAATGAAAATGAATGGGTCTTAAAATAGCAGTAATAATTAAAGATAAATATTTATAAGCATGTGAAATTATATACCTTGTTCTCATTCATTTCTCAGAATATATCTGTGGCAATTCAGGCTGGCTTTCATGACAGAAATAACTCAGTGAACCTGAGTTCACTTCATGAGCCTTTTCCCTTCAAGAATAAAAGAAAGCAGATGAAAAGCAAACACTAACAAAAAAAAATGAGGACTACATGCTATCCATCTGTAGCAGGGTTTCCTCACCTTCACTGCTATTGACATTTTGGGCTGGAAAATTCTTTTCTGAGGGGACTGTCTTGTGCATTTTAGGATATTAGGTAGCATCCAGCCACTAAATACCATTAGCAACCTCCCCAACCCCCACCCAAATCACTCCGAACTAGAACCACAGACCCACAGTAATGTAAAAGGCAAAGACTTTTTGATGACAATAGTAAGCACTAACATCAACTGTATCTTTGGGTTTACGATAACAATGCTATACAGAGGATATGCTGTTTAATAGTCACAGACACGATAGTTTTAATTATCTTTTCCATTTTATAGCAGAAAAATCTGAATCTCCAAGATATTAAATAACTTGACAGTTCTGGTATATATAGGTGGTTAGCAAAACCATAGAATGGCTTTGGAAAGCCATCAAAACTTAATTATTCCAGAGACACAGATGCATGGTAGAGGTCAGAATTTACACATATGCCTTAGTTCTAAGTAAACACACACACACAGTACACACATACATTTGTTTTCAAGTAAATCTTTAAGTCCTTATAGGTCAACAGTAGTACACTGGGAGTTAATTTATCAGGTATTATTAAACTGCTCAATGACAGAAGCTTGTAATAAGGGTTGAGAAATCCCAGGCTCAAAGCCCAGAGTATTTCCTGGGAGATGCATCTTGAGGACAATATAAGAGCTGAAAAGGGATGGGATGAAAGAATGACTGAAGGCAACCAGTGCCAGTGGTAGCAGATCTGATTGAAGGGAGACATTTATGCCTCAACTAAAGGCAACAGAGAAGTTAATTACAGTTTGCCTAACCCCTTATTTGTTTACCGCAATGGTTCTCAAAGTGAGTAACTACCCCAAGGCACAAATCTTTTAGATGTGTGATTGCATAGATGATACATAGATGGATGGATGGATGGATGGATGAGTACAGTGTGGGGCTGCGCTGACATTTAGCAGGTAGGAGTCCAGGGTACTAGTTGTCCTGTAATGCAAATAGTTCCATGCCACTCCAAAATACCCTATTATATTTCTGAATGAAGAACCTCTTTATAATTATTGGAGCCTAGAATCTAATTCTAAGCAAATAAACACTAGGCACTTTTTGTACACTTTCACTGAATTTTTGGCATTTTGATTGTTTTTGTTTTATTGGTTTTTGTTTTTGTTTTCAGAATGCAACAATTATGTAAGCCTAAAGAAGCGTAAAACTTATTTGGTTTGGAAATTGAGCAGGAGTTGTTTATCATTTCAAAAAATAAGTCACCAAATACAACACCTCTCATAGTATGAGTCACCAATATAACACACCTCCATTAATGTGCAAGTGTGGCTTCATATTCATGGAGCTTCTGTATCTCGGTATAAGCAGCTGACTACCTTTTATGACTTCTATTATTTACATGCCTTAATATTTGCACATTGAGGTACACAGATTTTTATTAAAGTAGTTTCCTCATAGTTCATCCTTACATGTAACTATATATAATTATATTGATTTTTGAAAATTATGTGGTATATAAACTACATAATAATCTTACTAGACTGTCTTATTAATAAATTTCAATTTAGGATACTAAAATAGTATATAAATACATTTTATAAGAAGTATATATTGAAACTGAGACCCTGGTAAAAGTTCTACCTTTTTTCACACTTACAAATACTACAACAAAATGATAAGCCTAATAATCCTCACCCTTGTTTGTATTAATAGACCCAGATAATGTGCTGATAAGAGCATTCAAAATGTAAAGCCCTTTAGTATGAGCTGTTTTAGTAATCAGAAAGCAAAACGAAGATGCTTTTGCCTAACTCTTTCACCAAATTTTTATTATGAACCTGATATATGCTAGGGACAGTCTGTAGGTGTTAGAGATATAAACAAGTCAAACATGGCCTATGACATCACTGATTTCATGTTCTAGAAGTGAAATATGGAAATTAAACTAAAAACAAACTATCTTAGTTTAAATTGAAACTATTAAAAATTTAAACTGTTTGATAACTACTTTTTGGAATTTGGATACAAACTCAACACCAAAAAACAAATAATCCAGTGAAGAAATGGACAGAAGACTTGAATAGACACTTTTCCAAACAAGACATCCAGATGGCCAACAAACACATGAAAAGATGCTCAATGTCACACATCATCAGGGTAAATCAAATTAAAACCACACTGAAGTACCACCTCACACCAGTCAGAGTGGCTAAAATTAACATCTCAAGAAACAACAGATGCTGGCCAAGATGTGGAAAAAAAGGAACCCTCTGGCACTGTTGGTAGGAATGTAAACTGGTGCAGCTCCTCTGAAAAACAGTGTGGAGTTTCCTCAAAAAATTAAAAATAGAACTACACTATGACCCAGCAATACCACTACTAGGAATTTATCCAAAGGATACGAGAGTGCTGATTAACAGGGGCACATGTACCCCAATGTATATAGGAGCACTTTCAACAATAGCTAAATTATGAAACAGCCTAAATGTCATCAACTGATGAAAGAATAAAGAAGATGTGGTTTATATATACAATAGAATACTACTTGGCAATGAGAAATAATGAAATCTAGCCATTTGCAGCTACATTGATGGAACTGAAAGGTATTATGCTAGGTGAAATAGTCAAAGAAAGACAGACATCATATGTTTTTGCTCATATGTGGGTCTTGAGAAACTTGATAGAAGACCAGGGGGAAATGGGAGGAAGAGAGGCAAACCATGAGAGACTCTTAAATATAGAAAACAAATTGAGGGTTGAAGAGGGGCAAGGAAGAGGGGAAAATGGGTGATGGACATTGAGGAGGGCACTTGTTGGGATGGCACTGGGTGAATAAGCGAAGAACCATGGAAATCTACCCCAAAACCAAGAGCACACTTTACACACTGTATGTTAGCCAATCTGACAATAGATTATATTTTAAAAATTAAACTGTTAAACGATTTAAAATATAGTAGAAGAAAGAGCACTTCTGATGAGGTAATGGAAGCATGTTTCAAAGTACCTGTTCATAATAGATCAGAATCAGGCCAGGCCATCCGAACTGACTTCAAATCACCTATTCAAAGTAACTCCTATTTTTTTTTCTATTCCAAATCATTTTCCACCTTTCTTCTTCTATGCCAGATCACAGTGAGCTTCACCTGCACTCTCCCACTTGACATACTTGGCCATTTTTATTAATCATATGTACTGGGATAATTTTGACTCGTCAACCAGAAAGTGAGGTGCCAGAAGTAAAGAAACATCTCTTATGCTTTTTTGCGCTCCATCCTGTGCCTAAGAGAGTGCTTTACATAGAATGTGATGCACAAATGGTCAATACATATGGAGGAGAAAGGAACTAAGGGGATGAACACTGTTACCGGCAAGAATAGGGCAGACAAATGGGAGATTTAAGAAACAGCCTTTAACTTTCCTTCAATTATTCATTTTCACTTCCTGATGGACGGTAGAATAAGGTAAGCATGGACCCATTGTGGACACCAGATCTGTTCAAGAGAGTTCAAATCCTGATTTAGCCATTTGTAATTACACCTTAGGCAAATTCCTCAATGTGTCTGAGTCTTAGTTCCCTAAGACAGCAATGACAACCTTATGAGGTTGTTATAATAGGATGTTTTAGAAGTACTTAGCAAATTGTATAGAATACATTAAGAGGTCAAGTGTAGTTCATTTCCAGTTCTCCAGTTTAGGAGTTGTGCTTATACTGTTGGAAGCAAATGATCTAAATATGTGATGTGACCGGACCATACCAATTATATCATAGATCATGTGGACTCTAAAAACTGTAATAGAAAAAAATAAAAGCTGTTGCAATAAGACAGGTCAATGTTATCCATATTCAACTGTCAAACTGGAATCAGCATTTGGCATTACATGGGATATTCTGTGTAGGTTAAAAATAAATACATATATACATATAGATAAAGATATATATTTCAGAATTAAGAAGTCCCACCATGGGGAAAATATATACATATTAAATGATTAAGAATAATTTTTAATAGTTGGATCTATACTTTGTACATACTTCATTTAGGAACACCCTAGCCCACACTTCCCTACACACAGGCACAAGAAAGCAGTATTTTTTAATGACACCCAGAGGCCTAAAGTAGCCAACCATTTCAATAAGGTTAACCATTTATTCCTCCTCCTCCCGAGGTATTATATACATGCCATATGTAAAAATTATATGCCATCAAATCTGACTCCTTTGCTCATTATATCATGTTTATATCATGTGTTTTCTTTTTTCCAAATGGAAGTCAAAAACCAAAGCATAAGACCACAGCTCAATTCTGAATTAATACAATGATTTTAAAGTCACTTGGTCAATTCTTTTGAAAGGATGGAGTTATATGGATAACCTTGTAGAGACTTCCATTCCCAAACTGACTACATACAACTGTCAACCAACACTCAGTTCACAAGTTTGCTTGTAGGGTGGACTTCCATTGATGCAAATGCACAACACAGGGAGATTCAGAAGCTTATGGAACAGATGCGGGACACCCAGGAACTGAGGCACTGACAGGTGCACTTGAAAATGGAGCATATCCTAAAGGTCCAGCAGTGCTGGGAAAAAAAACATGGATGAGTGGGTAGGTAATAAAGGGGATATAGTAGAACCCAGTACCAAGAATTCCAGGAACACAGATAATCGGATAGGAAAGCAGGTGAGGGGATAGGCAGAAAAGCAGATAGGAGGGGTGATTTGTTTTTAATTTATTTTGAGAGAGAGAAACAGAGAGTGCGCAGAGGAGGGGCAGAGAGAGAGGGAGACACAGAATCTGAAGCAGGCTCCAGGCTCCGAGCTGTCAGCGTAGAGCACAAAACAGGGCTCAAACCCACAGACCATGAAATCGTGACCTGAACCAAAGCTGGACGCTTAAATGACTAAGCCACCCAGGCACCCCAACAGGAGGGGTGATCTTAGGCAAAGAGTTTTGATCATAAGGCTTGGGATTCAAGACTGTATTCCAGTTACTCATAAAATGGGAACCAAGACAGAGATGGGGTTTCTGTAAAGCAAGGACTCAACAGAAGGTTCCTACAAAGAAAGCTCTTAGTTTCCAAAAACCAGGATTCATGTCAGAGGAAGCAAAGCAAAACATCATTCATGTTAATGATGACATCTGACTTCATCAGGATGGTCCCAGCACTTAAAGGGGTTAGAGTGCAGTACTTTCAAATGACAGGGAAAACGACTTAACCACGAAGACTGACTCAAGTGGCACTCCATGTAGGGTGCAGCAGGGGAGGAAAGTCAGCAGGGGAAGGGGAACAAAGAGAAGGAGCCAGGTGTGAGGGTGTGTTTGCTTTCATCCTCTCTTTCACACTCACATTCACACTCACACCCACAATGGTCTCATGAGAGAAGTAACATTTTAATCCAGAGCTGGCCTGAGCTGCTAATCATACATGAAAAATACAAAGTGAAGCCTGCAAGTAATTATACACCAGAGATATTATGAATAGGATGAAAATCACAGTTCACAAGACTGTTAGTAAATAAAAACCAGGAGAGGCAAGGCTCAGGCCTGACTGCCATCAGCAGTGTTCAATCACAGTTCTTGAGTGCAGTTCAAAGACTAATTATAGAGAAGTGAGTGGTGGCTGCACAGCATTTAATGTGATCATATAGTTAGTCACTGTGTTCCTTCTTTAAGAGGAAAATTTTAAAGTAGCTGTGTTTTTTTTTGTTAAGTGAGGTTGCAGATGTGTCAGTGTAAAAGTGAAATTTATTATTAACCATGTATGAAAGCTTCGCAAATGTTCCCTAAAGCTATGTCAGATGACCATAAATAAACACGTCTGTTGGCTGTAGAATTAGATCAGTTGAAGGAAGTCTCGGTTAGCATTTCCCAAGCTTTGTGAGCAAAGCACACTCATGTCCCCATTACTGTTTTCAGCCAGTTAACGCATATTAATCTAACATGACTTTACAAAGGATGCTAGGCCAGTGCTATAAGCTACTAGAAAAAGAGGGGAAGAGGTTTAGAACCTACCTGGGGAAGCAAAGTATATTCAGAATAACTGATTTTAAAAGAAATGATTTTTATAAAGTCTAGGAATAAAGCACCAAATGTATTGAGGATGAAAGATGTCAATGGGGTGAGCATCACAGGAAAAGCTCCAAAAAGCAGGGATCAGGGTGCGCGTCAGAACAACCCTTCCCTTTGACCCGGAATGGTTTCCACCACATTAAACAAACCCCAGAAAAGATAACCCCTTTTGTCAGTCTGACGGCATCTCTGGCTGCACTGACGTACTACGGTATCCCGGCTGGAATCCACTGTAAAACGCTGCGGCCACTCTGGTCATTTTTCAAACCTATCTTGACATTTGGTGCCAAACTGAAAGTTCTCACAAAATTCTTTTTATTAATTTGGAGCTGACCTACGGAAGCCATAACGAAATTGACCGCTTAGAGCACACTTATCCTAACGGCTAGAAAGACGCTACGTAGTTTGCACACATCATCTTATCTACTGTAATACCCCGTGAGGCAGGAACCATTACTGAGGCATTTTTCTATATGAGGAAACAACACAGAGAGGGGAATCAACTGGCTTACAGCCAAACACTAGATAAAGTCAAAGTTGAGATCTGAAAGTAGTTCCATTAAGTGGTTATGGCAGAGCTGCATTTTACATCTCCCAAAAACATTTTTATAGAGAAGCCACAGTTCATTGTCACTCAATGCTTTGCACAGAATCTGGAAAATGGAAAGTGAGAATTGTTTGAAGGGCAACAACTGAATAAATAAATGAATGAAATCTGTAGCCTTCCCAGCCAGGTCCGTAGTGGCAGGTTACAGAGTGAGGCCAAGGTTTCCAGGGAGAACTATCTGGCAAGACCTGGACTGGCAAAATACATGAAACACACACATAAGAAAACAGTGTTGACGAAACAGTGGCTGTCTCTACCCTAAAAACTCAGATTCTCTTCAGGTATGAGAAAATGTTTAGCTAGTTCTCATCGTGAAGCAAAGGAGATACATACTTCTAGTAACATTTTTAAGGTGATGGGCTTAAAACAAATTAGATTTTAAAACTAAGATTTAACATTTACAGAGCTTGTGTTCTGTTTACTGTTCTAAATGCTTTACATATGGCAACTCCTGTCATTCTGGCTCAAATTCTTCATGGAGGTACTACCACCAGCACATTGTACATGTGGAGACACTCAGATACAGAAAGACCAATTCGCTTTCCCCAAATCATGCAGCTAAAAAGGGACATTCTGGACTGAAATACAAACATTCTGACTCCATTCTGTGGACTTTTGCCATGAGGCCTCACTATCCTTTAATATGAAAAGAATGATGCAAAAGATATAATTGAAGGCATGTAGGGTTCAAATAAGTTAGCTAAAGCATCATCTAAATTTGTAGTATCAGAGTAATCATCATTGCTGCTGTGTGCAACACTCCATTCTTAAAATCTGTGCACTGTGTAAATCCCTATTGCTTGACCAAAAAAAAAGAATTCAATAGGAGAATTTGGTGCCTTGCAGACATCAAGATAAACCCGCCTGCAAATTTAGGCTCTGGCACCTCCTAGCTATGTGTCTTTGAGCAAGTTATTTAATCTCTGTCAGTTTAAGAAATATATATATATATATATATATACACATATATATATATACACACACATGTACATATACACGTGTATATGTGTATATATACATATACATATTATATATAGTTCCACATATATATTCCATATACATATATATATATATACATGTGTATATATATATATGTTTATACTTACCTTGAAGTTGTGGTTATAACATTAAGGTTATAAAGTTCTCAGTCAAACATGACTATGCCCCACAGGGCATTTCTGATTCACACAACTGGGTGGGGTTATTACTGGAATCTACTGGGCAGAGGTCAGGATGCTGCTAAACACTCTGCAATGTACAGAATTCCACTATTCCACTACAAAAAACTGCCCAACACAGAAGGTCAATGAAGCCAATAATCTGAAAAACCCTGGTCAAATATTTCTTTGCAATATGCCTGGCTTATTATGAATGATCAATAAATGACAGCCATTTACCTTACTTTATTATATGAACAAAATTTGTGAGATAATTTCTAAAGACTAAAATATTTTTATACTTCCTTTAATCTAGGATAAAAACATGAATTCAATTTACAGAAGTATTGCGTCCTCTGCCAATTATTTTTTTCCTGATTCTTTTCTACACAAAATAAAACTAAATTTCGAATGACATTAAAAATAGTTGGTAACTTAAACTGAAATCCTGGGGGCTTATAGCTGATTTACAATACCTACTGGAAACAGTGGAGAACATTTTAGAGATGACAAAGGAAGAGGCCTACTCAAAGACTGGTTTTTGAAGTGGAATCCTTCACTCCTCTTTCCCAACTTGGTTCATTTCTTAAGGAAACACTAGAGATCAGATTCCTGTATGTATTTGCTTGCTCAATTGTTCTGAGTATCTGTCTTTCTGGGCCAAAGGTTTTTGTTCTAAAAGATCAATGGTAAAAATTGGACTGTTTTCCTGCAATATCTGGAAATATGCCAATCGGGAAATAGGTCCCAGGAACAGGAGGCTCCCACGTTCATAGAGTTGCAAAGTGCTCTGCAGTTAAACAAGTTTACTCCACACCCGACACTGTGCTAGATGGTAAACGTGCACACCAATGCTTCTGAACAATGGTCGCTGCTGTCAAGTATGATCTCTAAGCTTTCAAAAGTTAACATAAATAGTATTTACAAATTGGTAGCTCACGTTCTTTTTTTATGCTTTCTGATGGAAACATATGCTTAAAAAACCTACCCTGTTGGATGCTACTGTAGTGGATACTTATTTTTTAATATCATTTTGGAGTGTTTGTTGCTACTGTGTGAAAGACAATTGAGTTTTCTATACTGATCTTGTGTCTTGCATCCTTGCTGAATTCATTAATTCTAGTGTGTGTGTGTGTGTGTGTGTGTGTGTGTGTGTGTGTGTGTGTATGGTTTCATTAGACTATTCTATGAGATAGTATAATCTACACATACAGATAGTTCTATGTATTCCTTTCCACTATGGATGCCATTTATTTATTAGCCTTACCTAACTGCTCTGGATAAAATGTACAATGTAATATTGAACAGAAATATAAAAGTGGACATTCCTTAAAGAAAAAAAGTAGATCTATTACATATTATCCAATGAAAGAAAGAATGAATGAAAGAAATAAGAAAATAAAGGAGAGGAAAAGAAAAGAAAAGAAAAAAAGGGGGGGAAAGAAAGGAAAAAAAGAAAAGAAGAGAAAAACATGCCATGTACAATACAGATGAAACTAGAGGTCATTATATTAAATTAAAATAAGGCCAGGCTGAGGAAAACAAATCCTGCATGGTATTATTTATATATAGAATCTTATTTTTTTATTTTATTTTTTTGAGGAGTGGGAAAACATTTTTTAATATAACACAATTTATTTTTTGTACCATATGCAATTATTTTCCATCATTTACAATACAGTAGTTACAATGACACTCCAAACAGACAAGCAAAGTAAAAAATCAAAACACCAACTTCTATTTCATGTAATTAGACTTATACAGAAATTAGAAGGTTAAGTAACAACTAGTTAATCACCTAATTTCACAGCTATCTGAAGTGGCAATCATTATATAGCAGCTTATCTATGATACATTCAAGATAAATGATACAATATATTACTTGTTCATAGGCTACAACACAGCCTGCTTAATACCTTTCCTTAAATTCCA